>NW_022145599.1:3471404-4071404 GCF_000002235.5 Strongylocentrotus purpuratus | reverse complement strand
CATCTCTTATAATCCCACAAATAAAGAACAAGATGGGGTTCAATATTATATTCTTACAAATTACAATCAACTCATAAGATATAATTTGATTGTAGTAATTCATTTCACATTCTATAGACTTCATCCTGAGTTACTTCAGATTTAGTAATCAACAGGTTAAAAAAAAAAATTAAGGATCATTTCTATGCAATGGTTAGTTACCTAGTTCTCGTTTTAAATCACCTATTTCACATTTAAGATAAAAGACACACGCATGCTCTATTGAGATTAATAATTGTATTTCAGTGCAAGATACCCTTTGCCTGAATACTTCATTTAAAAAAAAAGGATAGAATTTGGTCTTAGATCGATTTTGTAAATGACGTTTGCTTTGTTGTATTGCATAAATTACTTTATAACCTTATTCATCTATTCATTTAAATCAACTCTAGCTAATGAATTGTAAAATTCATCATGGGCTGGTTTATCTTCAATGGAACATAAATGGATAGCATCAACAACTTGAGTTCCTAAATGCATCTCTGAAAACTTAGATTTCAAGTCCGAGGTAAAAATGGGATGTCCATTTGCTTCATCCCGGGGCATTTTCATGATAGTGAGATGGGGAACAAACTCATCTCGAGTCCCCGTCAGGCTGATGCCAGCTTTGGTAAGCGATGTCCGCAAAAAACGTGTCATTTTCTCAAGAGCGCGATCAGCCTCGGGCGGAGAGTAAATGATCCGGTCATGGAACGTGTCGACTCCATGGAACCTCATCATAGTGACAGGGAGAAGCATCGATGCCAGTTCAGGTTGGATGGTTTTCAGAACAGAGAGGGCGGTGTTGATCTGTGCCTTTGTGGCGAGTTGGAGCATACACAAAGTAACATGAAGATGGGAGAGAGAGGTGAGATACGTTGAAGCCAGAGGATCTATATTGGTCATGTGACTCTGGATCTCTTTGACGTGAGTCTTGATATCCTCGCTGGTAATCTGAATCCCGATGAAATAGTTTGGCCGTGACCTGTCTATTCTCCTTCTCACTACCTTCCCATCATCAACCACCATCCCAACCCCCTCATCGTCCATTCCCTCGCCCCCCATCTCGTTCACCTCCTTCTCGCTCCTACCATTCTGCTCCGTATCATTCTCCTTGGCATACCTCTCCACCACCTCCACCACGGTGAGTCCACTCCCTAACGATCCAAACACATTGTCCAGTCTCACCCTCTTATCCCATACCACCTCGTCCTTGTACTTAAAGTACTGGATGCGATGCTTGGGGATAGCTAGGGTTAGGTGGTCCACCTCTGCAATGTCTCCCCAATAGAACGCCTGAAACGGTTGCTCCACGACCCCAATGAATCGATCCAAGTAACCGACGATGAAGTGCTCGGGGTTGAGCTGTTTGTCCCACTGGATTCGCTTGATGACATCAGTAGCGGTTTTCATTGGAGGTTTCTTGGTGTCTCGCCCAAACTGAGGAGTCTCGTCCTGTTTCTTACCCTTGTTCTTCTTTGATTCTTTCTTCTTCCTCTTACTCTCAGCATCAGTACCTGCTATGCTGGACCAATCACTCTCTGTAATCAAGCAAACATATAATGCTTTCTTCAAAGATTTGCAAGATTTTATATCTATCTCTATGCCTTGAATTCTCTTAGTAATTACTTATATAGATATAAAATACATTCCTTCTCACAAAGTTTCAACTAAACCATTTGATATATTACTGTTGGCTGATGTGGAATTTTTGGTTTTATTGTACAATGACGACAATATAGTCTTTCACCAAATGGTTGTATAGGCTTGTCCAAGTTGGAGTAGTCGTAGTCGTAGTCAAAAAGTTCATTCCTGTTACAGGATAACCAAAGGAGATCAACAAGGTGTTATCTTTATAATTCTTTTGATCTGATCTAACATTTGCTAGGCTCTATTTCAACAAAGATATATGTTGAGATTAGGGTTGGAAATAGGATTAGTATTAAATAAAGTGTTAGCTCTGGGCCTGAAATTAGGAGGTTGGTCAGTGTACACAGGTAATTCATGCAGAGCAATAATTGCTAGAACATGAATAGTAAAACTTTGAAATACTATTAATTTCAATCTTACCGAATCATTTATAAGAGCTATTTTCCTCACCTGAACTACTTGAAGATGACTCGTCTCGGTGAGAGCCTTCAAGGTGATCCCTAATCCACTGTTTGGCGCCCTCTACCACTGAGTATAGATGAGGTGTCCCAGCATTCTCCTTGGCTATCTGATAGAGACAAACAAGGAGGACAGCGATGTTGTCCTGTGACATGGTGTCAGGCAGGGAGACCATCTCTATCCGAGGGTTGATTCTTGGGTAAGATGCTAGATTGAAGGAAACAATCAGAAAGGATCAGAAAATTACTTTGTGTATGTGTGTAAATTCAATTGATGCATATACATGTAATATTTTATTGTCAAAACACAAATGACAGATCAATCAAACCACATGTGTTGTATATGCAAATCATTCAAGACCATGGTAATGTCTTTCAACTAATTTTCCTTGAGAACTACCGGTACTGCAGACTTACTTCTTTAAAAAAGGGGGTGATTTCTTTCCTTTAAAAAATAATTTTAAAAAATGGAGATCATTTTGCAATTCTTGTCTAAATATGTAAGTATTTGCCAAGTGGACACAGGCAACAAATAAATACAAAAAGAAACAAACTATTAAGATAATCAGTTTGCTTGAACTACCAATTACATTCATTATGGTTAGTTTAATCGACACATTCATGCATAATTCACCCTTTATCTTTTAGATTGAAAATATTGAATTGAAATGCCCATAAGTCTTTCCATGATCTGTACATACCTGGTAAAGAGAAGCTCAGTCCTAGTGGCATGTCAACAGGTTTAATGATGACCTCACAAACATAGTTTGACTTCAGGTCATTGTCATGGCAACCAGATGTCTCGATGCTGAACTCTCCATCCCCTTGGTAGATTGACCTCAAGACTTCTAACTCTCCCTGTATATCATCGGACAAAGATTCCTCACTGCTCTCGACCCCTGCCATGATCTCCGTCTAGCTAATCAAAAACCTAGAAAATAAGGAAAGAAAAATGACAATGATAATGTTTTGGATTAATTTAGCACCTAATAACATGTTTCAAGTCTCTTAGCAGTTTACAGATATATTATAACCCCTGTCATCATATTCAAGCTTGCTCGCCTCCTAGAAAGCATTAGGTGACTATTTAGAAGTAGTCATAATGCTGAACAAACCACAGTAACTTTCACATTTGATCAGGTATGCATTTATCCCTTGGCCTGGTGGAGGGAAGCAATATAGACGAAATGTATTGCTTAAAGATAAAGACTAGTTATGATCATGCGATTGCATTGTGAAAGAAACGTTGTGGAATCGATCAGAAAAGGTTGATCATCTAGCATATAGCTATTGGTGTGTACTGCAAGGTTCTGAAATAATCAAAATGATAAGAAATGTGGCCCAGTCTTGATAAAGTTGCAAGCACTGTACACAGAAAGATGTATATGGGACTACCCCCACACGTGCGCAACATGTGCGTTATATCCATCAGGTCCAAATAGATATAATAATTTACCAAATATATCAATTAGTAGGCGGTTTCTCAGCAAAATTTGTATGATCACGTATTAGTCAAAACATATTCTTTCACATGATTGGTAATAAGAGCTTCCATTTCATTTTTCGAGAGGGGGGCGTTTCCAAAACTGGTCTTTACCTAAGGATCATCATAATATTATCTTATTCTTGGTTATTTATACAGTGCACATATCCACCATGCATGCGTGCTCAAGGCGCTCCAACTATTATACCCCGGCTCTGCTAGTGCTATGCCTAGGATCAAATCCATGACCTTTGTATCTCTCGTCAATTGCATAAACTATTCATATATATTTTGATGCAGTGACAATGTGAAGACTCCTTACAATTGACGTTTGGTAAAATGGTATGAAATTGCGAATACCAAGCAAGAAATATAAGGGAGCGTTTGCCATAGAATTCCTTTCCAAACTTCCAAACTGATCGAGTCAAGAATAAAATTGGACAGAACTTCACCACCTGTTCACAGAAATATTGAATCATCCAACATGTACACTGTAAGGGGCTATTTGTTTTCAGATTTTTTTGAGCTTTTTATTCTGGAGCTGGAGATGGAGAGCTGTCAGAATTAGTACAACTCAATAGTCGACGGCGGATGTCTGCGCCGGACTTGGACGATGCGTTCCGTGATTGAGCCCCGCCACCCGCCGCACAGTGGGCCAGGGAGGAACCAAAGTGCGCCAAAACTCATGTTTGGGGATTTATTTTTTATAAATCCAGAGGAAATGTTTGGATTTCCAGGGATTTTCGCTTAAATGTTACTACTAACATTTTCTCTGATGTCTAAGCTTTAAGCTGATACCAGATTTGGCTTCCCGATTCTGCCCCACATTTTTTGGGGCAATGTGGCAAGGGAAATCGGCTCTAACACAACAACGGGCAAGTAAAGTTCTGGCAGCCAAATTTGGTATCAACTTGAAGCTTAGACATCAGAGAAAATGGTGGTATTAAAATTTAAGCGGTACACCGCGGAGATCTAAACATTCCTTCTGGATTTATAAAAAACATGGATAATTAGTCCATTTTTCAGTGAATTACCCTATAAGATATCATGAAGATTGTGTTTCTATTAACTTTAACCCATTCATTCAACGAAATGAACTATCAGGAATATGTGAGAGCAATTTCATATCAATAACTTAAAAACTCCCATGTTGAATTGAAAGATTTATAAAATAGGTCTAGACTAAGTCACTTTTGCACTAAAACTGCGAATATGTAGGCTTTTGCTGTTTGAAGTAGTAAATTTATACCCTTACTGTGCATACCGGAATTAAATATTTCACTGAGGTATTCCTCTATGTATTACCTTTCAACTGGGCAAGAAAAAAATTGAAAAAAAAAAATCACCCAAACTTAGTTTTGGCCCACTTTGGTTCCTCCCTGGCCCACTGTGCGCCGGGCTCCACTGCAGCGCGCTCTCGTTGGCGTTGCAGAGCCCCATGACGTTACAAGGTAGTCGGGCATTCATGTAGGCCTAGTAGCGTAGCTCGTAGCACACGCTCTCTCACTCACGTTTCCACCTAATTTTCATGAATTATATTGAGAAAATAAGTATTAGGAAGTAACTCACCTAGATAAAACCTGAATGAGGTAACTGACTGTCTCTCTTCTATGAATGCCATCCCCAGCAGCAACTCGACAATAAATACCAATAACAATCTATATTTAGCTAATGACAAGCAGACACCCATTGCTTACAGTTGCGCAATATCCAGGAAAAATAAAAGTAATAAGAGCGCCACCTTTTGACGAAAATGTTAACATTTTAGTACGTCTGGATCTCAGAATGCATGATTTCAACAAGGAGTGGTTTATATTAAATTGATTGATTGATTGATTGATTTTATTCGCAAAGCCTCCAACACACAACAATATAAAATAATAACAGATCAAATTTAAGTCAGCCTGAACAGGATAACCCACGAAAGCTCGAGAGCTTATTTCCAGTGCACTCTTATTTCCACGGCGTCAAATTTCACTCTAAATGGCGTCAGCTGGGAGTCAACTCTATTCCTAGTTAAAGTGACACGGATTCCGAATCAATTTGACTCGGATTGTGTGGCATCAGCTGAGAATTGACTCAATTCAGAGTCAAGTTGACTCCTTTTCCTTGTCATTTTAACTAGGAATAGAGTTGACTCCCAGCTGACGCCAGTTAGAGTGAAATTTGACGCTGTGGAAATAAGAGTGTGGGGTCCCCGACCAAATAAATAAAATAAAATGAATTAATGAAACAAGAGGTACCTTCCTTATGTACATCACAATGTCAGATAGAGGTGTACATACTTCTGTATTACTAAAGTAGGATGGTCACTATCAAAAGTCTAGAGAAAAAAAGAAACATTAATGTAAAGTTCATGAGGTTCAAGGCTCTTTTCGCCTTATTTTCGCCGGATTCTTACCGGAACAATATCATTATCCACAACTAAAGGAAATAATTGTAATACTACCTGTTAGTAGTTACACACGCAGGAAGAAAACACATTGGAAGCGAAGTCGTTAACTTAACAGACACTGCTCTGCAGAACATGATACACTTGTTTACATGGCTATAAAGTATAAGGTTCTTGAGCAGGGCAAATTATTATCGGAGTAAACGGGCGTATGAGGTAAGCTTATTCTTCTTATTTCATTTAACAAAAACACAAAAATACAATGATGCCCGTAAAGTTGGTATACATTTTCGTACCTCTTAAATGATTGTGATGATATTACCAAGACAGTGTAGCTACATCAGCATCAATGCTGTTTTACTTGCGGGCACTGCATGCAAGCATTTTATTTCTCCAGCAATTTCCATGTACATATTTACACGCAGATGGAGAGTGGAAAATGTGGGTTAATGTACAGACAGAAGAACATAGTACCGAGATGGGATTTGAACCCCAACCCTTGGCTTCCGAGTCAATTGAATGAACCAATATCTGATATAGTACACACATGGTAGAATTACATACCCCTATAGTGTTGTGGAGATGTAGTAGAGTTCGGTATAGCGAAGTAATACAATCACAATCGGTGATGATGTTTTACAGTGCGTGTGTACAAAAGCTGTACCCAACTTCGTAGCTCCTTATTAAAAAATCATAACCAATACGACTATGATATCTATTTCATGATGAAGAAAAACTTGTTTTCTGTCCCATGATACCCTTTTCATAACATTTCTGCCACGGGTGACTGAGCGCCATGGTCTTTAAAGAGTGTTGTTAAAATCACCTGGGTTAATGGAACGAATGTGGGTATGAGGCTCTTGGGTCTTAAATCGTTTTAAAAGTTTAATTACGCCTCGTATTTCAGTGCTTCATAGTTTAAAATGATGCAATGTATCTAGGCTTTCTCAGAACCTTGTTTCAATCCATAGGATAATCTTCAATTATTTTGAAGAGCCTACGAACCTCTTGTCTCATGATATCTATAAGTTCTCTCTGCTCACTTGTCTGCTGCGCCATTTCAGACGCGTAAGGAGAATAATGTATTAGGTGTTTGTTTAATAATATCTCGAATAGTGAATGAAAACTCAAAGGTTACTAAACCCAAATGCAAGAAGGAACATCATTTTTATATGATGATAAGTATCAAATAAATCCCAAATGAACTGTATTTCCCATTACTAAATGCGAAGCCATGCGAATGAAGTCAAGATTTCTTTTCAAGTACCTGATATAGCCAATCAGGCGCGTACGCAGGATTTTTTTCAAGGGGGGGGGGGGGGGGGGTTTAACATTTATAAATCGGTCCGAAAATTTCGCAACCACTCAGCCAGCCGCTGAATAAGCCGGGGGGGGGGGGCGGGGGGTAAGAGGACACTTTTTTGTTTTTTTTGTTCCCCCCCTCGAAATAAAAAAAAATAACAAAAACAAAAGGGGGGGGGGGGTTAGGTTTTTTTAGGGGGGGGGGTTTACATACATAAAATTACCAAAGGGGGGGGGGGGGTTAACCCCCCCCCCCTGCGTACGCGCCTGTAGCCAATGTAAATACGTGAGCATTTCTTTTTGGAATGCGATGATACACACAGTCATAAATGCTTTCGACCCCATATGTATTGCTTCAGTGCGTTCAATCGACACTTTTTCACCCTAGAATCACGGTTTTCAAACACGGTACAAGAGGATTTTGACAAGACTTTTTGAAAAGTCTGCTGCTCTGTCATCCGTCCATGGCCGCACAATTACGAGTACATTGGACAGGCTATTATAGTTACCCTTTACGATGACATAATGTTATGTTATAACTATATTCAATTTTAATGGCTTTTGATCCATATCTATTGCTTCACCTCAAACTTGGTGCCAGCGAATTTTGACAAAAGTAACTTTTTGAAAAGCCTCCTGCTCAGTCATCCGTGCATGGCCGCACAATTATGAATATGGTATCATTAGACAGGGTATAAGTTATCCATACGATGACATATAGTTCAAATTCAGAGGTTATTATTCAATTTGAAGCTACCAAAGTTGGGTAAACCTTTTTTTGTGTGTAGATAAGCACTTTATAATAATGTATGTCACAATGGGCAAATAGAACTCCCGAGAAGTCATGCATGGCTGAGAATTTAGCGAGAGATAATTTATGTTAAAGACGTTTGCTGAAGCCATACAATGAGGAGAGAGAGACATAGAGAGAGATAGAGAGACACAGAGAGAGAGAGAGAGACAGAGAGGGGAGAAATATAAAAGAGAGACAGAGAGAGGGATGTATGTGAGAGAGAGAGAGAGAGAGAGAGAGAGAGAAAATGGGAGGGTGTGTGAGGAGAGAGAGAGAGAGAGAGAGAGACAGACAGACAGAGAGTGAGAGGGAGAGAGAGAGAGGGGGGGGGGGGGGGTGAGAATGAAATCCTAGTTAGCTGAGAAGCAAGATGTTGTTTCCTTCTTGTATTCATTGATTAGTTCTCATTTTATCAGTGACTCTCCGGTCAAATAAACCAGTCGCCTTTATTTATAGTTGGTGGAGTGAGTCCATACGGCAGATGTAACAAGGTAATAGATTTGTATTTTCTTGTCTCATCTTCTTATCATTTAATTATGCATGTTCAACAGTTTCGTGTTAGTCAATCGCTGATTTTCCTGAAACATAATATTGATACAATTTTTAATGAATACTGCATTTGTAATAATTTCTTTAATCATTATTATTTCGTTTAATTGACCTGATTTTTGATGTAATGCTGTGCACTGTACTATGGTA
Source organism: Strongylocentrotus purpuratus (assembly GCF_000002235.5). Classification (NCBI taxonomy): domain Eukaryota; kingdom Metazoa; phylum Echinodermata; class Echinoidea; order Camarodonta; family Strongylocentrotidae; genus Strongylocentrotus; species Strongylocentrotus purpuratus. Next base: position 4,062,609 of record NW_022145599.1, on the reverse strand, counting down.
GATCGCGGGTATGTGACTGTCTTACTTAACCCAAACTTGTCTGTCTGCAAAGCTAGACAAATTTGGGATTTAGTTTCGTAGCCTTGTCGACATTATCGCAAAACTTGATTGAACTTTGCGGTCGTTCCTTTTTGGCAAAATATTGATAAAATAGAAACCTATATATCGACAAACATAAAGACTGAGGATCTACCTTGGCTTGTGGAAAATATTTCGGTTCAGAAAAGCCTCGTGATGCCCTTTTTTCGGGAGGGGGGAGGGGGGGACAAATTTAGACGGAATGATCTAGCCCCTCCTCCTTTCATCGATGCTGGATATCAACAAAATAATAGGATCGGAAAGACTTTCGAAAATGATCAATTTCAAATACTTAGACATCATAAAAGTAATCAGAATACGATTTCTTCGGGATAGCCTATCGGTATTTTCATTGAGGTCACAGTTTGCAATCATAGTTTTCAGTAAACATTGGATGAATGAATGATGGGAAAATAAAGAAATACAAAATCTACATTGATCTGCAGTCATTGAATGTAATGTCTGTCTTTACAGTTATACATAACTAATTCATCTATCCAATAACTTCCAGATTTTGCCCTAAAGGTTGGATCAACAAATCATTTATATTTTAGTAGTTTTTAAAATCATATTCAGGCATGTTAATCGGGCGGCTGGTTATGTTTCGGGGGGGGGGGGGGAATTGAGGAAAAAACCTTATCAACCAAGTTAAAAGTACTTATATCAGGGGTCTTTTCTTCTCCATTTTTTTCGTAGTTAGGGATTTTTTTCCAGACTGATGCCTCTCCCCCTCCCAAGCTAGACAAGAGACTGTATCCACAATTGGCCAATGGGCCATTCGAGCCATAGTGGGGGGGGGGGGGGGGGGGGGGGGGGGGGGGAGGGGGAGGGGAAATCGCCCCCTGAGAGGAAAAAAAGCCTCCAAGAATCGGGGGGGGGGGGGTCTGCAGTGTGGTTTGAGATCCGAGGTAGATATCAGAAGCGCAGGTACATTCGTTTATCATTTGGACATACTGATAACATATTCCCATTTTCGCCATTCGAGTGAATGATTGTTTGTCTGTTGGTGCGTATGTATAGACGAAGGTCGACCAAGCTGAGCGAAGTAGGGCACGCTGGGGATGATCTTATGGAAACAGTCCAATTAATTTTCTTTAAAAATGGGTTTAAGGGGTAGGAAATTACAATCATGTTTTATCCACTCCAAATTTCACACGGTATGTAAGATGTATGACCTTGTCAGTTATTCTTTTTGTACTGCCAATATCAGGGGCGTACGCAGGATTTTTTTTCGAGGGGGGGGGGGGGTTAAAATTTGAAAATCGCGCGGAAAATTTCACAACGACACAGCCAGCCGCTGAATAAGCGGGGGGGGGGGGGGCAAGTAGCCATTCAACTATAATAGTCCTATAGGACTGCATGGTTTTGCCAAGCATGGACAATTAATTAGATGCCTTAATTCACCCTCGGTCTTTTATTCTTCATCTATATTATCATTCATTATCTTGACTTATTTTATTCTACCTTTTCTCTTTTTTAATACCCTTGGTCTTCTTCTTCTTCTTCGTCTTCTTCTCGCGGGTTTTCCTTTTATTGGAGGCCATTTCCTTCTTTCTTTCCTTTTTTTCTCAGTTCAATTGCATGTTCATTCATGTGATAAAAAATGTGATGAAAAATGTGATATTTGATATACGTATTAGATTGCACTTGAATCAAGTTTCATCATTGTCGTGTTAATTATATTTTTGAACCTCGTCAACTTTGGAGGTCATTTTCTTTCTACTTTTTTCTCTTTGTTTTGGTTTCGGCATTTTTTCATTGCATATTGGCCTCGAATGGCGGAAATTGTTTTTGAATAATTATTGATACACATCACTAAGCCTACATTATTATTTGCTTTCTCAACACTCTATTCATTAGTTTATGATAATAATAATAATAATAATAATAATACTCAGTTTATATATAGCGCTTATTAGAATCATAAGCGATTCCAAACTTGGAGATTGTTACCCTAATTAATCTCCTTATCATAGTAGAATTGGTTTTCAACAACTATAATAATACGGATGTTCATGCCATGGCTCATTAAATGAATACTGATGGTATGCCGTGCACGATTTAGGTTACAAGTTTTCAAGGTTATTTTCCACATCTCACTCAAAAACACAAGTACATATTACAACATTGCATATTACACGGTAAAGGAAAAAATACATAAACCCGTTGAATCCTGAATTAATTGATTGGCTATAGGCTCAATACAGGGGCCACCTGGTACTAGTAGACAATGGGGAAAGTTAATTTACATAGAGTACATGGTTATATAAAATGGGACGATAACTTACATTAAAAAACAATTCAACAAACGCACACACACACAAACAAAATCAAAACAATATATTGTAAAAACTGAGGATGTGGGGGAAACACTAAAGGCTGAGTAGCCTATCAGTGGCCAATTCCAGATTATCAAAAATGCTATACATAACTAAAACAGTATTATGTTACAATTACATTAAACATTCATAAAAAAGTAGATAAGCTTACTTGCTTACATCTTTACTTTTTTCTCCCTCCTGGTCGCCATAACGTTCAGTCTTTTTCATTTTGTCTCTATTTGTTCCCAATACTGAGAAATAATGGTTTCATTCAACCGTTCAGAAAATATTCTCCAGCAAGATAGATAGATAGATAGATAGTTTATTGGTTTCCACAATATCTCATTTTACAAAGAGTGTAACAACATATTGAAAATGATTATTTTATACATGTACATACAATACCGGTACCCAATATTCAGAATATTGTCCTTCAGTTGAACTTCAGAGATATAGTGGCGGATCCTATGGAAAAGCAGAGTTTGTTGTGGATCCTTAAATTACAAATGATATAATTAACTAAAGTAAAGTTTATAGGATACAAATACACGCTAATACAGGGAAAGGGAGATTACTGGGGTACATGAACCGATACTCACAATTAACTACAAAAGACAAGGAAATTGGAAGGGAATGTTATCTGCAGCTCATTAAAACAATATTACAATATAGTTTGTTCTCGATATGAGTATATTATAAACATAGTTGGCATGGTCATACCGTTATTTACTCACTGTAAACAACAAAAGTATACAGCTTGAAGACAAGAATAGTCAGGAATCAGGAATGACAATATGTATTGCAAGAACCATTTTCAAAATGACTTTTGTTGACCATCATTATCATTATATTAGATCTAGAGCCAATTCAATAAGTTGTGGTTGTTATTTTTACCTGTCAGCTAAGAAGGCATAAATGCTTTTTAGTAAGCAACCAGCCTTCTTTAGTCTTTAACCATTGCGAAAGACAGGGGATGGCATTTACTGCTTGCAGATGATATGGCTGTCTTCGAAACTGAAATGCAAGAGGGACAGCTTGACTCACAATACACCGGAATTAATAAACAAAACCAGTGAATTCTAAGTTGGTATTATAAATCAAGTGTTTCTATTGTAGTAAGTTCTGCTATGTTTCTTATAGCGGGTTGGTCTCTTCCTTTTAAACGTATTACTTAGTTTAACCGAGGGTTGTATGCACATCAAGCTTCATTTTATACTGTAGCCTTCCTATATCATGTTTATCTCATTTATATGCATTAAGCGTGTGACTTAATGTCTTACCTGTGCTATGTCATACATTGCATTGGATACAAAGTATTAGATGTAAATGACACATTAATGCACATGAATATTTGAAAAGATGATATAGAAATCAATAAATCAATCATCAAATGTCAATCAGTTATCAATTAACAATAATGATACGTAATTATTTTCTATTTTATGTTTTTCTATTAATATCCACTTTGATTTTTTTTTTTTGGTATTTGAATGTCGATGCTACTGAACATTTTTGTCTATTTCTATCTTGTTTGAATGATCTTTGTTCCTGTTCATTACCTCCTGCATTTCTCTAATCATGGGCCGTATCTGCAGGCTCTTGGTGAGTTATAGTCTTATGACACCTAAAACAAGTTCGTTTACATCTGCTAACATTCATTGTTTATGCGCTCCTTTTATGGACGACGGAGGGTCTCGTATTTCTGACGTTATCAATGTGCCACCATGATGAGTCAGTGCACTTGATGTGCAATCTGGCGTCTTTTTGGCGCGAATTGTGCATTTTTACGGCGCAGTGTACAGTCATGCACCGTAAATCTCAGAATGAAGGAATAAAGAAAACTCTATTTCTGGATCAAAATTATTCCATAATGAGTCATTTTATTCATAGCTTTACAGAGAAAACAAACATGTTTAAAATTAGAATCGAATCTTGATTATAGCTTTTCTTTAAATAAAAACATAGACCTACAAACTAAGCTTTCCTTTCCTCTGAGCAATGGAAGAGACAAATCCGTTTCACTACTTTCTTTCTTTCTTTCTTTCTTCTCCTCCTTCTCCTGCTCCCTTTTTTTCGTTTTCGTTTTCTTCTTCATCTTCTTTTAAGGGCAGGCTTACAATTTTGTTCGATATCATGATATCTCTTTCTTTTTCTTGATGGTCTTATTTTTGTTGTTGTTCTTTTTCTTGATCTTCTTTCTTATTGTTCTTCTTTCTCATTGTTCATCTTCTTCTTCTCCGTCTTCTCTTTCTCCGTCTTCGTCTTCGTGGGATGGCAATGCATACTGCTACTACTATTACTAATCACGATGATTTCTTTTACCCAGGGAAGCCTTAATAGCATCAATGCTGTTCTCCCTTAGGGCCCTGCAATTATAATTACCCCAGTAATTGACCACACCTTGGTGGGGATCGCTGTCTTGGGGAAAGGACGTTAGTGATGGGCCGAGATTCGAACACACAGCCCGTGGGTTAAAGGTCAAGTGAATTGGCCAAAAGACGGATCCAAATCAGTTCGAAGTTGCAACTAATAACCAGCCGATTTCCGACTCGAGATATTTCCCCGAAGCTTGAAATTGCGTCCTCACCAGACCGATACGCTCATCATAAAACTAACGCAAATTAGCCCGCTATTTCCTAAAACTGCGGGCTGATGACGATGCAAATTAGCTGGTTAGTTTGAGATCGGGCTAGTTCAAATCAGGGGCGAATTCGTGAGCCCACCTTGATCTGCCACTGGTTAAAATAGGGGGTTGCAACTTTGCAACTTCGGTCTTATGATGACAGGCCTCAAACAGTGCGTCCCAGAAAAAAACGAAACCGAGAAGTATCGATGTTTTATCATAACTTAATCACAGTTATAATTGATAAATGACACATGTTTGGAAAGCTTAGATCCTCCTCTTTCATTTGATGTCATTTATATGATGCATATTTCACGCATGAGTGATTAAAATGAATTTGAAAAGAGGAAAACAAAAAAATCATTTGGCGGACGGTATCTGAATTTCAAAGAGAAAATCACATTTCTAGAAAGGTTGAGTTTCTGCCCTTTCATATGACACCTCAGTCAGGAAAAATGAGCTAGGAATAACAAAGTTCTGTTTGTATAAAGTGTTTGCATTTTCTTATTTTTATTAAACGAATTCGTTTTCACTGGCTGTCTGACGTATCAACAAACAACAAACAAACTCCGTTTCGTTGACAATCAGCCGTAGACGACAGATTTATAATGCATGGCTGATTGTCAACGAAACGGAGTTAAGTCTTTTGTCAATTCTGCTAGTTGCAACGGCAGGCAGCCAGTGAAAACGAATTCGTTTGATAAAATTATGAAAATGCCAGCACTATTTTAAACAAACAGAACTTTGTCATTCTTTGCTCATTTTTCCTGACTGAGGTGTCATATGAAAAGGCAGAGACTCAACTTTCTAGAAATGTGATTTTCTCTCTTCAAATTCATTTTAATCACTCGTGCGTGAAATATGCATCATATAAATGGCATGAAATGAAAGAGGAGGATTTAAGCTTTCCAAACATATGTCATTTATTAATTATAGATGTGAATAAGTTAAGATAAAACATCGATAATTCTCGGTTTCGTTTTTTCTGGGACGCACTGTACAATAGATCGGTGGGACTTACATTGACGTATAGTCAAATGCACACGACTGTCCACTAATGACGGTTTTATAACAACCTAAAGTTGTGGTGTTTGAATTGTACTCTAAATTGGTTTCACGATGTAAATTCGCCTTACCTATACTAGATGCCATTTACCGACTACTTCAAAATCTGAATGGTCTCATAGTTGATACTTTATTATACACTATAATAGATCTTGTATCAACGAAAAGCTCATTCCTTTATTTAGACACACGTAGCGCTGAAATAATAGACCTATAATTCATTCGAAGTACATTGGTGTCGTTAAACAAAACATTTATTAGTTCCTCTCCTTTTTATACATCCTCATCGGCAATGGCGAAGCGTTACAATCCAAGGGGGCATTCCCCTCATCGCCCACTTGAATAGAAATACACCAGGAAAATGTCACTGAAAGATTATACAAAATAAAATAAAACATAAGAAAATTGTAAAATTTTAAATACCTCTCCCATTTGGTCTGTACTGAAAAATTACACACAAATTATTATCTTAGATATAATTCTATTACATAAAACTCGTGCAAGTCTATAGAGATTAGCATATCCCAGGTGTTTAGGGAATGGAATCACACAGATATTTGTGTATTCAATGAGCACTGATAAAGACATAATTTAATTGTTTTTCCTCGTCAAATACTTTTCAGTATTGTCGCTTCCTGCCCTCGGTTCTCACAATATCCTGCATCTTCCCCCAGTATCACTGGTCACGTGGAAAGAAGTAACGGCTAATTTTAGTGAGTGTTCGTGTCCCGGTTGAAGAAAAAAAATAATGTGATTTACTTCCTCTATGAATTTTATCTATAAACTATGGACTCTATGAATAATCACTAGACACATCCGACCCAGATCACGTTTATTAATAGAAATCAGTGGCATAAAGTGAAAGTCTCTCCGCAATCACATTTCTAGATGCCCGCCCCCCCCCCCCCCTCCGGGAACGGACGGACCCCATGCGTGTTACCAAAATGTCCGGTAAAGGCAGGCGCGGATCCAGGAATTTCTTACCGGGGGGGGGGGGCACCGTGTGGGAAAAGATTTAGTCCCCCCAAAATATGAATAAGCGGGGGGGGGGGGGGGGGGGAGGGGGGAGGGGGGGGGTGGGGGGGGGGTAAGAGGACACCTTTTTTTTGGTCACGAAATATTTTGGTCACCGTTGGTCACCTTTTTAGGTCAGCCATTGGCAATTTTTTTAATTTATTTATTTATTTATTTTTAAATTCAATTAAACAAACAAAAACCAAAAAAATCATTTTTTTTTATTGGGCCGGGGGGGGGGGGGGGGGCACGCCCCTGTTTTTCAGTATATTTTGGGCGAATTTAGGGCTGATTTTAACATATTTTTTGGCCGGGGGGGGGGGCACGTGCCCCCTGTGCCCCCTGGATCCGTAATCGCCACTGAAAGGGGTACTTTTCGTGTGACAAAGTCCGGCCCGAGAATTGTAAAAAAAAAAAAAGGGGTGTATTAACTTTTCACCCGGAGATTTCTTTAAAAAGGGGTGTTTTTTCGTTTTTTCTCTCATCTCTTTGGACTCCTGAGAAATTATTCCGAATTTAGGGGGGAGGGGTACATCGAGCATTTTTCATGATTTAGGGGGGTCACCAAGGCAGGAAAAGCCCGCGAAAAGCCCACGAAAGGGGGGTTCGGAAATGTTTGCAGTCCTCAGATAGGGGGTGCTTTCAAAAAGAGGGAACAAGCATATGCGTACCCTACATAACACTGAGTGGGGGGGGGGGGGGGCGGGTTCACGTAAAGGGTAAGGGTATAAAATGTTGATAATAAAAGAATAAGATTTATAGACAGCATCACATTGGACCATCGAAACAGAGAGTGAAATGAATCTAAACGAATGTACGTTCATTGAAAGAGATTTATATCTTAAGGTTGTTTTTCATGGAGTTGTTTTGATATCAAAAACGAGTGAAAATGAAAATGATATGTAAAGTGACTTGTTCATTTTTGTACTTGGATTAGAGGATTGGAGTAACGCGCCGCTGATTCATTCCTCATTTGAATTTCTGTTTTGCTCTGGATTTTGATTTTATACCAACGGTAAGTTTGATTTGCAATGATATTCTATTTCTTTTGTTGTGCTTATTTAGAATTTACATACTGTACACTGTATATTATGAATGCATTCATGCTTCTTAATAATCATTCCCACCAATGATTCGGTTTTTTGAAATCGAACCAATAGCACGGTAGGGTATATCCAAGATATTTGATCATTTACTTGTTCCGTACGTCAAATAATATTGCATAGTTCTTCAAAAATGTCTTTTCATTTACGATTTGGTTTAACGAAATTTCTCGAAAAGCGTCATTAACTTAATACTATCATCAGATTATACTAAAATCCTAGATGTGATTTGTGTCAGTATCTAAAGCAAGTACTTTGCCTAATGTCCAAGCTTTACGGAATTACATTTCCAGAGAATTTTCAATTATGAAAAAAACAAATTGTTAGATAATTTAATAAAAAATCTACAGATTAATGATATGATAGATCTATATAAACTAATATGAGATAATTTCACAACAGTCGATTCTTCTATATCGACCATTCATCATATTCATAAAATAGTGAATTGTAGACAGTTTGTTAAGGAATGTCTGTTTATGAAATTAAATATTTCGGAAATCTGAAGAATGGTTGATAGCAAAACTTATTGTTGCAAAAGTACCTAATATTAGTTAATATATCATATCATTGGTTTGTACATTTACATTATAAACTATATTATATTCTCTTTATCCCATGTTGAATATTTTCTGGAAATGATATTTTAAAACGCTCGGAATTGACCATAACTGTCTCGGATAACTGCCTTCGGACAATCACTCCCGGGATTAATCCCTCTCATCAATGTCCAGAGAAAGCTATGGACTCCTTCCCTGCATGCGAGTAATCGTCTGCTCGTAAAATCTTAACATTAGTAATTAATATAGATAGTGACATATAAACGAGTAAAAACATTGATTTACCTCTCTAATAATTCGTGAGTTTGGTTCTGAAAGTATAATAGAAACAGGCAATTTAATTTTGGTATAAATAACGATTTCACAATGGTTACTCGTCTCAAGGAGGTCAGTGATCTTTTCAACCACGGGGTCATTTGATTTTTAATTTCTTTGATCTTTTCAGAATAATTATGTTCAACCATCTGTGATAAATGTACTGAAAAACCTATACTTATAGGTAAAATAACCTTCGGATATCCGGTTCAATTTGTATTCGTGTAACATTTCTGTTTTATGAGACCTGTGCTTCCGGATCCATATAACTTGCGTTTTTGCTATGTTGATTTTGAGATTGGACATATTTTCAAAGTTAGCAAGTATTTCAAGGGCACATTGTAAGTCTTGTCTGGTACTATTGTGTACAGAGGATTTCATCTGCATCTTGCAACAGTTTGAGTTTTTTTCCATTCATGTGCAATCCAACTATTTTGAGTGACGCATCAGGATACCAAGTATTCCACTCAATAACAAGAACAGGTACGGAGACAATGGATCTCCCTGGCGACCCCCTCACCCTATTAAAAATATAATAGTACAGTGTCCGTTAAAGGCCCACTGCACTACTTGTAGCTACTTGCGCCATCTATATAACAAACAGTGCCTAATCGGTGACCATTGGTCCCCCATGATCCTCTTTTTCTTATGTTAACTGAGAGTTGAGTTGATGAGATAACCACCTGTTCAGTGACCTTGCAGGGTGGTCTAATCCATCCTGTAAACTACGGCAGATAAGCTTTAAGTAGGACACACGAAGAGGCGTTTTCATAATACAATTTAATTCATTTCTGAAAAGATGGGCCAAATTGAAAGAAATCAAAAACTTTGTAGATCGAATGCCTTTTCGAAATCAATAACGAGTAGTGTAAAGTAATGTGTCGTGTAATAGACGTATATTTACCCCAATACAATTACCTTATAGAAATCCCTTTTGATTTTCGTATATCAAGTAAGACAAAACTCCTTTTATTCTATTAGCTATACAACCAGAGGCTAATTAATGAATAACGTTAATCAAGGAAATTGGGCGCCAGTTTTTTAAGTAACTCTCTAGACTTGTTCCCTTTTGGAAACAAAGTTATAGTCCCCAATTTTTGCGATTGCGATATAGGTGTCCCGTAAAATAAGCATGGTTCAATGAATTTACTTATTATTATCATAAGGCCTATTATCTTCTTCTTCTTCTTCTTTTTTTTTGCGTGGAGGGGGGTATATTAGAAAGGGGGTACATGCCAAGGTACTTGTCGGATGAAAGTTCTATTATCGATTTATGCTTTTCCTACGTGTCAACTTCAAGCTCCTGGATATGTTATTTCCATGACGAGGAAACGATGTCCGGGTTATGTGTATCATTAATGTAATACAAATACAATGGCCGATGGGATGTGAAAATCAGAAAGGGCAAAGGGCGGAAGTATTAAGCATCCGGTTTACGATTAAAAATGCATCGAATTATCATGATGAATAGCACTGGTCAAACAAAAATGGGTATAATAATTATCACAATGTGCCACAAAAGGCAACAGGGCATGGTAACTATAGCAGGTACCATCTACTCGTAAATAGCAATGAGAAAGGAGGGGACATAGTTATAGTAGGACACAGGTTATCAAGAGTTGGGGAGGGGAGGGGATGGTGGGGGGGGGGGGGGGGTTGTGAAGAAGTAGAGCGACTGAGCTGAGGGACTGCCCCCCTCTCACGCTGTAAGGATTTCTTTAATTTATGTCCTTAAAGTAGGTGTTTCTTCACATTTTATAAGAAATTTCCAAAAGGTAAGGAGGGAATGCTACGACACTCCCTAGTTCTTTTAAAATATGGCGGCAAACCTGATGTGCCCACCTGTTCACTGCTTTATTGGGGGGGGGGGGGGGCAGGGGTTTATGTGTTAAAGGAAAATCCAGCCTTACTAGCAAACTTCTCTAACAGGAGGTAGGTAAATCAGAATTAGACTGGTGACATTTTGAACAAAACCGGGCAAAAATAAGGAAGTTATGGATTTTTGAAAGTTGTAATCACTCCACGTATGGGAATTTCAAATTGGCTGAATCAACAATGTCACTGAAATGTAGTGCCGGACAACCTTCCTATTTATTTCAAGAAACGACTTTAAACGAATTTCTTCAAAATATATGATTCAGGAGGGTATTTTCTTTATAGAGGACTTACAGTATGATAATATTCTACCAATCCATAATAAATAATGTCAGTTGTGCCACCAAGGGGGAAGACACTTATAGGAGAAAACAGAAATTATCGATATCTTTGTACAGACAAACGGGCGAGAAGTCCGTCATTACGTCACAACCCATTGAGATTCGCATCGATTCAGGGATCTCATATTTCAAACATTCCTAACTCTCTATCATTGGTCTGAGTATTTCATACTTTCGCCGTTATTTTTCTCTGATTTTTCTGCCTTCATACACAAATATTACAAAGGTTGGATTGTCCTTTGATACATTTCAGCTAGATTCGACTTACTGTGCTGGCGATGGCTACGTATAATTTGATTTGATTTATTTACCAACAGCAATATATTTCATACAAAAATGTACATATACAAGAAGAGAAACTATTATTTGGTAAAAGGGGCCAGATAATAGCGCATGTGCTAGTCGAGCCTAACCCCTTAAACAGCTAAACAAAGTATTTTGGTCTAAATCAGTTTAAAGAACGTAACAAAACAAAAAATAATGAATTTACTTTTACAATCGATACTTTAAGAACAGTACTCAACGATGTCTTACAATATACAAACTAATAATGTAAAATATGAATTGTGTACATATGAGATTATTTAACTTGATATTTCATTCATGACTAATGACTTGTAACAGAATTCCGAAATTTATTTCGAGACCTTGTCAATCTGACATCAAAAGGTAATCTATTCCAAAATTCATTGCCCACAAAAGACAATGAAAATTGACCTTGTTTTGTTCTTAATTTTGGAAGACGTAATTGTCCACCTTCTTTTTGTCTTGTGGAATAGCTATGTTCTATAATGTCACAGTACTCTATCAAAATATGAGGCAAATTTTCATTGACTAGATCAAACATGAAAGTAGAAATGGATAAATAATGTAAATTATACACATTTCATACAATCAATATTTAAATAACATGGCGCAAGGCCAATGAGATAATGAGAGTTTTTTTCCTTTTTTTTTCTTCTTCTTTTTCTTTCTTTTATGTGATAAATAAAAATGTAGATAAATAAATAAATCAATAAAACAAGGCGATAAATTAGAATGCAGCTAACTTCACAGGTACATGCACACAGGAAATTGGGCACTGGGGCCAACGGAGGTGGTCATCCCCCGTGTGGTCAACAACTGGAGTGAAATCCAGTCTGGCTTGTCTTTGGTTGGTGCCTCCTATGGCCTTCCAGTAGGCAAGTTACCCATCAGCTCAAGGACCTGGTGTGTTTTGTATTTTGTTGAGCGACCTTCATTGATGCGAGTCCAAAATCATCTCAGTGTAAGAAATTAAATAATACCGTCTGTACCTCATATTGTGTCATGTAGATTAAAACTGGTCTTGCCTATTATAGTAGGCTATTTAAATTCTTATCCATCAAATATGATTTTGTAAATGTTATACATGAATATGCTTTGGTTTCATGCAGGGCCCATAATGACAGTTTATTATTGTGTCATGTAGATTAAAACTGGTCTTGCCTAATATAGTAGGCTATTTTATCATAAACACATATGATAAGAATTTTTTATTTTTTTTATTTTATTTAATATTTTTGTTTTTAGGGTCAGCTATATGCCTGTATATAGGTCGTTTGTAACGTATTGCACTTTATTAAGATTAAGGTATTACTAACTGCACCTTGCACAAGAAGCCCAAAATATCTGCATAATTTGAGATTTTGAAAACTGTTTATCAGTCTTATTTAATCATAATGTTTTTTGTTTGTTTTTTCTTTCTCGTTTTTTGTTGTTGTTTGCTTTTGTTTTTCCCAGAAAGGAGACAATCCCACCGACAGACATCCCATAATAGCTTTGGCCGGTATTGGAGGGGCCTAGGCTGCGCATGAACATGCAAGCCGAGAAGCCTGTCCAATGTACCAAACCGGGTTGGCAAGAAAATACGCACAAAACGGTCAAATGATTTTATGTAGACAGCCTGTCTGGAATCTCCGCAAAATGCGAAAAAATTGAACAAGGTCGATTTTTTTCCTTCCTCCTCATTTCTGCTTCCATTTAAAATTGTTAATACAACTTGAATTCGGCGTAAATATACGCCTTTAATACTAAAACAACAACAACAACAACGTAATTTTCCACCTCGGTATAAAACAACCCGGTCAAATGTTCCATCTAGACCCCCCACCCACTCAGTGTTATTTAGGGTACGCATATGCATGTTCCCTCTTTTTGAAAACACCCCCCTAAGTCCGGTGTGTAAAGTCAATACGGGCCGGATTTTTGTGTACTACAAGCCGGACTTTGGTGCGTGAAAAGTACCCCTTTACCGGACATTTCAGTAACACGCACGGTATCCCTCCGTTCACGGAGTGGGGGGGGGGGGGGGGGGGGGGGTGGGCATCTAGACATGTGATCGCGGAGAGACTTTCACTTCATGCCACTGATTTCTACTAATAAACATAATCTAGGTCGGATATGTCACGTGATGATTAATTCATAGAGTCCATAGTTAGGGGGGGGGGGGGCGGGCATCTAGACTTGTGATTGCGGAGAGACTTTCACTTCATGCCACTGATTTTTACTAATGAACGTGATCTGGGTCGGATGTGTCTAGTGATTATTCATAGAACTAGTCCATAGTTTATAGATAAAACTCATAGAGGATTAGAGGAAGTAAATCACCTTTTTTTTCCACATGATATGAAAAATGCCAGAAACGTGGGCGCACTTATGTTTTCTAAAGGTTGAAGGCTCATATCATTCCCAGGGCTCAAATTCCAAAATATGAATTTCCTTTTTCCCGGTTCATAGTTCGGAAAAATAAAAGTATTTCATTACCCCAGCATTTTACTATTCTGAAGATCTATTCGGAGATTCGTAAATTGATGGGCCCCTCTGAAGACCAGCTTTTAGCAAAAGGGTGATCCTTTCCATTTTGTGGGAAAATAAATAACTAAAAAAAATATAAAACTAAATTAAAATTTTAAAAGATAAAATTATGAACCATCGGAATTGTTTCCATTCTAGTAATGACGAATCATCGTAATAACGGACCTAATACTACTTACCCCCCCCACCATACACCACAACATTCAGTGAAAATTGTGTTTTTATATCAAAGCAAAATTTTACGATCAAAATTGGCCTTGGTCAATTATGCAAATTTTCTCGGAGAAAGAGCACATTGTAGTCTTCGAAATGAATTGGATATATGCAGTAGTGTTGTTAAAGGCCACAAATGGCGCTATAGCAATATTGGAGCCAACACGGACAGACAGTAATGGGTTCAAGCTTGGTGGTCTCCAATTCCCTGCGGTCTCCAATTCCCTGCACCTACCCTATATTGAAGAAAACGAGGCTTGTTTTTTTTAAGGTCTATATCTGCCATAATAATAATAAGGAGAGTTGTTACAGTAACCCTGAAAGGGCGGGGTTAGTATCTCTTTCATCCAATTAAGGGTGGGGTAGGGGTGCCCCCTTGGAATCTCAGTCATGGAATCAATGACGAAAAATTATTAAACTTGGCATATTGACAGAGTATTAAGCATAAAGAATAAGTTCGTGACATTTCATATGTCTCAAATGGCTTTTGAATGATTATTCACATATCAGCGAAGTGACAATTCCGGGTACCGCTTAGGCATTGTTAGCTATATAGAGGGCGCGAGTAGCTACAAGTAGTGCAGTCCCGCTTTAAAAGCATATGAAATGAAAGATGCATATCTTGGCGGCTTGAAATATGACTAGGTTGTGGTTAAGTGAAACAAATTGTTTTGAAGCCAGTATCATTTCAAAACCGAAAGTCAAGTGTGACAATTGCCCCACAACAGTGGCGGATCCAGGTGGGGGGCCTGGGGAAAAAACGTGTAAAATTTTACCTTTTTTTTAGATGCCCCCCCCTGGCGCTCAAGGTGTGTGTGTGTGTGGGGGGGGGGGTACGATTTTTCCAATTTTCGAGGGCTCAATAAAAAATTAGTGCTCACTACTCAGTACCCATGGTATCCTTTACGGTTCGAAATTATATAAACTTGTACAAAACTAAAACAAAAATATTAAAAAACTGGGCCACGCCAGCGGGGCGGGAAAACTCTTATCCTTGTGCTGGCTGAATTCAAGACAAAAAACAAAAAAATGTTGAGGAAAACAAATAATCACATTTCGTCCAAGATAGAAAATGGGGGCGAAGGGTAGGGGAGTCGAAGGGGAGCGATCGCAGTGAGTTTTTTCGGGGAGGAGGAAGGTGGGGCGTGGATAAACGTTGGACAATTAAGACACAGGTCAATATAATAGCTACAAAATATAAAGTTGGAGTTTCACAATCAAGAAGTTATAAGGCATATATTTTCACTTCACCCTCTCCTCTCTCTCCCCCTATCTCTCTCTCGTACATAATTATGTATACACACACGCACACACACCAAACGCGCACACGCGCACACTCACACACACACACACACACACACTCAATCACTCTTCAATCTCTACCTATCATATTTCTCTTCTTGCTGTACTTTTGCATCACCATGAATCCCCTATCTTGTTTGCTTGTATTTAATTTAAGGGGATAACTGAGATAAGCATTTATACTTTTGTTATCCCTCCACTTCATTGGTTGCACATGTATCGTTTTGTACACTTTTATTTCAGGTTGAGTGGAAATAAATTCAATTCAAAATTCAATTCAGTCCAATAATATTATCATGGGTCACACTAATATTAAGGCATCAAGCTTCGCTTATCTTGGAGCCTTGGCAATATATATATCTTTCAATTATATTGAGTTTTACCATGTATTTAGAACTGTATTCTACCCGTATGTGAAGCCGGATATATTCTCAAAGTCGCAAGCTTCGGCATTGATCAATTTGTCAGGCCAAGTCGGAAGCAAGATCCTATGCGGGTTTTTGCTGATGGATGGCTGGCACCGCGGTAAAGGGGGAACTTAAACAAAAATAAAAACCGATATTTTGACGAGGTCATAAGTGTATCCATCATTATTTTGATAATCTATGATCTAAATGAATCTTCTTTTACATTGACCTATACAGTGCGTCCCAGAAAAAACGAATCCGAGAATTATCGATGTTTTATCATAACTTAATCACAATTATAATTAATAAATGACACATATTTGGAAAGCGTAGATCCTCCTCTTTCATTTGATGCAACTCATAAACATGTATATTTCACGCATGAATGATTAAAATCAATTTGAAGAGAGGAAACCGAAAAGTCGTTTGGCGGGCGGTATCTGGATTTCAAAGAAAAAATCACATTTCTAGAAAGTTGGGTTTCTGCCCTTTCATATGACACCTCAATCAGGAAAAATGAGCAAGGAATGACAAAGTTCTGTTTGTTTAAAGTAGCCCTTACATTTTCATAATTTTAGCAAACAAATTCTTTTTCACTGGCTGCCTGCCGTATCAACAAACGACTTAACAAAAGACTTAACTCCGTTTCGTTGACAATCAGCCATGCATGAAGTCTTTCGTCTACGGCTGATTGTCAACGAAACGGAGTTAAGTCCACTGTTAATTTCGTTTGTTGATACGGCAGGCAGCCAGTGAAAACGAATTTGTTTGCTGAAATTATGAAAATGTAAGGGCTACTTTAAACAAACAGAACTTTGTCATTCCTTGCTCATTTTTCCTGTTTGAGGTGTCCAGGCGCGTACGCAGGGGGGGGGGGGGGTTGAACCCCCCCCCTTTAATATTTTTTATGTGTGTATTTTGGAGGAATACCCCCCACCCCCCCCCCCCCTTTGGTATTTTTTTTTTTTTAATTAAAAAAAAAAAAATTATACCAATGGCTGACATAAGAAAGTTGACCTTACCCCCCCCCCCCCCAACGGAGCAAAATGTCAATTTTTCAAATTTCGAGAAAAAAAGTGTCCTCTTCCCCCTCTTACTACTACTACTTCTGCTACTACTACTACTACTACTATCACTACTACAACTGCTTCTACCACTACTGCTGCTTCTATACTACTACTACTACTACTACTTCTACTACTACTACTACTATTATTATTATTATTACTCCTACGACTACTGCTACTTCTACTGCTGTTGATATTATCAATTACGATTTAGTTGTCGCTCTAGTGTTGAATTTAATATGTTAGGTATAACATGAAAGGAAAAAAGTCGTTCGGTAATAATCGTGAAAGATACAATAACTTCAGAGAAACGGAATTCAATGAAACATTTTTTTACTTAATCATTGCAGTACTCGTTTTTTCTTCCACACTAGGAGCAAGCAATGCAGAAGTTTTGCCATTGTGTTGAGGGATGTTTCATGAAGTTCTTGGTTTTCAACTTATTTGTCCTGATTTCGCTGCTATCCGTCACTACTTGGTATGTTCATGACCACTCTATTCTCTTCGTTGATACACGGGGTTGTGCAAAACATCATGGCGCCACCAAGTTTAGATGTGAGGTAATATTCCAGTAGGGCAGTAATTTTATTTATATATTTATTTATTATTTATTTATTGACTTATTTATTCACCTTCTTATTATTAAAATTATTTTTTATTTTTTCAATTAATATATCTATTATATGTATTTATGTATTTATTATTTGTTGATTCAATTTTTTATTAATTTATTTAGTACCTATGTCTTTCAATACATCGATATTTTGTTAAGGGTGATTTTTACAATGGTTTCGATGCCCTTTTTGATACAAGAGTGTTCTTGCATTAATAAGTCCATCCAGAAGATGTTGGATCACAAGGAGGGATAGCGGGGATATCGTAAAATGGGTGGTTCAATTCAGTTTTCAATTCAATTCAATAATGGTTTATTATGTAATTTCAAAATACATACATCATAATTGTCATTTTACATGAAAAGCAGCAGAAGCTGGATTATTCATGTTTACATGTTGACATAATAAAGTGACAGATTGCATTTTTAAATATTGACACGTTAAAAAGATTGTTAAAAATACATTCAAAATAACATTACACGTTAAGAATAACAAAAAAAGTTTTATACTCTCGTTTAGAATGAATACATTGGATTTTAAGACTAAAGACGACTGAAGTGAAGACTAGTACTGTGTTTGAAATTTAACATGTAGTTAAAAAAAAGCATTTAATTATGGTTAATTAGATTGATCAAATAAGGTAAAGGGCTGTTTTTGAAGCGATTGGTTTTGCATTTGAAATTATGATATGTAGGAGTCTGACGTAATGATATTCTAATTTCTTGTTTTGAAGGTAGCCAGTTCTGGCATGCTGGGTGAATTGCTAAAGATTTTGCAAATTTTCTACACAGTACTAGTTTTCTTTCCTCAAGTGTACTTAAATTGCATACTTGACATGCATGTGAATATGACATAAAATTAGAGCGTAAAATAATTTTGCAAACCCTCCGTTGTATTCGTTAGAGACTGTTTTTCTGTTCAGATGTAAGACCACTATGAAACACAGGGGCGCAATATTCTAATACTGGTCGAACCTGTGTAGAGAAATACTAAATCATTAAAAGGTAAATTAAATTTCTTAAGTTTCCTCAACATATACATTTTTCTATTACATCTTTTCATTAGCTCATCAATATACAAATTCCACTTTAGATCAGACTGGATGACCACTCCAAGAATTTTAGCACCTTGCCTATTACACAACTCGGTGTTGCAAATAAAGAGAATTTCTGGGTCTGGTGGATTTTTCATGAAAACACTTTAAAGGATTTAGTGACATATTATTCACAATAGACCGAGATTGCACAGAATTAAGTACAGATTGTAATTGTGAGACATATTTCCGACATTGTACTAACGAGAGGTCGTCGACATATTTGAAATACGGTATAGAAAGTTGCTCACATAAATCGTCAACCATAAATAAAAAGAGAATTGGCCCAAGACGTGTACCTTGGGGAACACCTGCATGATTGAATTCAACATTTGATAAAACACCGTTATATTTTGTATTTTGTTTTTTTGAAATTCTAAAAAACTAGCAATCCAATCTATTATCCTACCGATTATAATGATATTGAATGTGAACAAAGTCCCTCCTTTCGAGAAGAATGTGTAACTGTAAGTGAGTTTGAACATCAACAGATTCCAGTGATCATCCGCCCCCGCATACATCAGATGAAAAACAGAGATATCCGATACTTGATACATGAACTTGGGATACCATTTAATGAAAATCGGGAAGTAATAACCATTCAAAGAAATATGGTTCCACACTCAAACTCCTTTACTAACTTTGCAATTTGGAACGCACGTTCAGTGAAGGCCCGCGGAAAGTCTACTGCCATATGTGACTTTGTGATATCGAAACAGCTCCATATTTTTGCTGTCACGGAGACTTGGCTTACTAACTCAGATCGTGATAATCGTGCTCTTGCCGACATTAAGACAACTCTGCCGAACTTTGAATTCCACCACTCTCCTCGTCTTAGCGGAAAAGGAGGTGGGGTTGGTGTTTTGCTACATAAAGGGTTCAAAGTGAGTGTAAATCGGGAATTCACCTTTGAGTCCTTTGAGCATATTGACCTGATGCTAAGGTCATCTGGATCGACGGATCTTCGTCTTGTTGTCATCTACAGACCACCGTCCTCTGCTAGGAAGAGAGAGACTTTAAGTACCTTCTTCAATGAATTATCTACTTTGGTTGAGGTGCTCTGCATCAACCATCAGAGGCTGTTGATGGTCGGTGATTTTAATGTTCACGTAGATGACCCGAATAATGTTGATGCTCAGAGGTTTCTCAGTCTTTTGGATGTGGCTAATCTTCACAACCACATAAAGGGCCCCACACACTCCAGTGGTCACACACTTGATCTCGTCATTTCTCGAGATAGTGATGATCTTGTGTTGACATCATCGACTGATTCGTCTCTACCCTCTGATCATCGGTCTGCAATATGTGGCTTGTCGTTTGCACGACCGCTTCCTGTCAAACGTACAGTGGTGTTAAGGAAATACAAGGACATTGATCAACAGGACTTTCAGAAGGACATTCAGAAGTCACAACTATTCACAGATTCTCTGGATGGATGTGGTGACCTTGCTGACCTATATAACGAGGAGATGCAGAGGTTGTTAGATCAGCATGCACCGCTCGAGGAGAAGGAGTTCATCCTTAGACCGCAAGCTCCATGGTACTCGGACGCCCTCAGGAGATCCAAGCAAGAGCGGAGAAGAGCTGAAAGGGCAGTTTACAAATCTGGCCTTCAAATTCACAAGGACATTTACAAGGAGAAGTGCAAGTCCTATTTATTTCTTCTTCGTCAGACAAAAGAGGACTACTTTCTCAAGAACATCGATCATCGTGATCAACGAGGCTTGTATCGAATGGTTCGGACTCCCTCATCACCACATGCTTCTAGCCAAATACTGCCATGCCATGACTCTCCTGGCCAGCTTGCAGAGTCGTTCTGCAGTTTCTTCGATGAAAAAGTCAAGCGTATACGGCAGGAGCTAGATGCATCCATCTCTGAGGACCTGTCAGTTCCAGTCAAAGATCGGTGCTCCTCGTATCTGACTGAGTTCCACACAGTGTCTGAGGATGAATTAGTCAACATCATCAAGGGAACATCCAATTCTTACTGTGATTTGGACCCGATACCTACGTCTCTATTTAAGAAGGTGATATCTTGCCTGGCCCCAGTTCTTGTCAAAATAGTGAATACCAGCTTACAGAAAGGAGAGGTGCCTGCATGCTTGAAACATGCAATTGTCCAACCTAGACTTAAGAAAGATGGTCTTCCTCATGATGATGTATCAAGCTATCGGCCTATAGCGAATCTCAGTTTTGTTGGAAAGCTGGTAGAAAGGGTCGTCGCCAGGCAGATCAGGGAATACCTAGCTGATCATGATCTCCTTCCTAGCGCCCAATCGGCATATCGCGAACACTTTAGTGTTGAGACAGCGCTTCTCAGGGTCCAAAATGACCTCCTGATGGCTCTAGATGCTCGGCAGGATGCGGTACTGGTGCTGCTAGATTTTAGTGCAGCATTTGATACGATTGACCATGATCTGCTGCTTGAAAGAATGGAATCCTACTTTGGAATCAGGGGAATGGCTCTTCGATGGTTTTCCTCATACATGGAAAACAGAACGCATGTTGTTATGATAAAAAATGCCTCTTCGCAGACCTACCATGATAAGCATGGGGTTCCACAAGGATCCGTCATCGGGCCCCTTGCCTTCACAATGTACACAGCGCCAATGGAAGACATCATAACATCTCATGGTGTAAATGTAATGCTTTATGCGGATGACACGCAAATGTATATCGTGTTCAAGCCTAGTGAACGTGAAGAATCGTTAGAGAAGCTGAAAGCCTGCATAACTGATGTGAAGATTTGGGCAATGAAAAACAAATTGTCTTTGAATGATTCCAAAACTGAAGTTATCCATTTCACATCTAAGTTTCGTCGAGATCCTACCCTATCTAGTGTATATGTCGGTGACTGCCACATTAATCCTGTTCCTCGTGCCAAAAATTTGGGGGTTGTCTTTGACCAGCACATCACCTTGAAAGAACATATAAAAACTGTTTGCAAATCAGCAATGGCAGGAATCAGGTGCATAAGTAAAATCAGATGTTTCCTCTCGAAGCAAGGTGCACTCACTCTGGTGCATGCATTTGTGACAAGCAGATTAGACTCCTGTAACAGCTTGTTGTTTGGACTTCCCGCAATTGACATTCACCGGATCCAGATGATACAGAACATTGCAGCGAGACTGGTCACTCGCACTCCACACCAACAAAGTATAACTAGTACTCTTAAGAAACTACACTGGCTTCCTGTAGATAAGCGCATCATATTCAAACTCTTATTAATTACATTTAAAGCACAACATAGTTCTTCTCCTTCATACCTGACTGATTTACTCAAACAATACCACCCACCCCGAACCCTCCGTTCAAGCAATCAAGCATTACTTTGTGTACCAAAAACCAATACTATATTCTATGGGGGCAGATCATTTGCAGTTGCTGGACCAAACCTTTGGAACAATCTCCCCAATTTCATCCGACAGGCACCCACTTCTGCAACATTCAAATCTTCACTAAAAACGCACCTCTTTGGCCTTAATTAATTAGTTTAAGCTATCCTTACTTACGTTCTTTGTTTTGTTTTGACCATTTTAGCTATCTCTTTATTATGTTATTTACTATGTTAAGTTAGTCATTTTAGTGGTATAAGATTTGTATATTTCTCTGTGTTGATTCATTTTATGTGATTATATATATGCTTGTACAGCGCAAAGAGAAACTTATGTTTATTTTGCGCTATAATATTGTATTATTATTATTATTATTATTATCCAAGGCCTTATATCCATATGAATCATTTTTCTAATAAGAATATTGTGATGTATGCGATCAAAAGCTTTACTAAAATCTGTACAAATAACAGTTGACACAGATTTACTGTTTTCTGCATTTTTATATAGACTATGTAAAAGACCAATAATATAATGTGTAGTAGACAGACCAGGTCTATTGCCAAATTGGTGAGTGTCAATATGTTTATCAATATCTTCTAATAACCATTTTGCTATAAAGGATTCTGCTACTTTGGAAAAATATGAAGTCAATGCAATTGGGCGAAGATTATATGAGGAGGTTGAGATTTTGGAATCGGACATATTTCAGCAGTTTTCCATTGGGTTGGAACTTTTCCTTGTCTAAAAGATTGGTTTAGAATCTTCGTAGATGGTACACTCAATTCACATGCAAATTCCCGTATAATGCGTACCGGTATATCATTACTAACGGATGCTTTTTAAATTGTATTTTACGTAGTTTACAATACACTTCCCAGTTACTGATTTCTGGGCTATTGCACTTTGAAGGTAAAAAAAAAACATGGTAAAGTCCTCCTATATAAGGGAGGAAGATCCGAGGCAATAGACACAAACAAATTATTAATTGCATTAGCAGTTTCTTTATAACAATGAGGTGTTTGTGATTCAATACCAGGAATAGTAATTGGAACGGGGTCACATTTACCATTTGTAAGTATTTTAATATGTTTGTACCAAGCAGACAGATTATTCAACTTTTCTCTTTTTATACGATAATTATTGTAATAATTCTTTTTAGCAACAGATATAGCTTCAGCAACTTTATTGCGTAAATGTTTCCAAAGATAATTATTTCCTTTCTTAAAAGCGTTTTGTCTATCACGGATAAGCGATTTTAAATGTGGAGTTACCCATGGTTTATCAGTATTGCACAATTTTATTTCACATGTAGGCTAGTATAAATCAAGGTGAGTTTGAAGAGTATACGTTAAATCAGAGTTTTGAAAAACTTCCTCCCATGTATGAGCAGTTAACCACTGACCAAACAAGCGTACCCCACTGTCTTTCAATGGACGTACAATCTTGTTTTTCTTTTTAGTTGTTTGTTTAACAAAATTATCAGGAGACCAAATGATAAAGTTGTGGTCACTTTTGCCAATTGGTGAAAGAGCAAAATATTCGTATAAAATTCAGAAAAATTTGTGTAAATCTTGTCAAGTTTGTTACATTCCCTCGTGGGTTTATCCACTACTTGTTTAAACCTATCATCTCTTACGATTTCTCGAAAGTTAAAATCATTGAAATCACCTAAAATTGATATCCCTGCATCGGGGTGCTTGACATATAAAGTATCCACAGTCATGAGTATATGATCAACATAATCAGAACAATTTGGATTTTTCGGCGGAAATAAAGAACACACAGTATGAAACAAGATAATTGTCTCGGTAAGTGTGGTGGTCGTAACATTACCCATATTGCTCCAATATTCTCTGGCACAATAATATCACTTACAACATAAGGTTCTAGTCCATGTTTGGCAAGTAAAGCTACACCACCTCCTTGTCGACCTTTGCGTGGCTCCGCGTGGTTTCCGGGTTTCTTCGAAACCAAGACGAGGCACTCGTACATCATCATTATTTCCTGAGGGATGTTACTTGACTAACATCAGTTTGCTGAATGCTATACAACAACTTGTTTAAATCCCTATCTCGAGTAATTAGAGATTTTATAATTCATTCCATTTCGTTTTCTGAGTTTTTTCCACAAACATGATACTTGTTCTATATTCATTAAGAAGATACAATCTACATTTTACTGAACCGTAAGGAGAAAGATTTGTTCTCATACTAACAAAGCCGAGTGGGCTATGCAGTCATACTATATTCTTGAGTTTGTTTGTCTTTTTCTTTTTTGTATGTATTGTGATTTTGAATAATACCATACCGTCAAAAAGTGGTGTGATAAAAAATTGGAAATAAAGTTTATCAATATTCACAATTATATTTGACATGTTGTGTGTACCCACACGCAGATATTTCGCAGTTCCTTGGAAGACGTGTACAGGATAGAGGACTCTACGTCAAATGGTACGACACGCGAAAAGGAAGTGATCAGCGTAATCACCATCTCGTTTTCGGATTTCACACCCATTAATGGGTTAAGGGTAGTTCATCATCATAAACAGGTATGTCCTTCTCAGCACCACCGCCCTCATCATCAACACTATCATCATTATCCTTCTCAACGCCAAGCTCATCATCATCAACACTATCATCGTTATCTTTCTCAACACCACCACCCATCATCAACACTATCATCATTATCCTTCTCCGCACCACCACCCTTATCATCATCAACACTATCATCATTATCCTTTTTAACACCACCATCCTCATCATCAACACTATCATCATTATCCTTTTCAACATCACCACCTTCATCATCATCATTACTCTCAGTATTATCCTTCTCAACACCACCACCTTCATCATCATTAACATGTTAATCACTATCCTTCTCAACACCACCATCCTCATCAGCATCAACACTATCATCATTTTCCTTCTCAACACCACCCTCATCATCATCAACACTATCATCATTATCCTTCTCAACACCACCACCCTCATCATCATTACTATCATCATTATCCTTCTCAACACTACCACCCTCATCATCATCACTATCGTCATTATCCTTCTCAACACCACCACCCTCATCATCATCATTACTATCATCATTATCCTACTCAACACCACCACCTTCATCATCGTCAACACTATCATCATTACCCTTCTCAACACCACCACCCTCATCATCATTACTATCATCATTATCCTTCTCAACACCACCACCTTCATCATCGTCAACACTATCATCATTATCCTAATGTAATCATCGGCATCAGTATTTTGGATTCAGTAATGGATAGTAATTTTGGTTTATTGTTAAGCACATTATTTATGACCTTCCACGTACGCTTAGCATCATCAATAATTCTTTTTAGCTGCTCGTAACGACGATGTAAGGGTGTTAAGATAGATAGAGTATTTTCGTTCAATTCGTTCGGATTTGTTTTCTTATATAATTAAGTAATAAAGACGATTATTTTTGTTAGTGGAGCGAAGAAGAAAATTTTTAATCCATGGAGTCTCTGAACATATTTATGTTTTTTTTTTGAAAGTTGCGGGTCATTGTTTGGGCAGAGTGTACTATATATTGGGAGGTGTAGAAGTGAATGCAAATACAGGGAAGTGATCAGACATATCACTTTTTATTATCCCGGAGTTAAGAAGGTAGGTTAAAATATTGTAATATTCGGATGGGTTTCTTGATTATGGGTACACAAGGTTTTTAAGGCATATTATCATAAAATTGTTACATTTCAGGGGATTAAGGTTGAAGTATCCCATAATATAAAAAGTTTTATGTAAAAGAGATGGGGCAGATATTATACTTTGAAGCAAATCAAGGAATTAATTCGAATTGGCTTGGGGGTGAGGGTCAAACGCGGATCCACGGGTCAGGGGGGAGGGGGTGGGGGTGACGGGCCCGGGCCTCCCTAGCAAAAAAAAAAAAACTGTTGAAAAAATAAGATGGTAACGTAAATTTGACCTTAAAAAAAAAAATTAAAATTTAAAGCGCCCCCCCTCCCCCCTTGGCAAAAAAAGAAAAAAAGAATTAGAATTTTAAAAAAAAAATCGCCCCCTCCCCACCCCAACCCCAAATCCCCGCTTATTCACCGGCCGGATGATTTCCTGCTACATATTTCCCCACATATTTGAACATAAAACAAAACATTAGTGACTTAGATTATATATTATAATCACCATTACCTCCATCGATAGCATTATTATTCATCTTCACACTCGCCATCTGTCCTCATCCTCATCATCATCATAATTCCCATCATTGTCACCCCCACCATTATCATCATCATCATCATTTTTATCATTGTCGTCATTCTCATCCTCATCATTGTCGTCATTCTCATCATTATCGTCGTCGTTATCATTGTCACCATCATCATCATTGTTATCATTGTCGTCATTCTCATCATTATCATCATCATTGTAATCATCCTCATCCTCGTCATCATTGTAATTCCCATCACTGTCCCCATTATCATCACCCTCATCATTGTATTATTGTCACCATCCTCATCATCATCATCATCATCATCCTCATCATCATCATTGTCGTTATTCTCATCATCATCCTCGTCGTCGTCTTTGTCACCGTTATCATCATAAGCATCACCCTCCTGAAAAAACTCCATTGTCATTTTTGTAATGACGAGGAAACTGGGACATTATTATTATGCCGCCAAAATAATTTCGAAATATAAATATATTATCAGGATACATTGTCAAGTGCTGCTCTGAATATAAATTACTTTATTTCTATGGTTCTTGAGTTTCATTGTTTTTTTGTGGTTATCATTTATATTATTTTCCTCCTGCCCAGAACCTTACAGTGTACAAACCTCGAGATTTTTTGAAAACCGACAGCCCTTGTTTTTTGGATCAGTTTCACTTTCCGAGTGGCAAGTCATCTATTCAGACATTGAATGTATTGAAGTCTCATTTGGTAAGTTTGTTAACAAATATTTTATTGATGATGCTTATGCTCAATTGAACTTGTCATTCTCAAAACTGTATCAAATATATAATTTATATATCACAATTATCCTTACGACAGGAATTATTTTATAAATCTTCCTGCTCATGCCAATTATCATAAACGCTTTGCTACTAATGGTATTTAATAGGAGTCCTATTCTATGGTTTTACTTTTAAGTGGCGTTCAATACGTTGTACATACATGAACATGAACAATAAACGCAACAAAATATTTAAAAGGAAATACTGCTGCATTGATATAGTCAGAACCGTGAAAATAATTGCCCTGTTCTTCATAGAGGAAAAAAAATCAATTTACTTTAGTTTGGTTCATTAAAACAAAAGTTCTCTTTCACGATGTTTGTGAAGTATTTTTTTTTTGTATAGGGGGATTAGCTTTTAATAAGACTTCTGTATTCTCGCTAATAACCCAACATTTCCATACTAGGTTGTTTTCGTTGTTAATGTTTGTTTTCTTTTTGCCTTTTAATTGGATATGTTTTTTCTTCATTATTTTGACGTTTTGATGTCTTTGCTTTTGATGAATGTGTTAAATGAACTGAAGTGACCTGAGGTCCGCGTGGTCCATGATAACACTCACAGAACTCGAAACCCTATTCAAGACGACATTATTGTGTTGTTTGTATCGTTAGGTGGCGCTCAACACATCGTTTGACAGTTTTCAGCTGCGACAAGGTATGATTGGACGACGAGAGGTGACGAACCTTTGTGACGTAGTAGGAAATTATGCCATCAATCTATGCAGTGAGGTCCCTTCCTATTGGCTAACCTGATTTGGGTGTCGTAAGAAGAAAGGTGCGAAAGTTACCATATAATTTTTCCATCACCACGTCACAGACATCGTCGATCACATGACCATCGGAGGACTATGACGTCATGTTTTTGCAGCCAAAAGCAAATTCTGTAGAACTTTGCAGGAATTATGAATATGTCGTGTATGTCCTATCTGTGAAATTGAAACATATTATGCAAGGAAACCCATTTACCTTCTAGACTTCACTGTCATACACTATTGAGTGACTGACTGACATCTTTTTTGCTAAATGGTATAGCATACATAAAATGAGCTGTAACAGGTTCGTAAGCATTTTGTCTACATCAATAACCCACTACTTCTAATGGCCAAATTTAAACTGATTGAATCTTTGTGCAGCACAAAACGTACACCATTCGGTAAAAGGGTCTGAAAATTAGACTATTACTTAGGTTATTGCAATCACTTAAGTCTATTCGTCAACTAATGGTCGTTAAGTTCCCACTAATAGCCATTTTCAAGCCGTTTCGTTTTGAGGGAAGTCCTAAATTATTATAATATTGTCTTTCAAATGCCGTTGAATTTAACCTTTTCATTGTTTGGACCTGCAAATGGTAAAGACATGTCTTAAAGACATGATTTGGAAGGAAGCTCACATTAGATTAGAGGAAACAACTGAAGACAGGCAAATAATTAATTATGTTGTTTTATTAATTAAATATTTGATCTTAGTAGGGAGAAAATGAAGCTTCCAAATATTGAAGCAATGGGAGAAAAGTTGCTTAAAAGTAAACAAGAAGAAAGAAAGTTTGCTACCGAGCGAAATACATTGACACTACACTATAAAAATGGGAACATTTTGAAAGTATCACACATCCGTATGAAATGAAACATACAATGGATGAGGAATGGAGGGGTTCGCCGGGTTCGCAATCGTGTGGAGTTGACCGCACTCTCTTCTCTTCTCTTCTTTCTGTTTGTCTGTTTTGTTTGTTTGTGTGTCTGTTGTTTGTTGTTTGTTGGGGGGAAGAAGAATGGGGAGGGGAGGGGAAGGCTTTGATCTATAATATTCATTCAGTATAATCAATTTGAAGACATTATATACTATGCATTTAAGTATATTATGTATTTCTGAGGGCTGTACAACTTTCTTTACATTTTGTTATGTATGATTTTTCATTTGTATTGAATGAATGCAATAAAGAATGCTACGGTTGCTTGTTCAAAGATATTATCCATCCAATTTTCAAAATTTCCCCAAATTTTGCATTACCTTTAAGGCGTAGCCTGTGTTTTCCCCCAGTGGGATTACCAACATCCATCGCTTGTGGAGGCCGATGGAGGGGAAGGGGGTGGAAAATTGCTGTGCAATGTTAAATTATATACTATTAATCAAAATTGATGTCGAAATATTGAAACATGACATTCTAAGTTAATATAATATATAAGTGGGGGGGGGGGGGGGAGTTACCGATGGCACTTACTCCGCCCCCTTGATACGCCTCTTTAAAAAGTGCAAATTGTTTTAGAATCATATTCCATGTCTGAGTTATGTAATCATTTTATGTAATGTTTTTGCATTACAATTATAATACACCATTGTTTATTCATTCACGGTGGTATCATATCATGTCAAAATAATATCAATTCTTGAAGTTTATATATTTTGTAGACGATGATATGAGTGTGTTTCTCGACGAACATGCGTTCTCCCTTTCTTAGAACTTTGTAAAGGGCGTCTTGACCTGTCAGTTTGTTTACCTCTTATAATAATAATGAATTGTTAATATTACATTTGTGTAGCGCTGAATAATTCTGTTTCGAAGTGCTTTTTTAATGTTGCTCAGTATTACCATTATCATTTGATGCAATTTTTATTCCGCACATACATGTACGTACATCATGTAAGCTTTGTAATCCTCTGGGACCGTCAGCCAGTCGCCATGTACAGGCACACCCATGCTTCGTCTTTTACAGAGTGCCCACTTACTACCCTGAATGGGGAGAAAAAATGTAATGGAAATGCTGTACTTTGAATAGAGACCATGATCTTTGCATCTATAGTATAAACACATCAAGTATTCTTCTTCTTCTTATCGAGTCACTACACAAGTCCCGTCTAGTGCTCTGGCACAGGCTCTGGCACGGCATTTGACGGCTTCCAAGTCTATTTAAACTCCTTGACTATGACACCTCGATGATATAATGTAAAGAATGTTAAAAGCCAAAAGCTTAGTTTATTACAAGTTCAATTTTCCGCATACTTTACGTCTACGGGAGAGAAAGGGAGAGAGAGAGAGAGAGAGAGAGGGAGGGAGAGAGAGAGAGAGAGAGAGAGAAAGGGAGAGAGACAGAGAGGGAGTTAGAGAGAGAAAGGGAGAGAGACTGAGAGACAGAGAAAGAGAGTAAGAGAGAGAGAGAAAGAGAGAAAGGGAGAGAGACAGAGGGCGAGAGAGAGAGAGAAAGGGAGAGAGACTGAGAGACAGAGAAAGAGAGTAAGAGAGAGAGAGAGAGAGAGAGAGAAAGGGAGAGAGACTGAGAGACAGAGAAAGAGAGTAAGAGAGAGAGAGGGAGAGAGAGAAAGAGAGAAAGGGAGAGACAGAGAAAAAGAGTAAGAAAGATAAAGAGAGGAGGTTAATACTATTACTCACTTATTCATAGATCAGACAAAACTGTTGTGGTGTTTATTGTATATTGTTCAATTGCCAGGTACCCACTGCCAAGTGAAAAATGATGTGCATAGAAAAATGCCATCATGTGTCCAGATCCCAAACAGTATTATGCCAGGAAAACATCACTTATTGGGGTTCAAAATAGCCCCCCCCCCCTCCCCAACCAAAAAAAAAAAAAAATCGCCTCGCCTCGCGACTGGTTGACGATGCCCTGCATGTTAGTAGATACCAAGAAAACATTACTGACGGGGGTTCAAAATAGCAAATAAAATTGCCTCGCCTCTTCGCGGCTCGTGGATGATGCTCCAATCGTCATTGGGTCAACCCCCCTCCCCCTTGGCAAAAAGCTAGATCCGCCCCTGAACCTTATCTATTAAATGCAACACTAGATTATGTTTTTCTTTTATTTCATAAAATGAAGTGAAATAAACAAAGGGTTTATTGCAGGGGGGGGGGGGTTAGGGGGTTAACCCCCCCCTTTGTGATTTTTTTTTTAAATTTTATTTTATTTTATTAAAAAAAAAAACCAACGGAACAAAATGTCAATTTTTCAAATTTCGAGACAAAAAAAAAATAGAAAGAAAAAAGTGTCCTCTTACCCCCCCCCCCCCGCTTATTCACCGGCTGGCTGAGTCATTGCGAAATTTTCGGCCCGATTTAAAAATGTTAACCCCCCTCGGGCCCTTGAAAAATCCTGCGTACGCTACTGTGTCCAATCTATATTTAAACAACTCCAATTTTTCAACTTCAGAATGTCAACAACGAATTATTATTCGCATCACACATTCTAACTTTAAACAAAGAATGAACATATCTAGTGTGCAAATCAGAGGTTGTGCATTTCTTAAACGTTCTTCAATAGTGCACACAGTACAACTTCTTATATTGTGTATGTAACTGTGTGTGTGTGCGTTGGGGGTGTTTGTGTGTATACTTGACTGTGGAAACATATCAAATCAATCAAATTCTCTTGACTTTTTTTCCCTGTCCCTTCTCTCTCTCTCTCAACCTAACCTACAAATTATATTGTTAGCTACACGTTCGATCTACATCCTTCATGGCTATAAAATATTAAACGGAGTGGAAAATCCGTCAAAGGTTTTTACACCCTGTTCATCGCTTCAGATCCCTCATACATTCTTAGAAGTATTTGTCTTTCAAAATCAAAACGTAGACCTTATTCACACACACTTCCTGGACCAAGTTATGGCAGGCTTGCTTCCCAGCGGTTTCACGTAAACAACGTGTTTATTCAATAGAAAAGCAAGGTCAAATCAAAACGAAATCGAGCGCACCGCCTGTATAACGGTCTAGCGGTGTTTGGGCGTGCAAGTAATGAAAGAGAGAAAGAGAAAAAGTAAAAGAATAAAAACAAAGAATGAAATAAGAAAATATAGAGAGAAAATCGTATAATGTTAAACACAAACGATGACATGAGGAAATTAAAAAGAGGAAGAGTAAAATGATAGGACAAAAACGAATGTTAACATAATCTAACTCTAGAAAGAGGAGAAAGTAGAATCGGATAAAATTAAAGAATAGCAAATTGAGAGAGAGGGAAAGGGACAAAAGGATTTTAAAATGTCAAGGAGAGAAGATAGAAAATATGATAGAGATTTAAAACAAACAAAAATGACATAGGGAAAGATAGAAAGTACTATAGGTGGGGTTAAGGGGGGGGGGGCCTATAATAATTTTGATATCATTGTGAAGAAAAATATTTATGCTTTATGCTGATTATAACATCTTCTTGACGCAAGAATGATTTCTATGTGAAAATCAGCCCTACTCTTTAGATTTATTGTCGAAAAACCCCATTTTCAAGGCGAAATATTTGTTTCCAAAATATATTTAACATGATTGTCATATAAGTATATAGAGAGTGCAACTTCTTATCTTTAAAATAAGACCCATTTCATGAGAAATGAACAATTATAAAGGCAAAAACTGCCGATCGGGAAGACCGTCTGCAGTACTCATTACGTATGCAAGACACGTAAATTCTTGCATACGTGCTGAACAAAAAAGAGGGTTTTCGCACCGGCTGCGGTCTGACTGCCCACCCCCCCCCTCCCAGTCCGCTCATGCGCGGAGCTCGACGCTAAATATATTACCCTGCGCTCAACCGTGCTGGCTCTAGGTGTACGTGTATTTCCGGGTTGACACAGGACGATCCTCATCATTAGAACAACGAAAGCACAGGAGGACACACAGTGTCCGAGCTCGGAGCTCCACTATACTCGACTATATTCTTACGAACCAGACTAGACGAAAAATAGCCACATTAATATAACAAATCAGTAGTAAAGGCAGCAGCAACAGGAAGAGCTCTGGAGGCCACTTGTGATGTACTCAAGTTCCACTGATAAAGAAACTTCGAAAAGTTAGATATGGGATCAAGGACGAAGTGAGTTACCCGCTGAAGACTAATATTTATTTATTAAGGGTACCCGTCATTGTTAGTCAAACAGTTTTTGAGCGTCAAGAAACGCCTGGCTGGAATGCTCCCTAGTTAGTGGAGATAGTGCACACAGTGTGTGTTTGGCAAGTATTGAATCCAATGACAGGGGGGTAATAATATATCTGTAAACAGGGGCGGCGCCAGGTTATTTTTTTTAGGGGGGCGATTGGGCGCGCCAAGCAGGGGTGTCTGAGGGGGATGTGCCCCCCTCATGTTGTTGTGTTGTTGTTGGTAATTGGTTAATGGCGTTCATTCAGTATTGAATATATACGCCATATCTTGAGTTTTATAAGAAAATCAGTTACACATAAGAAATTTGAGAATAATTATTAGGGATAAGAAGGATAACATCAAACAAACGATCTACTCAAGATGACGCTCTTTTCATTTCACCTCGCTGTTTGATAAAGTCGAGTTCTACGGAGCTAATACAAAAGAAAAGTTCGCTCTAAGGCCATATAAAAAATAAAAAAATGTTTTATTAGCGTCCTGTTTTTTTCGAAAAATAGGAAGGAGGAGGCCTTCTTTTTTTCTTTCAAAATGGCCGCTCAAAATGGCCGCTCAGTACATTTTCCCTGACAGTCGGGCTATTTTTCAAGATTGCCGCCGACATTTGTGACCCGGCACCACAAAACCAACAAAAAGTCGCAACCAGCGATTCTCCGTAATCAGCTAAAATGTCAATTTAGGTGAAAAAAATAGATTTTTGTTTTTTTACATTTTCTGAAAGAGTGGTCTTTTCTGTACCTAGTATCAAAATTTGGAAGTCTAAAACATAGTAGAAGATGTGTTTTAAACGGTTTTTCTAGACCACTTTTTTTCGCACAGCCTTCGGTCTCTTCCAAAATTTGATCACTTTTCCCGAGCGAAATTATCGTGGTCCGGAAATGGTCAGTCGTTGCTAACGGGTCGTGCTACGCGGGCTGTGATTGGTCCGTTATAGCAATCAGTGCGGCGCGCCATTTTGTTTGTATCCGCTTTCACATCCGAGTTCCAGATTTGCGTTCGTCTTATATTCTCCGTTAACGACTTCGAGTCGCTTGAGTTGTTGCATTTTCAAACTTGTGATAAAGGATGAGAAAGAGTTGTTGCATTTTAAACTTGTGATACACGATGAGAAAGAGTTGTTGCATTTTTAAACTTGTGATAAAGGATGAGAAAGAGTTGTTGCATTTTAAACTTGTGATACAGGATGAGAAAGAGTTGTTGCATTTTCAAACTTGTGATAAAGGATGAGAAAGAGTTGTTGCATTTTCAAACTTGTGATAAAGGATGAGAAAGAGTTGTTGCATTTTTAAACTTGTGATAAAGGATGAGAAAGAGTTGTTGCATTTTAAACTTGTGATACAGGATGAGAAAGAGTTGTTGCATTTTCAAACTTGTGATAAAGGATGAGAGAGAGAGTTGTTGCATTTTTAAACTTGTGATACAGGATGAGAAAGAGTTGTGACATTCCCTAAATAATTTTGTTTTCATTTCTGTGCTTCCAAATTTATTCTCCCATAAGAGTTTTGAAATCAAGTTCTTATTGTAAACACACATTCACACTCTTGGTATCATCATTTTGCTTACAGCTATCATAATTCTCCCCCTTCTTTTCCCTCTCTGTCTCTCTCTCTCATTCTTTCTATTTTTCGTTATTCTATGTTGGTGTCTTTACTGTGTGTCTCCTGCCTTTCTTTATTTTTATACCACTTTCTGGCTGGTATTTATGAATTGCTCCCATTAATTATCATCAGGATGGCTACTGGAAATGAAAGAGCAAGTCATAGTAAAAATACTTTGAACCTCCTGTGAGAAAGAAAACAGTATGGGAATTAAGTATAAAGCAAGTTCATAATGTGGTTACAAATAATTGCCCAGATGTATACAAAACAAGATAGGTGACAAGCAGTGTTATGTAAGGGGGAACAAAAAGACTCCGGGTCCACCATGAATAGGCATTGTCTAGTGCAGGTGTCTCGGCACTATGTTGCAGTTCACTTAATCTGTCCAATTACAACTCTATACATTTACAACATAATAACTTTTGAAAGACTTAAGTCCACACATTGAAACCTCAGAAACATAATGAACAGACTATGTTTGACCATCAGGCCAAATTTCAGCCTAATCTGAAAATCTCTTCATAGTGGTTGCTATGGCCTTTTGATTCACCCTTCTATTGATTTCCCTGGGGTTTGCTTGCTCCGCATGCTTGAATAGCCCCAAACTTTAAAGCTCTCTTTCTCACAATTTAATACCAGTAACCTCCCTCACCAGCTCTTTTCATTCACTAAATATTTAGGAAGCTTCAATTTGGACAAGTAATATACCATTTTAATGAGGAGAACTTCTTCTTTCATAATCAGATGAAATCAGGAAAATAATTTTTGCGACTTTTTGTTGATTTTGTGGTGCCGGGTCACATTTTTAGAAAAAAAAATTAAAATCAGTAATAGATCCATTTTAGCAGTGTTTTCATGTTTTTTTTCTTTAAAAAAAAAAAAAAAATTATAAAAAAAAATTAAATATTTTTTTTTTTTTTTTAATTCCCCAAAAATAAAAAATAGGAGGCGGCCCCCCAAAAGGAAGCGGGCGGGGACGCTAAACATGTATATTTTGTTAAGTGGCCTCAAGGAAAAAAACATAAAATGCCGTGGCAGGATTTCACGCCCGAGATTTGCCTTCGAAAATTGCCCGTCCAGAAGGCGTTTTAAATCATAACAATTCCATAGCTCTTTTTAAAAGTGGAATAAATAGAAAAAAAGAGTCCGGGAACTATATCGAGATTATAAAACATGTGTGTCATGAAGATGTAAACAAAAAAGCGTAGCCTGATAGTGATAAAGTTGAGCAGCAATTGGAAATGCAATACAAAACATTAATCAGTTCATGGTGATAATTTATCATTCGACTTCTACTTTGCGCTATATGTACTAAATGATCGCAAAACGGGCAGGGACACAAATACAATCATTGATTTTTGCTCTAACATTCGAATCATTTATTCGTAGATTTGTATTATTAAGTGGCGAAAGTGAAATTTTGAAAACATAATGCACAGATACAAAAACATACCAAACATGTTTTGATTCTTATTCTAAAAAAAAAAACGGCAAATTTTAAAAGATCTTTTTAAAAGGAGGGAGGCGCTATAGCCCAGTGGTAGAGCAGAGCAGCTCGTAACCGGGAGCTCCCTGGTTAGAAACCAAGTTGATATGCCATGGTAAGGCATAACTAACATCACATTTCGTTCGGAGAGGTCTTAAACCCGGTCCCCTGTTTGCCTAATTCAGAGCATACACATGCTTCATATAGCAGTCAGGAAAAAAAAAGCGAACGGTACAGGAAGCTACCTTTTATGGATAGGCCTAAATTGAAGGTTTGACTTAATTAGGGAGAAGAAGGATAACATCAAACAAAAGATCTACTCATGATGACGCTCTTTTCATTTCACCTAGCTGTAAGATAAAGTAGAGTTCTATGGAGCGAATACAAAAGAAAAGTTCGCTCTAAAAGAAAAAAACATAGAATGCCGTAGCAGGATTTCACGCGGCCGAGCAAGGCTATTGTTTGATCGCTATAATAGTCCGACTTGCTATGGATTCTTGTTTAGCTACAATAAGGCTGCGTATTATGTGTGTGTGTGAGGGAGGGGGGGGGGGGGGCGGCGAAGTGAACGGCCGGACCAAAAATGGCAGAGGCCCATCAGGAGGGCTCCCCTCGCTAGTTATAAGACCGCTATTCATTGGACAACTATTCATGAAGACCGCTATTCGTAATTTGAGAACATGGTCATTATGTATAAGGGTCATGAATTCGTAATACGACATCCCCCTCCCCAAAACTAAATAAATAAATAGAAAGCATGAATAGAATAATAAACTTAACTACAATGACAAATAATGCCCGGTAATTGGGAATAGCCGCCTATGAGGGGAACAATGGGCGCAACAACTATTAGCTGCTCAAAGAGCTGTCTTTTTTGCGTTGCAATAACAAAGTGCTTGTAAAAGTTACAAGTACTATAATATCTGTATGTTATATAACACACAATGTGAACATAACGTGTTCAAGGCCTTATAACTATATACAGTGCGCGTTAAAACAAAAGACTTTACTAGCGCTAGCTAACAAATATGAAACGTCAAAACGTCACGAACAATTGACAACAAATTGTTACGACAAATGCCACCACTAATACAATTTCTTCGCGAAGATTCATGTTTGGAACAGATAGGCGATTTCGAATTGTTCCATCTACCGAAACGTTTTGATGATGCAGGCTCCTGACAATACGACTATCATTTTTGTAATATCTTTAATTTGCAGATGTTTTTTTTGTTTCGTATGACATATTTATAAACGCCCTATCATCTTATTTCAAGCACAATCTTTCAATCTCATTGATTATAAGTATCATTTTTAAATCACGGGTTTTGAAATACAATAGCTGATTTTGCGAAGATTTAGAGAACCTACGTTTCTATTCTTTAAATCGATCTTGCACGAGAAAGAACAGATTGATGATATAGATATATGACCTATTTTGATCGGATGACAGAACAAAATAAATGTAATATGAAACAAATAATGTGTCAAAACATACAGAAGGAATACAATTATACATATCGTTTTTGTTTTGTTCGTGAACAAATTAATATAATACAAGTATTGACCACATTAATGAACAGAAATGAACAATCATGCCAACGTCAACGCCTACACAACTTCGATGTTTGGGAGGGAAATAAACAATCAGAACAACAATCTAAATCAATGTCTTGTACGTAAAAAAATAATAAAACATATCAGTAGCCAAGGTGAAAATTTTAGAGTCAAATCTTTCAAGACGAGAGCGGACACACACGCGGGGATTACATGAATAGGTAATGCGTAGGAACGGGCGCGAAAGCTTTTCTTTAAGCTCCCATTCACAAATTCACAATTCACAAAAAACTCTTCGCCGTTAAAGGTAAAGACCAGTTATGGTCATGCGATTGCATTGTGTAATATACAATTCCTTTCCAGAAGCTATTGCGACGAGCACTGCCGGGAGATAACATGCTACCCACCACTCGGGCTGTGCATGCAAAGATTTGCGAACGAACGTTCCATACGTACATCATGTGGGGAAACTGAATTCAGACAAGGATGAATATTGCAGTAAAACGAATTGTCTTCTTTCTCTAATAATTTAGTGAAGCGGCAAAGCTTAAGCGCGGGAGGGGGGGGGGGGGCAACCGAATTAAGACTAGGATTAAGAGTTATAATTAAATGAAACGTCAAAGTATACGATACAACGAATCCTTTTCTTTTCCTAATAATTTAATGAAACGTGAAAGCTACGCGCGGGATGGGCGAAAATGATTTCAGACGTGGATTAAGAATCAATCAAATGAAACGCCAAAGATTCCGCGCTTCGCGCGGGAGGGGGGGGGGGGGGAGGAAACTGAATTCAGACAAGGACTCGATACAACGAATCGTCTTCCTTCTCTAATAATTTAATGAAACGGTAAAGCTTCCGCGCTTAGCGCTGGATGGGCGAAAAGGAATACAGATAAGGACTAAGAGTAATAATTTATTGAAACGTCAAAGCTTTGTCACTGAACCATGACTGTACGCAGCGGGGGCTAGGGTAGGGGGCAGTTTCCATAAATATAAAAAAACACAGAAAAAGCAATAAATTTTCAATAATTTATTGCATTTTACCCCGGTTCCCAACATAAACAAATCTTATGTGTACCCATGCCTTGAGCCATAATGCATGGCCGTCCAGAGAATTTTTTTATGTTGGGGACCAGGGTAAAATGCAATAAATTATTGAAAATTTATTGCATTTTCTGTTTTTTTTTAAATTTATGGAAACTGCCCCCTACCCTAGCCCCCGCTGCGTACAGTCATGGTTCAGTGACAAAGCAATGGCCTCGCAACTGTGAGGCCCCAGGATCAAAACCGTGTCGATGTGCTATATTAGTGCCCTTTTGTGGGGCATTGATCCTCATTACTGTCATTTATGACTTAAGGGCGTAGGTCCCCTAGTTGATAAGCATAGTAGCACACACATACTTCAGCAGTCACGCAAAACACACATTGGCAAATTATTATTCAATAAAATCTGAGAATGTATACTATTATCTAGATCTATTATTTTTAAATTATTTTTAAAATAATTCCGTAAATTGAGGTAAAAAAAAAAAAATTTAACCTTTATGAGCAACAGTGTATGTATATTTGTGCATTGTGTCGATGTCATGTTATGTTTTTCCAATTTCTAAACGATTTTGAGTGTAATTATTTCCTATTTCAATGTCATGCTTTTTATGTCTTTTCATACATTTTAATGTAAACGCAATATGTAAAATCCCACAATGAATTTCCATGTTATTATTGGACGAAATAAAATTGAATTGAATTGAATTGAATTGAATAGCTGTTAGTGTATTGCTTCGCTTTGATACTCATCAGAATGTAACATATTATCGCTCAAAGTAAATATGGCTCGAGGAAACATGATCAAGGAGAACATACACATAACATATTCCTTGTTTCTTTACTGTCTCTTTCCAGAGAATTCGCAAATTACTCCAAACTGTCCCGCATAGAAGAAGAGATTGGCAAATTCAGAAATGGCGCCGTCAAAAGGAAAAAGGTCACCGCGCATGCACAAAATGGCGGTGAAATTCAAAGTTCAGAGAAGAAGACATCAAGATCATCGCCACAGGCCTTTCATGCCCCTGATGGAGGTGAGTTTTGAGTCAGAATTTTGTTCCAGTAATTCTGCAAGGATTTTTTTAATAAAAAAAAACAATATATTTTTAGTTATTAATAGTTCGCCATTCCGTAACATCCCAATACAGAAGCCAGACAACCCACGAGAACGACAGCCCCAAAGTAAAGTCCAGTAGTGTCAGTCGCAGGAACCCTATAAGAAAAGTCATGAGAAGGCCAATAAACATTACCCAAATGTGTCGTTCTTTTAAAACCTCTGAGAACTTGTCAGAGGACCCGCAAGACCATTCGCATGTGGCCATCCATATATCTATTTGTTATCTTGACTATGTTGTTTACAATTCTTAATAAGCGTTGATGTTATTATGTCTAGGTTATGGATGGTTCATTCTACTTGCTGCTCATTGTACGCTCATCTTCAGGGAGGGGATTGCTAAGTGCCTTGGTGTATTCCTACCAACCTTCCGAAGTTACTTCGATGTGTCCACGTCTCTGATTGGTTGGATTAGTTCCATCTGTGTCACGTTTGCTGATTTCACAGGTATGGTAGCTTTGAATAACAACTCTAGATTAGTACAGAAAACTTTCATCAGTTGGGGATGATGATAACATGTAGTTTTTAAGCTTCTCCCAACCTTAAATTTGTTATGCAAGCTTTCATCCACTCCTGTGGACTTTCTCAAGCTAAGTGGTCAGTCTGAGACAGTCACACGTTTGCTTCGCTGCACTGCCTGGTGTCCTGCGATCACTGGATCAAAGATCGGTGACAATAGGTACCCGGAAGCGAATTTTTTTTCCGTACTCGAGAGGGCAAATACCCCATGTGCGCATGCGCGTGGACTTATGATTTCTCTGCTACTTCCCATACGAAATGTACATGTATTCGCATCTACTGTGCACGATTCGCGTTCTACGAGTAAACGATGGCATAGTAGTCTTCAAACACAGACTCTGATTTGCCAGTTTGACAAAACAATTACGCATATATCGTGCGTAGCAATAGTACTAGTATTCAAGTCTGAGTAGTTGTATGATTCAGACATTTTAGTGCTTACAGAAATGCATCCCAAATTGAATAGCATGGTATAGTAGTCTGCAAGCACAGACGCTAATCGGACAGTTTGACAACATAGTGTCTTGAGTAGTGCTTTATATTCAAATATGTGTAGTTTTATGATTCAGACCCTACTGGTGCGTGTATTGGAAAGGCATCTCAACTTGCAGAGTGGCATAGTAGTCTGCAAGCACAGACGCTAATCTGACAGTTTGACAAAATAGTGTTATTCAAGTCTGAGTAGTTTTATGATTCAGACCCTACTGGTGCGTGTATCGTTGTGTTAAGAGTTAACATCCTTCTGGCTCTCAGCAGACCATGATTATAAATAAAAGTAATACAGAGAGTGCGAGCATACTGGAGGGAGGGCTAGAGAGAGAGAGAGAGAGAGAGAAAGAGAGAGAGATATGGAGAGAGAGAGAGAGAGAGAGAAAGAGAGAGAGATATGGAGAGAGAGAGAGAGAGAGAGAGAAAGAGTGTGAGAGAGCAGTGGCACAATACATAGGCCTACCATGGGGTCTGGAATCATTAAACTACACAAACTTGCATAAAATCACTACTCATCAATACACAATATATTATTATGTCCTTGCAGACTACTATACTACACTCTACACATTGAGATGCATTTCTAACGCACGCACCAGTAGGGTCTGAATCATACATCTACGCAGACTTGAATAAAGTACTTCTCAGCACACTACTAGTATGTTGTCAAACTGTCAGATTAGCGTCTGTGCTTGCAGACTACTATACCATTCTATACAAGTTGGCGACTTGAATAAAGTACTTCTCAGCACACTACTAGTATGTTGTCAAACTGTCAGATTAGCGTCTGTGCTTGCAGACTACTATACCATTCTATACAAGTTGCAATGTATTTCCATATGCACTACTGGGTCTGAATCATACAACTACACAGACTTGAATAAGCACATCGCGACACATACGCATATTGATTTGTCAAACTGGCAAATCAGAGTCTGTGTTTGAAGACTACTATGCCATCGTTTACTCGTAGAACGCGAATCGTGCACAGTACATGCGAATACATGTACATTTCGTATGGGAAGTAGCAGAGAAATCATAAGTCCACGCGCATGCGCACATGGGATTTTTGCTCTCTCGAGTACGGAAAAAAAATTCGCTACCCGGAAGTCCCTGTTTAGTGATGGCTTCATCCTCTTAATCCATATGGAATCTTTCACTCTTTCACTCTAGATTAGTTGCGCTACAAATCTATATGACAAGAGGTATACAGCATGGGACTTCTATAGTCTTATATATAAAATAAGCATCACATTGAAAGGAATGTTACACGCTGGAATTTGGGTGTGTCAGGTATACTCGGGCGTAATCGACACAACTTTCTGTTTTAAGAGGTGTTACGCATTTACATATTTCCCTCTGTACTTTCATGCATGTCTTGAGTTATGTACAGGTT
This sequence comes from Strongylocentrotus purpuratus, assembly GCF_000002235.5. Taxonomy (NCBI): domain Eukaryota; kingdom Metazoa; phylum Echinodermata; class Echinoidea; order Camarodonta; family Strongylocentrotidae; genus Strongylocentrotus; species Strongylocentrotus purpuratus. The sequence goes on along the minus strand of NW_022145599.1, from coordinate 4,020,340 downwards.
ACTCTTTATACAATACACACATGTTATACCTGTATAAATTGTTTTCTTTCTTCATTACTATGAAAACCCAAATCTGCGCATTTTAGTCATAATTTGGTTAGTTCTGTTGTATACGGGTCCCCACTCAGAGGTCGGAATGACCGCATGCGTGTTGCCAAAATGTCCGGTAAAGGGGTACTTTTCGTGCGACAAAGTCCGGCCCGAGAATTGTACAAAAAAGGGGTGTATTTGACTTTTCACCCGGAGATTTCTTTAAAAAAAGGGGGTATTTTTCATTTTTTTCCCTCTCATATCTTTGGACTCCTGAGAACTTATTCCGAATTTAGGGGGGTACATTGAGCATTTTTCCTGATTTAGGGGGGTCTCCAAGGCAGGAAAAGCCCGCGAAAAGCCCGCGAAAGGGGGGTTCGGAAATGTTGGCAGTCCTCAGATAGGGGGTGGTTTCAAAAAGAGGGTACGAGCATATGCGTACCCGAAATAACACTGAGTGGGGGCCGGGATACGGGTGTGAGTGTTGGGCAATAAACAAAGAGCTTGGAAGAAGATAACAGGCAACATGACCGGGTTCTTGTTACTTTGTCCCCTCAGAGAGACCATACAACTGAAAGCCAGTAAGTATTGCAGTCTCTCCAACGGCTTCCTGTTAAATATCGTATAGATTATAAGTTACTCCTGCTTGTATTTCTTTTTTTTTTTTTTACATGGGTCTGCCCCTCAGTTTCATCGTAGTGTAATTAGCCTTTATATATACAATCCTTCTAGACATCTGAGATCATCAGAATCATCTTTGGTTGTGTTGCAAACTCGAAATTCTTGGGGGATAGGGCTTTTTCACGTTCCGGTCCGTTATCTTGAAACAAACTGCCACAATCTTTTCAATTCAATTAAGTTTTATTTCTGTTTCCAACAAAACATTGCAAATCAATAATAATCATTTACAAACATATTTGAAACAAAGGGGTCCACTAAAAAGCAATAATAGTACAATAATATTGTGAACCCCTCAAATGATAGTTAGGAATAATGAGAAATCGAATTTCGGAATTCGTAACTACAAAAAGGAACTAGAAATAGGGAGGAAAAATGGATGCCAACAGAGACGAGAAAAAAACTAGAAAATACTTTACATGCCAAAGATAGGAGAACACGGTAACAATACAAAAAGAAGACGACGCCAAAAGAGAAGTGAGAGATCGGGGGTACAGAAAGTAATTCAAATGGATGAGCTGCATGTGGGGTTGAGAAGAAGATGATGAAGGAGATTTGTGCATTAGAAAGGAGATATGCATGAGAGGGTTCTAGAACACATACCCCCTGGACAACCACCCTCTACAACTACCCGAGTACCCGCTACCCCTGGACAACTACCCTAGCCTCTAGGACCACTACCCCCGGGACAATCACCCTCTAGGATGATTACCCCTAACTAACTACTCTCTAGGACAACCACCCCTAGGACAACTACCCCGGACAACTACCACTAGGACAACCACCCTCTAGGACAACTACCCCCGGACAACTACTCTCTAGGACCACTACCCCCGGGACAATCACCCTCTAGGATGATTACCCTCCATCTAACTACTCCCTAGGACAACCACCCCCTAGGACAACTACCCCCGGACAACTACCACCTAGGACAACCACCCTCTAGGAAAACTACCCCGATTCATAATTACCCTATGAGTGGTTATTGTCCTCCTCTCCTCTCAGCTCTACTATTATGTAAAGAAGCTAAATCCTTGAATATTGCACAATATTGAGTTGTCTTTCAGCCAAGTTTCAGTTACTCCCATAACAGAAAACTGAAAATTCAGACTATTCAACAAAGCAGAATACCATCAAAGTTGCTTAGAATACTACGACAATTATATGTAATATGGAAACATTTATCGAGCTCAAAGAATATTTAAAAAGGGTAGAATTAAGGTCATCAGGCAAATAACAAGATTATCTAATGCATGTAATTACTTCTATCAATAATCAATACACAATAATATACATGTGTAGTGGCCTTGAGTTAACATCGTTTGACAATGGTTTAATACATGACTTTGGTGCTTACGTATTGTTGCAAAGATCACATTTTGCCTCTTAGGCGCTTCCCCAACCTTTGTAGATTTCGGAATACAGGGAGTGCCAATAGGGACTTTTAGAATTGCCGAACGACAACGTGGATTGCTACGATCGACGTCCTTTTAATGCACTGACTTGAATGGACGTCACACGTATCAGTCCACGCAAATCTAAAAGTCCCTATTGTCGCGTTTTACTGACCCACTTCTTATCCCTTTCTTCCCTGACGTCGGATTTCACTGCCTTTCTCAACATTTTCTAATTGCTATCTGATATTCAACTAACGACTTTTTCCTACAACGATTGCCGTCTCTACATTTCCATAGGATTTGGTACTAAACTTTGGACTGGACTTTTTGTAAGACATGTAGTGGCATTCAAAATCTACCTGTGACAAATTGGTCTAACAAATGCACTCGTTTAAAAACGAATGAAACGATAATTATCTTCCCACTCGGCTTTGTAAAGTACTGGAGTGGCGTCGCACAGGCCTAGTTCTCGGGGATGTTGGTTCTGAATGGCCTTACCCCCTTCAGCCTGCTACTTGAATGGTTTCACGGTGTACCTATTCTATTGTATAGGCTCTATTGTTACTTTGAGCTGGTAGACTTGCGGTAGACTTTGCGACCGGCGGGTGTACCGAAGTGCTGACGTAATGCTCGGCGGTCGTCAGCTTTGTCGAATATTGGAGTGGCGCGCTGGCGGGCTGGATGGGGATGTGCTTTTGGTTATTCTTTTTTGATAGGCCTCTATATTCTACCCGTCTGGGATAAGTGGCCTTTCGGCATGGCTGGAGTGGCGCCGCACACCGGTACTCTCTGTGTCGTTAGCATGATTCATCTGAATATACAGTGCGTCCCAGAAAAAAACGAAACCGAGAATTATCGATGTTTTATTGTAACTTAATCACAATTATAATTAATAAATAACACATATGTGTAAAGCTTAGATCCTCCTCTTTCATTTGATGCAACTCATATGATGCATATTTCACGCATGAGTGGTTAAAAACAATTAAATGAAGAAATGGTCATTTGGCGAACGGTATCTGAATTTCAAAGAGAAAATCACATTTCGAGAGCGTTCATTTTCTGTCCTTTCATATGACACCTCAATCAGGAAAAATGAACCAGGAATAAGACAATTCTGTTTGTTTAAAGTAATGCTTGCATTTCCATAATTTTATTATGCATGGCTGATCGTCAACGAAATGGAGTTTGTTCTTTTTTGCTACGGCAGGCAGCCAGTGAAAACGAATTCGTTTAATAAAATTATGGAAATAATGGATGCGAAATATAAATTGTATGTTCTTTTTAACTATCAATATTGATTCAGGTTTGATAAGCGGTCCTTTATGCAGACGCTTTGGATGTAAGCCTGTCGCTATGGTCGGGGGTTTCTTTGCTGGACTCGGCCTTACACTTGCTGCTTTTACGGTCGAAGTCAGCCAACTCGCAATATGTCTAGCGATTTCAGGTAATCACGTAATCTGATTATTTTTCCTAATTTTCCACTTGGAATTAAATAAATGTTTTTATTCTCCGGCTAATGGCAAAATCATGAAACTAGATTCAGTCTTCCCTCCGTCTTCAAATCATTTGCACCTGCTTATGATTATCTGAGACATACATTTCATTAATTGATTACATCGCATTTAACAAATTTGAAAGATTGGATAGATGTGATCATTGTAAGAATGAATGCCTGATAATGTTAAATGTCACAGGTGACCTTGATGGCCCTACTAATAGCGTTTGATATCCTCGAATCGTATAATTTATATAAATATAAGATGCTCCTTGACATATTTGAGGAGTTAATAATAAAAAGGAACAATACTTGTTGTTGTTAATAGGTAGGTTGAATATGACATTGTACAGAATACTTTTCTAGTTGCAACAATTTTTCTTTACTAAAAACGCTGATTTCGGCTCCATACTATATGAAAAACCTTTTCTTTACAAATCTGATATAAACAAATGTTTCCCTAATGAAATGGTCACAACCCGCCGTGCGTCTTTTTACATTGTGCGTGTCCAGAACCGCGGTCGGATCGTAGGCCAACTTTTGAGTATCCCACATCCTTCTTACAATATCTCGCCGTGGGCGCCTTTCCCTTCACACGCCCACTCTTACGATGGTAGGCCATTAGTTCGACAAGCGTTATAGCCTGAGCTGGCAAACGGTCTATCATATGTCGGGTCAGGTGTAGACACCTTCTCACAAACATACATTCCCTTCACCTGCAAGAATCCAATAGGTGAACTCCCACCCCTCGTACAGGTATCTTACAACTGCCTTGTGCTACAACGGCTGCGCGCGTGTCACGTGCGCTCATCAAGAAACGTAGGTTTGGACATGTCGTTAAGAAAACATTCTGCAGCCGATTGAGTGTTCTGCGTTCTTTGAAGAAACGTGTAGACCCGTGGGTCCGACGCAAGGATTTTCTACAAAATTTGTCGTAGAGAGCAGACGCAAAGAGGTACGCGACCGGTTATGACAAAGGATTGAGTAAGGGCCTTTTTAATTTTCTCTTTGTACAATATCAAATTATGTATATGATTTTATAAACATGAAGGTGCCCCTGTAGATAAAGCACTAACAAGTTTCACCCATTTATTTTCTTTGTGTTAGGTATCGGTCTTGGTCTTTCTTTGACGCCCAGTCTTACGATGGTAGGCCATTATTTCGACAAGCGTTATAGCCTGGCCAACGGTCTATCATATGCTGGGTCTGGTGTAGGAATCCTGGTCCTCGCACCGGTAGCCCAGGTCCTTATAGACATATACACATGGCGAGGTGGTCTCATGATATTAGGAGCACTGGGTTTCCATGTTAGTGTATGTGGTGCCCTCTTGCGTCCTCTCCGAGTTGATCAGCGATCAGATCGACGAAGAAAGGACAAGATTGAATACAAATCCGTCGAAAACAATGGACCTTTATCGCCAAACGATCGCTTTGAAGACAGCCATACGAAATCTAGTGAATTAATAGAAATGCAACATGTAGAGCAGAGTGAATCTGGGGATAGGTACGAAGACAGGGCTCGCCTTTTAGAGGACGCAGAAGATCCAGGAGATCCTATCGTTACCGATTCGGACGAATACTCCAACAAACTTGAAACCCACGATGAAGACGAAGACGAAGCCAAGTCAAGGGCCAATCGATGCATTTCTGTACTTGGGCTTTCTTTGTTTAAAGACGTTTTCTTCGTCATACTCGTGATCGTGCAATTTTGCGGGCGGTTTGTTTACATGGGTTGGCTTATATATCTCATACCTCACGCCGAAGAAAAAGGAATAGCGCCTCTCGAAGCTACCTTCATAGCCTCTATAGCCGGTGTGTCAAACATTGTTACTCGGGCTGGGCACGGGTTGATTGTCGACTATAAACTGCTTACTGCTGCCCAACTTCTCACCATAGGTTCGTTCGTGTCAGCGTTGCCCATGTTGCTAGATCCTGTCTTAAACGACTACGCTTCGTTAATGGTGGGATCACTGACCTACGGTGCAGCCAGTGGTGTATTCTTCCCAATCGCCGTAGTTGTGATCAAGCAGTCCATCGGTATGGAAAGATTCCCCAATGCTCTAGGATGGTCGTACGGTTTCGCAGGAGTCGGACGGATGTCTGCAGGTTTCATTACAGGTACCTCATGAGTTTGCTTACAGTTACAGAAATAGGAATTTTCAAATTATCAGTGTCAAATTTGCCTTGAAAGTATTCCAGATTGATGGGAAACATACACACTTTAACAAAAGCAAAATTAAATCAAATAAATAGACAGTGAGTAGGCCTTCTTTTAGGTACCCTGTGGTTACATACCATGATTTAGTTGACTGTATTTGAGGATGTAGCCCATATTCATGCCATTTAACTCTTATCAGAAGAATGCCAACAAAGTTTCCAATCAACATTAAATTACCAACATGGTAGCGGACTGAAACCCAAATGTCTCGACGATCTGCACAAACAAGAATGAAGGAGGTTTAAGGGCTTAAAACTGTAGGCAGTCCCCCCCCCCCCTCCCCTAACAAAAAATACACATGAACAAAAAAATTCCTTCTTTGTTCACAACAAAAGCTAATGGATAACTTTTTAATTAAAGCGAAAAGTTATGTCCTTTAATTTTATTCGACAGTTTTTGTTTTAAGTTTTGTCTGTTTAAAATTTGGTTTCTGCAACCCTCCCCCCCCCCCAATTTTGCCGCCAATAGTTAATCAATGCGTTTCAAACCCTAGCAGATCAAGAGCCATCTATAGACATAAGTTAGCCAGCTTGGTTGTAGTCGGTACAAACATGACGTATACAACTGTGCCACAACTGTTTAGCCATTTTCGCGAAAAAGAATCCAATGAAACCGCTCGCGAAGAGCCTAGAACCGTTAGGGTTAGTGAAAGGGTTATAATAATCATGCGAACGCTGCATCCATCAACTTATCGTTGGCTCAATCGGTAAGGATAGCGTACAATCTTGGGAGTTGTTGGTTCGAGTCTCGGTATTTATTCTGTCCTATTATTTAACTTTATAAATATAAATATTGAGGCAAAGCAATACAATAATCAAAGTCTATGTTCAGCTCTAGCGATCCAAAAATACCACGAAGAGTAATGTTAGACTCTCTAGTTGTTCGCTCAGTATATTTGACTGAAGTGGCTAAACAGTTGTGTGAAGAAAATAGACGCCGTATGTGGCCAACTCTCCACATGAAGGACCTAACCCTGGTTGAGGTTAACGCCACTTACGTCCAAGCGGGTCGCACAAGTCCGTTTTATTTTTTCTCTATTTTGCAAATATATTAAGGTCGTATACTCTCGCCTATAACATCTCATCTCTTATCATTTTTGTTGATATTCTTATTCATCCTCTCTCTCTCTTTGCCAGGTTGGTTGTTTGACCATTTCGGGAGCTACGATCAAGCCTTCATCCTGCTCGGTCTGATCCAAAGCTTCGCAACGGTCCTGCTCTTTGTATTCCTCTATATCTCCAAATCTCCAGAGGGAAGAAAAAAATGAAAATACACCCCATAAATGTCTGCTAATTCAATTGAATCAAATTTTAACTTTCGCCTATGCCTTGCACATCCTATTCCTCCATTTTGCTAGATGACAGATGTAGAATAAAAAGAATTATAATTATGTTTTATCTTAACCAAAACAGAGAAGGAAATCTAGTTTTTCTTAAAAGGAGTCGTATTAAAGCCCGTTTACAGTGTTGAGAGCCCCAAATTCGCCAAATATTAGATGACAAAATTTCACTTAGATAAATTATTGTATCATAACGTGAAAGAGGATGTTAGTTACGATACACTTCTGCAAAAAAAAAAAAAAAAAAAATGTGTTTGAAGATATTTGTTGAAAGAATTCGTAATGAGGATTTTCTGTTGTACGTAGAAAACCTAAAGTTTGTTTTCTTCTATCAATATTTTACTTCAAACACATTTGTTTTGAAAATCCTTGCAGAAAATGTATTTTAAAAGACATCCTCTTTCACATTGTGATACATTTTAAATGAAATTTTGACATCAAATTTTAAAAATGAAAAAGATATATCATAACAAAGTACGGTAGGTATGACTAACAATTCTAAAACTTTTTGTTTTATAATAATGCAGGCCATTTTAAACTGTAATGCTTTACCTTTCACAATCGTTACCTAAATATTGAATTATAATGGTAAATGTAATGATAAAGGTCATTTTAAACTGATGCTTGAAGAACATAACATTCTTTATTTTATAATTGTCTTTGTAAAATATGTATTATATATGTGAACTACGATGAGGTTGTTATGACATAAAGCTTGCAATATTAAAATGCTGCACTTAAAGGAATAGTTTCCCGAGTCAATATATGACACGGTTTCGAAAATCTTACTGGCTTCCTTGACATAAGCTGTGATTAATATTGATTATGATCATTCTTATATAAAATATATAAGATGTAAGAAGGAACTACTCCTTTCAAGCTGCTCAAACAACCATGACGTAATATATACGTTGCTGCAAGAGAGACAATCATGTATAGTGTGCAATTGTAGTTGGAACTTATTTTTTCTTCTAAAATGTTCATTTCTTTTGCTGCGATAAAGTGCCTGTGACAAATTAAAAGTATATATAATGGAGCAAGCAATACTTTTTTGCCCGTAAATTTAATTAAGTATGACTGGAAACTAAATATTAGGTTTGCACAGTCATTATTATGTACATATTTCATTTCATTATTCAAGGAGAGCTGTTAAAATTATTTTACGAATATATCCGTATCTGCATACATCCGTCATCAAATTCATTATATATTATATATTACCCGTATATATTCACAATTCTTCGTCATTATGTAGTTTCAAGCACAGTTTATGTACAATTGATGTGTTTGAAACAATGAGTAGGAAATTAGATTATACTATTTTTTGTGAAATAAAAAATATTCCTTTTATTCTAACGTTTGCGTGGATAACATAATTCATAAAGTTTGCACATATACATCTGTGATGTTTTTAAACTGATGCTCTAATAGCATCACATACTTGATTACATATTACTGTCTTTAAACATTTTAATTTTTGTTATGTTACCTAAGCAATGAATTTTGATCGTAAATGTAATAATACAGGCCCTTTTAAACTATAGTGCTTTTCCTTTCACGATTGTTACACTTTTTTGGCCTAAATATTGAATTCTAATGGTAAATGTAATGATATAGGTCATGTTAAACTGATGCTTGAAGAACAACGTTCTAGTTCTAGATTTTACAATTGTCTTTTTAAAATATGTATTGTATGTGAATTGTGAGCTGCAATGATATACCTCTTCCTTGACATAAGTGTGTGATTAATATTGATCATGATTATTCCTCTATAAAAGATTTAAGATGTAAGATTGTAATATGATTTCATTTGTTTTGTTGAATTGTAAATATATATAATGTGTCAATGTTGCTGACTGCCAACCGCGACTTTTTGATACCATTTTTGTGGTTCAAGGACACCTACCCCCTGGAAATCCACCACCCCTCGGATATCCACCCCAGTCAACTACCCCCTAGGACAACTACCCCTAGGACAATTACCCCCTAGGGCAATCACCCCAGGACAACTACCCCCCGACAATTACCCCCAGATAACTACCCCCTAGGACACCTACCCCGGACAACTACCCCCTACGACAACCATCCTCTAGGACAATTACTCCCGGGACAACTATCCTAGGGGGTAATTGGGGGTAGGTGTCCGGATACGCATTTTTGCATATGCTTTTTCAGTAGAACGGAAATGTAACAAACAAAATGTAGTTAGCAGGCGGGTGTGTGTGAGTTTGTGTTGTTAAAGAGTGAGCTAGATAGAGGGAGGAACAGAGAGGGGGATAAAGAAAGAGAGAGGGAGAGAGCGAGAGAGAGCGAGAGAGAGCGAGAGAGAAAGATGGGGGAGGAAGAGAAAATATGGACCACCTGATAGACGGAAATGATGGAATAGCGGAAATGAGAAGGGAAGGAAAAGAGGAAGAATTAGTTGTATTTTTTCAAGGATAGACTAAATGGAACATGAAAATCCGAAAGACAAATAAAGTTTTAGATAGAGAGAAAGGCAAAGGGACAAACGGAAAAAGGTTAGTGATGGAACGACTTTGAAGAAAGTAGTAGAGAGAAGGAGCAGGGCATAAGGAATCTAAAGTTATAGAAAAAGGATATAATTATAGAGGTGACGATGATATAGGTTTTCCCGGCCAATTCGCAGTATTTTCAGTCCATTTGATAAAGCGTTAATTCAATGAGCCATTTTTGCAATGAAATCAAGGTAAGGTAAGGTAAGGTATGGTATTTATTCATCAACATATCGCAGCCAATGGCTGAATTGCATGCATGATTTACAGAGATTTGATTAAAAAAATGAAAAACATATTTACAATTCGTTATTTAACAATAATTCAAAGACAGAAAAATCAAGGTAATTGCATTATTCTTTAAGTGCCTCGTTAATAATTATTTCATTCATTTCTTACGAATAGTTGTATTTCAATAGTCAGAATGCGAATTACATACATGTTAGGTATGGCAAGTAAGAATGTTTGTCCTACCTAGCAATATCGAATGAATGCAATTCTCATTCTGACTATTAAAATACATTATTCGTAACAGGTGAATGAAAAAACAGGAAGAACAATATAAAAGAGACGTATTATCCTTTGATTATTGGGCTATATACAACTACTTTGTTGTGACCACTGCTAATGATTTCTTTTTTTTTAATCAGAAAAAAAAAATCCTTTTTTATAAACAAAGTCCTGAATTGAAACCATTTTCTTGTAAACTTATTAATTCTACAGTTCGAATCTGCAATATACTTTTTTGAAATAATTTATAATCGAAACTCTACTATTATCAAAGTTGGGCAATGTTTTCTTTATTTTGCATGTTTACCCATCTGTCGCACCACATCAATATACCATTCAATGCATACTTATTTGAACCTCTTAAACCAAATAATTTATCTTGTAGTGGAAATATCATTCTATTTCCGGTTCTAGTATACATCCAGTGTTCCAACCTATCCCAAATAATTTCGTTTATGTTTATAATGCGTAGAATCACATAGCAGGTGTAAAACTGTTTCGCTCTGTTTATTACAAAATGTACATTCTTCTCTTGGGACTATATTAATTTTAAACAGTAAATCATTGGTATATAATATACGCTGGAAAACCTTAAACTGAAACCATCGTAGAAACCACATCAATGGTACAATTAAATCCAATGGAACAATATGTTTTCCAACTCTTGTGATTTAGGTCCGAAATGCATTTCCATTTAAGAATTTTTTTACATTTACCCCTCCTTCTCTTTAAGACAATTGCATAGATATGTGAACATCCTTTAATACGTTTCATAACCAATGCCATTGTATCTGGTAAAAGGGGTTGTGGCGCCCTTTAAAAAGAAGTACAATTGCTAAACCCTTTTCTAATTGCATCGCATAATTCATGATGAAAAGAGAACATTTATTTTAATATTATACGTATCTTGGAAATCTTCCAGAGAGAAAAAAAAATAACCATTTGTCTCTAAAATATCATTGACAAAACGAACTCTCCTCTTACACAATTTTTTAATTGCATACATTTTGTGTTGTCATGTATATAGGGCAAGCGTCTCTGTCTTACCTATACAGTATAGCAACAACTACTGCATGCAATTCGCATTCTGGCTATTGAGATACAATTAAGTATAACAGGTGAATGAAATAATTTGTATCGAGGCACTTCACAAAGACGTACGTACATATATATTAACCTGGGTTACATTACGTAAATAGCCTACTGCCGAAAAGTGATCTCTGGCATTAAACATCGCAAATGCGTTTTTTGAGGTTTTGACCTGAACTCTACTCACCAAAATGAAACCTGCCTGGTTCATAGTCCGCCATTTTCGAACACAATCCCAAGGTCCCTTATTTACATAAACAAATATCATATCGACCGATCTTTGAACACATTTGGATTCTAATCATCGTTCTTTTATTGTAAAACGCATTTCATCCAACACGTTTATAGACGTATCCATAAGTTCATGAAGTGAGTCCCGGGGAAGGAATAGGTTATCTCGCAAGACTGGCCTCTCTGGCCATTGGTTCTGGATTTAAAAGGTGAGAGAAATTCGATCTAAATCGTAATCCTTAATTTCTTATTAATGCAACTCTTTCTGGGATGAGTAGTACTATATCAGCCTATTTCAACCTTCTCTTTATCATTACCTACATGCATAAATAATATTTGCATAATCAAACGTTATATTTGTGTCCTGCACTTTTTCATGAATTCACAGCGTGTCTCACAGGAATCGTGCACGGCTAAAGAGGATCTCGGCATAATACGAGACAACTTGGCTCGAGGTTGTATGTTTATTTCCTGAGGTCTCTGTAAACAGGGGCGGATCTAGCTTTTTGCTAAGGGGGGGGGGGTTTGACCAAAATAATGACGATGCGGAGCATCGTCCACGAGCCGCGAAGCGGCGAGCCGATTTTTTTTTGGGTGTTTATTTGAACCCCGTAAGTGATGTTTTCCTGGCATCTATTAACACAATGGAGACCATAAAAAGCAGTGCATGATAACGTCTTTTTAAATCAAGTAACAGTTTAATACATAGTTATATCCAGAGTTATCATGTGTTTGGTTAAGTTACCAGATGAGTTGAATATCTTCTCACAATATTTGCACTTGAAAGGGTTTCTCTCCAGCGTGCGTTCTTTTTTCTTTCTTTTTTTCTTTCTTTTTTCTTTTTTTTTCCTTTTTTTTTTTTTTTTTTGGGGGGGGGGGGCCGCCCAAGGGGGGGGGGGTTGCAACCCCCCAACCCCCCCTGGATCCGCCACTGGTAAACAATCCGTAGAAGCGCTTATCATTGTTACGGGACAAATGTTCGTCACTTAAACTTCTAATATACATTAATCAATGGCTCTAGGAGATTTGAAAAATTAAGGATTCGTGATTATTATTCGTCACTATAATTCATACACATACAGGAAAATGATTTAATACACGGGGCGGGGGCGAACGTGTTAACTGTAGTCAGTGGCAGATCCAGGCTCCCCCCTGGGAAAAAAACGTGTAAAAACACGTTAATGTAACCCTTTTTTGGAGATCTCGAAAACTTGAAAAATCGCACCCCCCCCCTTTGGCGCTCAAGAGGGGGGGGGGGGGGGGTGCGATTTTTTAAATTTTCGAGGGCAAACAAAAAAATTAAAGCACACTACCCCCCCCCCCCCTAAGAAATCATGGATCCGCGTCTGACTGTAGTATCCCCTCTTTAGCATTAGGTCTACACAGAAGTTTGTTCAATAGTACCAAAGTTCATTGATTAACTTACTGCTTTGTCATCAGTCATCCTTTAGACAGAACAAAACGTATTTTGGAATATGATGTGAAAACGTGAAGGAATCATCTCCATAAGGACCTATTTCTTTACTGATATAACTGATGTAAAGTAACACTTAAACAAAATATATATCATTTTCTATAGTAAGTTATCAGGCGTTCGATATGGCGCCAAAGATTACGCTGATCACGGGCTGCTCCTCTGGCATTGGTCTTGCTACAGCTGTGAAGCTTGCCCGGGAAGCTGCGAAAGGGTATGTGGTGTACGCCACGATGCGCAACCTAGACAAGCGGAGCGAGCTGGAGAAGGCCGCAGGACAGGAGCTCAACAGTACCCTGTTCGTTCTCGAGCTCGATGTGACGAAACACGACACGATCACGGCTGCGGTGAACACTGTGATAGAAAAGCACGGTCGTTTGGATATTTTGGGTGAATATCAAACAATAATTTCAATACGTTAGTATAGCATGCACCCCCCCCCGCCCCGCTTAAATAATAAATGCAGTATTATGCCAGTCGTGAATAATCAAAGGCATACAAGGCACAATTGTTTGGAAATACAAATAATCGGGCAATTCTCACCTCATACCACAGAGATTCTCGAATATGTCATTTAAATACCTTAATAATACCTAGTGTATTTGATGACGATAATAAAACGTTTACCATGATAATCTTGTTTTCATTCGCTCTGCTCGCTCACAAAATGTTTGCCTCTGCGGGTGATATTATCAGCGTTATATCTTGCTACAGATGCTACGAACCTAGTGGAAGATGACAGAAAGGTGACCAGTTAGCTCGAGACCGTCCTTATTTCTTTTATCAACACTCCTTCTTTTCCGTGTTGGGGGTGTTCTCACTATTCAGCATGATATAAAATCAGGATAACCTTATAATCATGATTATCATAAAAGTAAAGAATCGACATCACCGGAGTACGGTAAAATTATATAGATGCATATTCAATCTTTTGTAACTTGAGGCAAATTTTTCTTTCATGTTTCTTTTCTGTATCCCTTTTTTTCTTGACATTACCTTCTGATCATCATTTTGCTTCAATGATCTCTTTCTCTTATTTTTTTAATTTGCCCTATCCCTTTCTCATTTCTCTCTGTCTCTCTTTGATATGTGGGTTCCGTGTGATATTATTTCTCCCCCTTGAAACGTATCGACCAACATCAGTCAACAACTCGGGTATTGGCAGCTATGGTCTCCTTGAAGACACCACCTTTGAGCAGATCAGAAGAGTCATGGAAACTAACTTCTTTGGGGCCGTTAGGATGACCCAGGAAGTGATTCCTATTATGAAGAAGCAGAGGTCAGGGCGTATCATTAACATCAGCAGTACCACCGGTATATTTGGTGAGCGGAAAGATGCCTTCATAATTGAAAACAAGATCTAAAACTAGGACTTCTGGGGGTGTTTAACAAAGATCCTAAATCGAACTTAAGTCTAAAAATTATGGAGAGCCATTGTAGCCTTAAAATAAAATATATTCAAACGAAAATTCAAGGATTTCAGACTTTTATAAATTCCACATCACCTTAAGAACATGAAATCTCTTTGATAATAGAGAATATTGAACGATTTAAATCAAAATGTTATGCCTTTTAAAATAACTTTTACAAAATATTTCCATAGATGCTAACGGCTTTCCATAATTGTAAAGTCCAACATACAGATAAGTTCAACTTAGGATCTTTGTGAAACAACCCCAGGATATATAGAGGGAGAGAGAGGAGCGGTGAGAGGCAGACAAAAGGAGAGAGAGAGGGGAAGAGCGAGAGAGAGAAACAGAGAGAGAGAGAGAGAGAGAAACAGAGAGAGAACGCAACAAGATATTGTAACAAAATCATAAGTAACCATGCATGAATAAACAATGAATCTTCGGTGCAGAAAATTTGGAATTCAGTTGATACTCTCAAATTTTGTGACAGGTATCCCTTACATGGAGATCTACTGCGCCTCTAAATATGCACTGGAGGGTTTTTCCGAGAGTCTAGCGGCCACCCTTCGACCTTACAATATCTGGTAAGATTTATTCTCCCTAGTACCTTCCCCTATTTCAGCTCGATTCTTCTCCTTCTTCTCCTCTCCCTACTCCTCCTCTTCTTTTTTAAATCGTATTTATAACCTTCAGAGTTTCTTCGAGAGTCCAGCGGCTACTCTAAGACCTAATTCAGGGAAGACCTACTTCACATTCCCTTCCCCTATGTACTCCAGCTCCTCCCCCTCCTTCTCATGGTTGTTATGATTGAATAATGTCTTTTACGTGGCGATCTCGCAGCGCCCGATGATGTTGGCCATTTTTAACCTTACCACTTCATCATTCGTACATCCCCTAGCTACTCCTCCTTGTCCTATCGTGTAACTATACCAAAAAAAAAACAAAAAAAAACTTCATCAATTATAGTATGCTCTATATACATGAGCATGTAGCTTTGGACTTCTAGAGGCTTTCTTCGTCTTCCTGCTTTTCCTCTTTATCCTTCTATTGATCTTACCCCCACACCACCTCCAAATTCTCCTCCCTTGTATATCCCTCTCTACACACTTTCCTCATCTCCTTTGGTCCCTTTTATTGAAGGGTAGTAGCATTTTTCTTGATGTTAAGCGTTTAAGGCATGAATTATGGATCAATAAGAAAGGAAAGTCATCAGGTCTTCGTGATTTTGTTAAACAAACAAGGCATTTCATACATGTTTTATATTTTTACCGAGGTGTATAAATAGGTTTGTTGCCAGAAACATTGTGAAACGCTGTAACATCATACGGAGCCTGGTTGGAATTCTCCCCTTGACGGAGTGAGCATGCACTGTATTGGGTGTAATTACCTCGTTAGTTATGAGGACCGCTATTCATAATTAAGGGACTGCTATTCGTAACGCGGAACTTCCTATACGTGAAGGACCGCTGTTCATAACACGGAAATAGGGGTTATTATATCCTGCATCAAAAATTTGTTGGCTTTTGATTGGTTGAGAGCTCGTCACATGACCAAAAATATTTGAGCTATTTTTAGAAAGTACTATATGAGAGTACTATTTTGGTTTACTATTTGGGAGTTGAAAAAAAAAATGTGAATTTTTTTTTTGAATTGAATCAATTTTTTTTTCTTCAAATCTTAATTTAATGAAAACAAAATATTTTAAATCTTTTTAGATGAGATGAGATTTTCCCAAAAATGTTTTTGTTTTTTTTTTTTTTTAAATAAATTTTTGATGCAGGATATAAAACAAATATACCATGCCTTCTATTCGAGGTACTGGTTAAACTATGGGCCTCGGTGACTCCAAAAGTACCATTTGCTTCGGGGCTGCGCCCCTCAGCAAATAGTACTATTGGAGTCACCTCTTGCGCATAGTTTTAACCAGAACCTCTCAAGGCTGTGAATATTTGTATACTATTCATAAAGGTATAAGAACTGTTATTCGTAAGTACCGCTTTTCATAATGTGAGACGAGGGTCGCTATTCATAATTCACATTGAGGGTCAGTACTCATATAGGTGTGGGTAAAATTTCTTTTAATTCAACTTTTCTCTTTGACATTCATCCTTTTTCTTTCTCTCAAATGTTCAGGGTGTCTACTATTCAACCTGGGCCGGTCCATTCCAAATTTGGCGAGAACTTGGCGGTCAATGACCTCCCGACTTTCGACTTTGCCCTTCAACTTGACCCGAGTGACCCGGTTCGAAGGTCGGTCGAAAAATGCTCTTCGGTTCTTCGTAAAGGTTTTGATAACCCTCAGGAACCGGGAGATATAGCAGACGTCATCCACAGAGCAATAACAGACGACAGGCCTCATTTTCAATATCCGACAAGTCAATTTCGCGCCCAGTACGCAGCCAAAAAGTTTGTTGACCCTTCAAATGATGCAATGGTAGAATACTTTGCTGATGCATGTACTCCATGAGATGCAAAGCCCCCCCCCCCCCTCTTCATATTGGAATGATGTCATATATATCATCACCAAAAGACGAAGGGTCTCTTTGTAACCATGGTTACGAGCAGGGTGTTGCTAGGGGAGGGTTCAGGTTACACATTGACCAGTCTCTTCTTTTTTTTATTTAATTATTTCTGTCGAAAAGATGTATTAAGGAGACCGTATTAGCGACATTTTTTAAAAACATTTTCTTTGCACCTGTCAGGAAATTTAGAATTAATTGTACTTGACATCTTTATCAAGGATTTGTTAGAAAGTGATAATCAAATAAAGAAGAGTGAAATCACTTTTGTTGGGCCAGTACTTTTACTTTGAATATGACGGAATGATGTATGGCCAAACAAATTTTTGGGATCAATTTATTATGTCCTCCTATATTTATGTTGCATTAACACAAAATGAAAAGAAAACAAACAGACATATAATTTCCGACTACTATTATTTAAGATCGTATTATATAATTTCTAGGCTGTTTGATTAAAGGCAATATGATTTATTTTATACCAAGTATAAAGGAAACCATAAACTAACATCATATATTTATGTTACATACAGATAGATCTCTGAAGATTTGTGATTAACGTCATCTTTTGTTGTATATTTTCTCCCTCTTTTTTCTCGTTATCGGTACCACCTCATCATTAACATTAGACCTTATATTTACTTTGAATTGTATACTTTTCTTTTATCATTGGGGGTAGTCCTCGACAAATCATTTTTGATTTTTGACTACCCCTTCTATATTTGCTGATTTTCTTTTTTAAACATACATTCTTCAATATGTAGTCGCTTTATATATACTATACATGTTCTATTATTGTATTGTATGTATGTATTTTATTGTATATATTTTCCTATGTTTGGCATTTGTGGAGAAATAAATTGAATTGAATTGAATCGAATTGAATTAAATATTAAAGTCCGATGAACGTGATCGTACTGTGAAGTTGTTAATCTAACCATGACATCTATTTGTTGTCTGTTCGATCGTCCGTGTTTAGTTTTTGTTTAATTTAAAGTATTTTTTGAATTATTGTTCAAGTATATTGTACTTTGTAAGCAAGGCGCCCCTGATATCAAAGGTAATATGTTCCAAAAGTATTAAAAGGGAAATCACAAGGTTCATAATTTGTGTTTCAATCAATCAAGTTCAAAAGATTCTGACTTTTAAAAAAACGCTGTACTTTACTAAAATTCTATTTAACTCCTTGTCACTATGCCATGCATACCCACTGAAAATCTGCTGGGAACGTGCCAGGGGCGTAAATCCGTACCGAGGAGTGGGGGGGGGGGGGGGGGATGATCGGCGATAGCTATCACATACTAGCACGAGCACACGCCCACACTAATTTACGCAAGCGCGCGCGATTGCGCACGCACAAACACACAACACATACACATACACACACACACCACACAAACGCACACACACACACGCACACACACAAACGAACAAACAACAAACAATATTAGAGAAAGAAGACGATTCGTTGTACCGTTCTCGAAAATAATCCTCGTCTGAATTCAGTTCCCCCCTTCCCTCCCGCGCGAAGCGCGGAAGCTTTTATGTTTCATTAAATCATTAGGGAAAGAAGACGATTCGTTGTACCGTTCTCGACTTTTAATCCTCATCTGAATTCAGTTTTTCCCTTCCCCCCTCCTGCGCGAAGCGCGGAAGCTTTTACGTTTCATAAAATCATTGGAGAAAGAAGACGATTCGTTGTACCGTTCTCGACTTTTAATCCTCGTCTGAATTCAGTCCCCCCCCCCTCCCGCGCGAAGCGTGGAAGCTTTTAAGTTTCATTAAATCATTAGAGAAAGAAGACGATTCGTTGTTCCGTTCTCGACTCTTAATCCTCGTCTGAATTCAGTTTCCGCCTCCCCTCCCGCGCGAAGCGCCTTAGCTTTTACGTTTCATGAAATCATTAGAGAAAGAAGACGATTCGTTGTACCGTTCTCGACTCTTAATCCTCGTCTGAATTCAGTTCCCCCCTTCCCTCCCGCGCGAAGCGCGGAAGCTTTTACGTTTCATTAAATCATTGGGGAAAGAAGAAGATTCGTTGTACCGTTCTCTACTTTTAATCCTCATCTGAATTTAGTTTTTTCCTTCCCCCCCTCCTGCGCGAAGCGCGGAAGCTTTTACGTTTCATAAAATTATTGGAGAAAGAAGACGATTCGTTGTACCGTTCTTGACTTTAAATCCTCATCTGAATTCAGTTTTTCCCTCCCCCCTCCCACGTGAAACGCGGAAGCTTTTACGTTTCATTAAATCATTAGAGAAAGAAGATGATTCGTTGTACCGTTCTCGACTTTTAATACTCATCTGAATTCAGTTTCCCCCCCCTCCCGCGCGAAGCGCGGAAGCTTATACGTTTCATTAAATCATTAGAGAAAGAAGACGATTCGTTGTACCTTTCTCGACTTTTAATCCTCATCTAAATTCAGTTTTTCCCTTCTCCCATCCTGCGCGAAGCGCGGAAGCTTTTACGTTTCATTAAATCATTAGAGAAAGAAGACGATTCGTTGTACCGTTCTCGACTTTTAATCCTCATCTGAATTCAGTTTTTTCCTTCTCCCCCCCCCCCCTCCTTCCCGCGCGAAGCGCGGAAGCTATTACGTTTCATTAAATCTTTAGAGAAAGAAGACGATTCGTTGTACCGTTCTCGACTTTTAATCCTCATCTGAATTCATTTTTTTCCTTCTCCCCCCCCCCTCCTTCCCGCGCGAAGCGCGGAAGCTATTACGTTTCATTAAATCATTAGAGAAAGAAGACGATTCGTTGTACCATTCTCGACTCTTAATTTCTTTAAAAAGGGGGAGGGTTTTTTTTCTCTCTCTCTTTGGACTCCTGAGAAATGTAAAACGGAGGTTATAAAATATCTTGAATATCATAGAAAAATTGATCAAATCCCGGGATCAAATTCCTGAAATTCCTGCTAGCTTTGAAAGCTCATTCAGGATTATTTCATTTTGAAAAGTAAAAGCATTAGCCCCCAGTCCCCCTCGATCGACTAGAGCTCACCTGAAATGGGGGGGGGGGGGGGGGGGGGTTGTTGTACATTTAGCAGTGTTCCGGATGGGGGGGGGGGGGGTCTCCAAGGTAGGAAAAGCCAGCGAAAAGCCGGCGAAAGGGGGATTCAGAAATGTTGGCAGTCCTGAGATAGGGTGGGGGGGGGGGTGCTTTTAAAGGGCGGGAACGAGCGTACGCGTACCCTAAATAATACTAAGTGGGGGGAGCCGGGCATCTACTGTACATGATTGCACTTTTTAAGCGCTCGCGCGCTGGCGCACTTTTTGGAAACTTAGAATCAAGAACAGAGTCATTCTTGATTATGAATTTCACAAATTACAAAACAATTTGGTGTTATTTCATAAGATATGGTCGTACAATAATGTACTCTTTCTTTCAGATGATATTGATCTCACATGGTTGATTTAATTGTTGTTTGTGATAAGTTTGTCTTGAGAAGAAGCTCATAGTTGGAAGTTATGAATTCCCATAATTTAATCGTTTTGAAACACTCTATGGATGTGTAATCTTTTGTAATCAGTGTTTAGTACAATTTATGTTTTTTCTCAATTTCTACCGTCGAAATTATTGTTTTTTTATGAATTGTTTAATGGTTACTTTCTCATGTATTACGTACTACTTGTTGTTGATTATTGGTATATGATTCACAAACACTTATTATATTAAGTGCATCACTGTTATTTTTTTTTGTCTGTTTTAATTATTATATGTATTGTAAATAAAGTTTTACTTTCAAAAGTCAAAAAGTCTTCTTCTTCTTCTTCTTCTTCTTCTTCTTCTTCTTCTTCTTCTTCTTCTTCTTCTTCTTCTTCCTTTTTTTTCTCTCTTTTTTTTTGCAATATCAGGGGGGGGGGATGATTGTACAGGCCATCCCCCCCTATTTCAAGCTAGGGGGGATGCAGCCCCCCCCCCCCATCCCCCGGGATTTACGCCCCTGGAACGTGCCCCCCCCCACCGTTTCGGATACTCATGTGCTTCCTCAAAGGATTCAACAAAATTGAACACGATGATATCTCTAACATAACTTCGTCAGCTGGACGCAAGAGGGCCGTTACTGCCATTGGCAATACAAGGCTCTGGTTCTTGTGGACGGCCAATGACTTGTCATACGTCTCAAACAGAATTTGTAAAGTTTATCTAAATAATTAAATACGACCCATTGATTTTAGTTTTCGACAAAAGATTCTCCATCGTCATTTAATATTCATCATACACCAAAATGTACATAAATGAGATTATATGATTAAATCTTCAGGTCATTTATTCCTTTTCATACGATTCAAATTTTATGTTTAAATTTCCATTTACACCCTCAACTTTCTTGAAATAAAACTATTAAAAGCAATGTCAATGCTTTGTGCGTCATTCTTTTGAAATGCGCGATTGTGTTGACAATAACGAAATACGTGATCCCAAAGTAATTTTTGTGGATATAAAAAAACTTCTTGAAATTGCCTTTCAGTTGATTTATCGAGAATAATTCGAATGATTTGATTTGAATTTAGTTCCGTATAAAAAGAAGTACAATAATCGAAACATTACACAATATTTACACATACTTTTTTATAAGAGATAAATGGATGGATGGCCCTACTCAGCATCCACCACCATGGTGGCGCTGTTCCACCAAGGGGTCCAGAATTTGATACAAATATATAGAAATATGTTATCGAAAGTCACTATACACAAATGAATAATTAAACAAAGACAATTATATTACAATTCAATTTAAAGTACAACAGAAACAACCTAAGTACACCCACAAAATGTATCAAAGTATGCATCCATTGATATTAAATATTGATTTAATTTGTATCATTGCAAAAGGGAAGGTTATATCGAACAAGGTTATCGACATTTCCCGTTTGGAAAAATTCAAAGTAACGATTATTATCAATTTTAAAACGGTAAAATACAGCCCGTCTTTCGCACTCGAAGAGGTGGAGACCTGTCGCGATATCCCCTTCTGTGTTGGAGTGTTCCAATTAAGGCCCGAAATGTGGTTTCGTTGATAATCTTTCGTCCACCTGCGTTGTACCTGTAACCAATACGTAAATATGATAAAACAGAGGTGATAGATAAATAGTACATCGCTCATTTTTAAGGTATCTCAGTTTTAGAGCAAATAATATCAATAAAATTAATGTTTGTTCAAAAGAGACTGGTTTCAGGGACGAAATCATTGATTTGAAAGTCTGCATTATTTGATTTTACTCCACATAATTACTTCTGGATGAACATCGTGAAATCTAGTCATCATCGAGACATTTATTCATCATCATCATTAAAGTTACCCATCATTATGAATTACTTATTGTCAAACTACAGTCATCGTTGTGAAATCTAGTCGTAATTTAGTCATCATCGAGAAATATAGTCGTAATTTAGTTATCATCATGAAAATTAAATCCTGACCAGCAACAGATGAATGAAATTAAACCCTTCTAAATTAACATAAGCTTGTAATAATTGCTACCAAAACAGTATCCTTAACTAACACTGAGACCGGCCCATCATTTGATTCCTTACAAAAAAATATCGCAAGCAACAATAATCATCTATTCACGGTTCAGTCATAAGTAACCATTTTTTTGTTTTTGCTCACCCTTAGAAGTGATGGTTTCACACCGATCGCAACTGACGGGACAGTTGGACAACATCCAGGAAGGGTTGGCTTCACAATCGCCCGCTTTAGCCCAACCAGCACAGTTCTCGTACATGTCCATGCAGTCTGCACAATAAATCAAAATTATTTTATAGGCCTACTTTAAAATCTAAAATCAAACCGGCAAGATTTTAAATGCAGAACATGAAATGAAGCAATTTTATTGATGAATGAAATATAGGAATTGAATGTCGTTAATAGCGCTTGTATTTTCAGCAAGCATTCATTGCATAAATCGAACTAGTGTATATTATGTAATGACTTTGCTACCACTGACATTCAAGAGCTTCCATTTTAGCGCTGAAATTTCGTTTTACCAGGTGATTCCTACTTATGCGTTTAGAGTTAAATGCAAATCAATATCCTGGCCAAAATCGGTCATGGTGATGTGACGTCATTGAAATGTTTGCTCGAAGTTCTTTCGTAATCGTTTATTTTTTCTTTACACTTTTGGTTTGTATTGATTCATATAAACGTTAGAAATAGAAATACACTGAAACTTGAGTCATACCACCGAGACTGACACTTATATTGTGTGTGTGCTTGAAAGGGAGGAAGGGAGAGAAGTATAGGGAGAGAAGAAAAGAAAAGAGAAGAGAAGAGAAGAGAGAGAGACAGAGAGACAGACAGAGAGAGACAGAGAGACAGAGAACGACAGATAGAGAGAGAGCGAGAGAAAGAGAGAGAGAGAGAGAGAGAGAGAGAGAGAGAGAGAGAGAGAGAGAGAGAGAGAGAGAGAGAATAACAGCTAACCTGGTAACCGGCATAGGAGATGTCGGTCGACGTTGTTCAAAACCGGTAGACGAACCGGTGGTTTGGAGATCAGTTTTGGTAGGAGTTTTATCACGGTTCCGTCCGAGCTGATAATCGACTGGCATATGTTTTGCAGTTGGGCCTTGTTCGTGTTCATCTGCGAAGTCAATGATAACGACACCTTGAGTAGTGGTTTTGTCTCGATGTTCCCAATTCCAGCTTTTTTAAATAGAAGAAGTTAGGCAGGACATGAGATCAACGTCTTTGCTACATTATTGTAATATAGGAAGGATACGTAAACATAAAAGAGGGATAATTTGCCCTTTCTCGAAATGAATTCCAACCAAGACAAAAATAATAATGACGGTATTGCTGATGACGAGGAGGGGATCAGAATGAATTTAATAGAGAAAATGATGATGATGATGATGATGATGATGATGATGATGATGATAATTGATATTATTGGTTGGAATAACGTTGCTAATCAATTCGAATTCGTGTCTTACCTGTCAAGGAAACCGATAACACGATACATGCCGATAGCAGTATGATGCGTACATATTGAGCAGGTTGCTGAATCTGCTGGAAAATGTGATTGCATGAAAAATTCAAAAAATTTCTCATTTGTAGACAAACAGAATACAATTGTATAAAATAATAGGATGTTTACATTTCGAACAATTGTTTATGGATTAGAAGTCGATAGATGGAGTATATTAATATTAATGATTACAATAATAATAATAATGATTGTTTGATTGTTTAAAAATCATAAAATATTATATTTTTTTAATAATTGTTATTTCTATTTTGTATTTTGTATGTATTACTATTCTGCTTGGGTCTAATTTCATCCTATGTATTAACTACATTTTTAACTGTATAAAATTGCTATGAAGGTAATTTTAGACCCCAAAATGTGTGAAATTTAGCCAATATGATCATACCAATTCAGCTCCACTTTCAAAAAAATATGGTGACCGTTAATTAATGATTTAATTAGAAATAACAATACATGGGCCGGCTGGTTGCGCATAATATAACCAACACGAAAATGCCAACAAAAAGCCAACATCGAGTGGCTGCAAAACGACGTAAAAGGCGCTATTTCGTTTTTTCAACGGCTTTTTCAAATTATCTAATATTTGTGGTGGTACACATACAAGTATTGGAATTAGAAATTAGAAATCGTTATATCGTTATATTTATGGATATTTCAGCCGTCTCTGAACCAATTTTGATCAAACAAAGATAGTTTTGGAACCAGCGGGATTTGAACCTGCCATCTACTCCCTGCCGGGCAGCGACTCTACCACCAGGCCATCACTGGTCCATGGCACAATCACGATTAACAAGAAACAGATACCCAAGCTCAAGAGTCGCTTCCCGGCAAGCAGTAGATGGCAGGTTCAAATTCCGCTGGATCCAATATTTTTTCTGACTTGTTTTTCAATTACAGATCGAACAATCGATCTTATTTACTGGGTGTAAGCCACAAATATGTTTAAACTATTGAAATTTCTCCCAGGAAGCATTACATTTATAAAAGATGGTTTTGTCATTTAAATTGTATGTTCTTTCAAATTTGACAATCAGTTTTTCATTGTCTCACAACAATTATGTGTAGCGCCCTCTTCAACATAACTCAACTATCCCTTTAAACGTAAAGATCTAAACGGAACGTAATGATTTATCGAAGTCATAGTGAACATCACCAGCGCAACAAAACAAAACAATGTACATGGTGGTTTGATGATTGTAATAAAGCGATAAATACCCTTTTTTTTTTAACAAGACAGCATGTTTACACATTACACAAGTTTATGATTTAATTTTTGATATATAAATTACATTTCTCCTTTATACCTCTTTTGTTTCCAGACAACATGACTTGTCTCATGGTATAATTTGAAATTAGGGGAAATTCATATACTTACACAGTCATTTAATATTATACAGTAATATGTGCAGCTTACTAAGTAGAAGAATAAATCAAAAAATATTGCACGCTTTTACAAAATAAATACATGATTTTTCAAAGAGACGAGTTAACAATTTTCGAATAAAAACTTGTCAAATCATAAAAGTAACTGCTGAAGGTGCGTAGCCAGAGGGCGGTGAGGGGCGGTCGCACCTCCCCCCCCCCCCAAAAAAAAAAAGAGAGAGAGAGAGAGAGAGCAAGAGAGAAAAAAAGGAAGAGGACGTAGGAAGAAAAAGGAGCAGACATAGAAACTATTTTTAAATTCGGACAAGGATTATGAGTCAAGAACGGTAAAACGAATCGTCTTCTTTCTCTAATAATGTAATGAAACGTCAGAGCTTCCGCGCTTTGCGGGGGGATGAATTCAGACAAGGATTAAGATTCGAGAACAGTACAACGAATCGTCTTCTTTCTCTAATGACATAATGAAACGTCAAAGCTTCCGCGTGAGGGGAGGGGGAAACTCCCCCTCCCTGCACCCCCCCCCCTTTAGGGCCCGCGCTCTGTAAATGATTCGCACTCTTCGCGTGCTGACTACCGCCCCCTCCCCCATGAAATAAAATCCTAGCTACACGCTTAAACTGCTGGAATAACCGCATAAGTCAGATAAACCAGAAAATGCAATCAAATTATAACAGCAGATCTCATGTACTTACCTTGGTTCGTTCGTTAGCTTTAACCGTCCGCTTCCTCTCCATCTCAAAGAGTTAGCCTTTACGATTTTGATTTCTTCTGAAACTAAAGATTTTATAGAACAACCTAACCACGGAGGCAATTTTCTCTTTCCTTTAAATCAATATGAGATCTTTCAATTCTAGTCTTGTCCTTCGAATCATTGGTGTCAACAGTAATGTCTAGCTTAGGCTGACTCACATGTCTGGGTGATAATCATGACTGTGAAAACGCAGCCTTACTCAGTAGTTTCGAGTGAAAACGAAAAGTAATCAAGATTTTTGCCATTATTCCGCTCTGTTCCTATTAACTCAATTTATTGATGGAATGTCATTATCCACACCATCCATTGGGTCGACTAGAATTTTTTAAAATTGTAATAGCTCTCAATTTGATCACCAATTCCAGTTCATTGATGCTGTCTATTTGGTGATATATCTTTCAAAGACCTACACACATGACTTAATTGGTATAATAAATGTGCCCTCACCTCACGGAAATTAAACACATTTCACTTCATGACGTCGCCTATATAGAGTTGCACTAATTTCATACACTTTTCTACTCGCATTTCTCCCATTCAGAGTCTCTTGAAAGACGGCCCTCTGTCAGGCTCTTTAAAATATTCAAAACTAACTGGTTTAGACGAGGGGTTAGGTTCCTATGTCAGGGCAATCTCTCATAAATTCCATTGTTTAATAGTATACAAGTTATTGGTTAGTACACTGTTGGTCATAAAGGTGGAATAATTATTTTTACCCCAATTTATGGAATGATTTTGACAATTTATTGCATTTTTTTTATTTGTGGGGGCGGCGACATACCCTAGCCCCCGCTGCATACGGTCATGATTTAGTGGCTAAGCAAGGGCCTCGTTACTGTGAGCCCCCAGGATCAAAACCGTGTCGATGTGCTATATTAGTGCCTTTTATGAGGCATTAATTAAGGACATAGGTTCCCTAGTTGATTAGCAAAGTAGCACACACTTGCTTTAGCAGTCACGCAAAACAAACACTCACAAATTATTATTCAATGAAATCTGAGAATGTATACTATCATCTAGATCTCTTAGGAATAAATCATTGTCAAAATCGTTCCAAAAATTGGGGTAAAAATAATTATTCCACCATTATGACCAACAGTGTATATAGTTTTTTGATGTTTTTTCAGTCTGTCGAAAGCCATTTATTTCCAAATCTAAATAACACTCTCAAAAGAAGTAGATAACTTACCAATTAATTTGGAGCACGCAAAAGACTAATGAAGCAACCTCTGAAACAGAAAAATTCCAGGACAAGTGTTTTCTAACATCACACGATTCAACAACAAAATCTGAATAATTCGTATAGCAATACGACGCACGACATGCACACCATGTTCTGACTGTCCAATGAAAGTTAAAACGATTTGGCGAAGCAGACGCGTTCTCTTAATGGCGGATTGAGGGAAAGTGAGGTTTTGGGGTTATCTATAATATAGTGTGTTCCATGGTTTTCTTATTTAATTGATGCTTGGCACGTCATTCGTTTTACAGATAGTATTGTTATGAGATGATAACGATTTAATTGAATCGACCAAGGATAGATTAGAGTGGATAATTACAATGGCAATGGACATGGTGGATGTTGAGATACCCATTAGACATATTGCTTGACAATGATGCTGATATTGAGACGAAGTGGATACAAAATTATTTAAGGGAAATATAATAAGATATTAATGTATTTGAGCAGAGTATATCATTCTATTCCGCAAGAGAGTATAAAGTATTTTCCACACACAAACATATTCCACATATAAACCATTGCTTTACCATTACAACACAACTTGACTCTGATGCATGTACTCCATGAAATATGCAGCCCCCCTTTCATATTAGAATGATGTCATCTCCCTTGATTAGCACCAGAAGATGAAGGGTCTCTTTGTATCCGTGGTTACGAGCAGGGGTGTTGCTAGGGGAGGGTTCTGGTTACACATCCACCGGTTCTTTCTTATTCAATTATTTTGTCGAAAAGATGTATTAAGGAGACTATTTATTAGCGAGATTAAAAAAATATATATTTTCTTTACACCTGTCAGGAAATTTAGAATTAATGACACTTGACATTTAGATCAAGGACTTGTTAGAAAGTGATAATCAAATGAGAGGGAAATCATTGAATAAGAACGGAATGATGATGTATGGACAAACAAATTGTTGGGATCAATTATTATGCCCTCCTTTATTTATGTTGCATTAAAATGAGGAGAAAACAAACAGGCATATAATTTCCGACTACTATTATTTAAAATCGTATTATATAATTTCTAGGCTGTTTGATTAAAGGCAATATGATTTGTTTTATATCAAGCATAAAGGAAAGCATAAAGACACATCAAACTTCTGTCACATACAGATCGAACTCTGAAGATTTGTAAATTAACGCCATCTAATGTCTTACATATTAAAGTCCAATGAACGTGATTGTACCATGGAGTTGTTGATCTAACCATTGCATGTTTTTGTTGTTTGTTCGATTTACCGTTTTTAGTTATTTATTTTAATTATTTTATACCTTAATATTCAAGTGGTTGTCGTGCTTCGTAGCATATTGTACTTTAGAAGCGCCCCGGTAAAATGTTCCAAAAATATTAAAAGGCAAATCAAATGGTTAAAAACTTGTGTTTTAATCAATCAACTTCAAAAGATTCTGACTTTAATTTTTTTTTTTACTGTATTTTGCTATTTAAAAAAAATTAAGCCAACTTGATACCACTACGGGCCACATCAATATTCAACTCCTTGTCACTATAAATTGGGGGAACCATCACCATGAAAATCTTCTGGGGACGTGCCCGCCTATGCATCAATACAATTAGCAATGACGAATGCCATGCACTGTTCAGCGCTTTATACATTCCACAAAATGATATGCATGGATTCCTCAAAGTATTCAGCAACATTAAACACGTTGATAATTATCTCTGACATCACTTCGTCAGCTGGTCGTAAGGAGGCCATTCCTGCCATTGGCAATACAAGGCCTCAAGTGGTCACCAACGAGTGCCATACGTCTCAAACATATATTTTATTTTAAAATCTTAATAATCGAATACGATCCAATGATTTTAGATTTCGACAAAGAATTCTCCATAGTCATTTATTATTCATTGTACACCAAAATGTACATAACTGACATTTCATGATTAAATCTTCAGGTCATATATTCATTTGCACACGATTAAAACATTTTTATTCAAATTTTCATTTACACCCTCAACTTTCTTCAATACGATCGCAACTACTTTCCCAAAATCAACTTAAGGCAACTTGAAAAGCCTTAATAATAGTGTGCGTCATCTATTGCATTGTGCGAATATGATTAATTACATGATCCCAACATGATTCTTGTGGATATACAGAACTTCTTGAATTTGAGTTGATTTATCGAGAATAGTTGCGATCGTCTTCTTCTTTCAATTTCAAATAAGGAACTTCAATGTAGGCTAAATTTCCTCAAAATGTATGAATTCAAATATTTTTTATTTTTCCATCATATACAGTTTATCCATATATTGTATACAAATAATTAAAGAAATAATTGCCATACATAATGGCTTAACACAGATAATAATCATCACGGCCGTAAATGTTGTGGCAGATAACAACAAACATTTATGACAAAATTAGAATTTAAATATATATAAAAAATACCACACATAAAATACATGATCATGTTTGTGTTAGCACATTTCCAACACTCAAAATATTTTCTAAAGTGAAACCATTTCTTTTTCAATTTATTCTCTCTGAGATTTGTTTGGTATATATATATATCTTTCCATTTCATAATAACGTTTTACAGCTGATAAAATTATATCAAATGAAGGTAGTTGATTTCGTAATTTGGCTAAAAATATTTCTTGTCTTACAACCATCAGAACACAGTTGAGTGCATTATTAATGCTATCGCAAAATCCAAACAATTTATTTTGATTTATAAGTTTGATCCTTTCCCCCGTATTAAAAAATATCCAAAACTCAAACTTCGAAAAATACTTCATTAGAATAGTCACAAAAGCGAGAAACATGTATGATAGTTTCATCATTACTACTACAAAAAGTACACTTCTTGGCAGCCACTACAACAAATCTTAACAAACTATCCTTCATATATAATATTCGATCTAAAATCTTGATTTGAAACCACCTCATGTTGACATCTATTGTTGAATGAAATGGAATTAGACAGTACGAATCCCAAAGTACATCTTGAAAATCTAAACAACTTTTCCACTTTTTTTTTTAAAGAGCTTTACATTCTTTTACTTTGTTTTTAGAAAAGACTAATGAATATGTGAACAACCAACTTGTGTTA
Source organism: Strongylocentrotus purpuratus (assembly GCF_000002235.5). Classification (NCBI taxonomy): domain Eukaryota; kingdom Metazoa; phylum Echinodermata; class Echinoidea; order Camarodonta; family Strongylocentrotidae; genus Strongylocentrotus; species Strongylocentrotus purpuratus. The sequence goes on along the minus strand of NW_022145599.1, from coordinate 3,989,991 downwards.
TCACCACAAGGTGCACGGCTTCGGGATTGATTGTGTTCAAAGGCCTTACTAGGAGCTGCATGTGTACTAATTCTAAAACCTGAAGAATTGCATTACAAAGACCATAGTACTGAATTCAAATATGCTACCCCTTAACAATCTAAACAAAATCCATGTTATTCAGTAATACCTTGTTAAATATACCAAATGATATTATTGCGTTCCATCGGATCTGTCTGGTATCTCTCTCTTTTCCCCTCTCCTCTATCCACTCTCTCTTCCTGTTTTCTCCTTTTCTCAGTGTTACCTATTTCCTTCCTTCTTCTCTCTCAATTATCTTATGAAATGGCCATCTTGTTTGAAATTGTGTGTATACAAGGTTTTCAGAGTGCTGTTAAATCATCACAATCGCAAAGGCTTTCGAAAAACAAAAATGGCCGTATCCATCATCTTTTGTAATGTGCAAACAATAAACAGTGATGTATTTACGTCACACGAGGCTGATTTCTATGGGACATAGTCATTTACATACAAAATATTTAATTACATAACGTATTTAAATCGCACTTGAGCCATTTCTCGAAAGTCTTTGCGACCATGTCTAATGTTAATAACCTTCAATTCGGTCCCAGTGTGATATAGGTTTGTACTTGCAATTCATCAATATATTGTACACATCGTTAAAGTCTTGATATTGGAGAGAATATCAGTTGAAAGTATGAAAGATTGTGATAATGGTAATTATTACTATTCAATTATTGTAGCAATAAATGACAGCAACACAAGATGATGACATGCACCTAATGTCTACGAAGAAAATAAGAGAAAAGTTCCCTCGTAACTTCCTGCTATGAGTATCGGAATTATTTCTTCCACCACGAGCGACGGCGACGACGACGACGTCGCCTGGACGTCGACGGCAAGGACGACTTTGAAGAGGATGTTTCAGCTGAGGAATCCTCCTCTTTATTTTCAGGCCCTGTGTTGATCCATGGGGGCGGTATTGAAAACATAGACCAGTTTTGGGGGAGGGACCAGTTTGAATACAGGGACCAATTGAAATAAAGGGACCAGTTCGCATATTGGGACCAATTGAAATACATGGACAGGTTGAAAAATATAGTATCCCACTCTTCTTTATAGTCGTCTTAAGAATAGTCTGAATAATCAGATGGGGTAAAGGATTCAGAGACAGAATCATCAACAAGAGAGGGAGATGGGTAAGAAGATGAAGAGTCGTCTGAAGAGTCGTCTGAAGAATCAGATGGGGTAAAGGATTCAGAGACAGAATCATCGACAAGAGAGATAGATAGGTCAGAATATGAAGAGTCGTCTGAAGAGTCGCCTGAAGAATCAGATGGGGTAAAGGATTCAGAGACAGAATCATCGACAAGAGAGATAGATAGGTAAGAATATGAAGAGTCGTCTGAAGAGTCGCCTGAAGAATCAGATGGGGTAAAGGATTCAGAGACAGAATCATCGACAAGAGAGATAGATAGGTAAGAATATGAAGAGTCGTCTGAAGAGTCGCCTGAAGAATCAGATGGGGTAAAGGATTCAGAGACAGAATCATCGACAAGAGAGATAGATAGGTCAGAATATGAAGAGTCGTCTGAAGAGTCGCCTGAAGAATCAGATGGGGTAAAGGATTCAGAGACAGAATCATCGACAAGAGAGATAGATAGGTAAGAATATGAAGAGTCGTCTGAAGAGTCGCCTGAAGAATCAGATGGGGTAAAGGATTCAGAGACAGAATCATCGACAAGAGAGATAGATAGGTAAGAATATGAAGAGTCGTCTGAAGAGTCGCCTGAAGAATCAGATGGGGTAAAGGATTCAGAGACAGAATCATCGACAAGAGAGATAGATAGGTCAGAATATGAAGAGTCGTCTGAAGAGTCGCCTGAAGAATCAGATGGGATAAAGGATTCAGAGACAGAATCATTGACGAGAGAAGGAGATGGGTAAGAAGATGAAGATAGGGGAGTATTGCTGGAGTCAAGAGGAGGAGCAATAGATGGAGAATGTGAAGAAGATGATGACGATGGTGTTGGAGATGCTGATGACGAAGAGGGTGAGATGCGAGAGGCAAGTGGAAAAGTAAAAGAAGAAAAGAATGAAGGATAAGACGATGTTAGACGAACTGTAGAGGGTGTTACAAGAAAGGTCGCAAGAGATGATGATGATGATGGTGGTGGTGGTGGTGGTGGTGGTGGTGGTGAAGAGGAGGAGAAGATGGAAGAGGCGGAGGAGGTAGAGGAAGAGGAGGTGGATTGAAAGCTATAAGACGGACGCAGATACTCAGTAGGAGAATCGGGCATTGAGGTGGAGACCTGCGATATTCCCCTCTGTGTAGGAGTGTTCCAAGGCCCGGTAGTCAAATGTGCTTGAGTTGATAATCTTTCTTCCACCTGCATTGTACCTATAACCAATAGACGCAAACATGGTAAAACAGAGGTGATAGTTTTTAGAGAAAACAATGTCAATAAAATTAATGTTCATTGAAACACGTTTAACTTCTTCAAATTTTCATTTTGCGATGAGCAGCGATTTATGATTTATTCTCATTTCTTTTGTCTAATTTCCGCCTTTGAATACCATTTTATGGCCTTTACCTTAGAATTACAAAGAGAAGTTCAAAGGAGGCACATAAGCTACAGTCCCATATACGTCCCGGACCGTCCCGGACCATCCCGGACCCCATCCGGTGGGATCCGGGATTCGGTCCGTGTTGACACCGTGTTGGCACCGGGGTGGTCCTGGATGGTCCTGGATGGTCCTGGATGGTCCTGGATGGTCCTGGGCGGTCTGGGAGTCGACCCCGGATGTTTTTGACGGTCAAAAACTGCCGGGGTGGTCCGGGACGGTCCGGGACAATAGTTTGATCCGGGGTGATCCGTGTAGCCACCGTGCTGGGTCCGGGGTCATCCGTAGTGGCGCCGGGGCGGTCCGTGTTGATCCGTGGCAGTCCGGGAGTGAGTTATTGACCGCCCAGGACCATCCAGGACCATCCAGGACCATCCAGGACCATCCAGGACCACCCCGGTGCCAACAGGGTGTCAACACGGACCGAATCCCGGATCACCCCGGATGGGGTCCGGGATGGTTCCGGGACGGTCCGGGACGTATATGGGACTGTAGCTTTTAAAGCATCACACTTTTTTGAACAAAACATCCCGGACTATCCCGGATCACCCCAGACCATGGTCCGGGATGGTCCGGAGTGGTCCGTGCTCGTCCGTGCTGGTCCGGCTTTATATGGGACTGGGGCTTAATAGGCTACTAAAATTCTAAACCTTTGGTTTTAAAAAAACACACTCAATTTAATACGTTTCATCCTAGATGGCTGACGGGCTCAAAGATATAAATAGATAACTCAATGCATATATGCTATGGATGCAACTTTGTTATAATAAAAATAATATACTAGTTTTTATATAGCGCTTATTACACTGAGCGCTTTCAAACTTGGAGATTATTACCCCGACTCTGTGCTGCCATTACGGCGCTCTAGAATTTCAAAGAGTTAGTTCTTGCCAGGTACCCATTCACATCACCTGGGTAGAGTGTGGCAAATGTAGATCAATGTCTTGCTAAAGGCGGCGGGTCTCGAACCGCGGACCTTATGGTCGACAGTCCGGCGACTTAATCACTCGACTACGGCACCTATGCATGACAGATCCAGTGGCGGATCCAGGATTTGCCGATAGGGGGGGGGGGGGGGGCCTAAAATTTAAAAATCGCGCTGAACAAAATTCTGCTCAGTGGGGGGGGGGGGGGGGGTAAGAGCATTTTGTTTCTTCCTCAATTTTGCTCTCGGGAATTCAAAAATTGAGCAGATCATTTTTTGCTCAGTGGGAGAGGGGGGGGGGGGGGGGGGGGGTAGTGTGAGCACTTACTAGACTCGATTTCAACCGAGACAACGATCATTGAATATTTTAAAATCGCATATGCTCCCAATATATTCATTTGAACCAAATACATGACCCCCATACCAAAACTTTGTAAATACCTTTAAGGAAAATAAAAAATCCAAGATTGTGTCCGAAATGACTACAGTATCCTAAAAATGACCCGGGAGTGAGTTAATTGGCTATATTATTATTTTTTTTTTACCGTAAAGCTATAATTAGAAAGATATAAAATATGTTTTAAAGGTCAGGATGTTCACTAAAATGCTTTAAATTAAAATGACACAAAAGATGATCGCCATCTTGTATTGCAAGATGGAAGCCAAAAACTTAAATCAGTCTCAACTCGTGATATATCCTTCTTCTGCAATTTTGGTATCTTTGCCTAGGTTTTGGATTGCGACAAAACCATTAAGACTGTTTAAAATGTGTTATGGTTTTCAGAAAACCTTGAAATCCAAGAAAGCATCCATGACAGCCGGTATCGCAACATTATCAGATTTCGGTTACTATTTACAATATAGAGTTTGTGTAAACCAGGTCCATTTTAAGGGTAAGAATATTCATTCAAAAATAGTATCAACTATAATTGCAACTTTTGTGGAACATTGTATACAAGATGGCTGCCATTGAATCATTAAAAATGGCTGCAAACGCCATAAATCATTTAAGGTATCCCTCCCTTGTCTTTACCTTAGAAGTTAGATTGAGGGTTAAAAATCTATTGAAACTATTCAAACTACAGTTGTTCCTTATGTCAAGCACTACCAGAAACCGTTGGGAATCTTTTGTTATTATTTTTTATGGGGGAGGAGGGGGGTCAAACCCTATTTTGACCAAACTACTGTACGTACCAGGTGAATAAAAAAAGTTGGTACATGTAACCCAAGGGTTCTAGAGAGAAACATATGTACAAAAACAATACAGGTCTATTCGTTTTGATTTTGCCTCACCCGTTTCGCATCGTGAACCAGCGAATCCTGGTGCACAATAACACGTTCCTTCCCGACACGTTCTTCCATTTCCACAGATCACATTGGCACATGGATCAGTGCCTGTGCCGGGATCAGTACCAGTGCCGGGATCAGTACCAGTGCCGGTATCAGTACCACCTGTAGGGATCGTCGGCACTCGCCATTAAAATGCATGCTTATTTTGTTACAAACCTCATACATATTCATGTATTTGTTAGTATTTGTTTATGCGTATGAGCAGCATGAATAGGTGAGTGAAGATAGATTCATTAAAACAAAATATAGCCATAGGTAAAACATAGTTTTTGTTATTTCCTTGTATACACACACACACACACACACACACATATATATATATATATATATGTGTGTGTGTGTGTGTGTGTGTGCTGCTTTGAGAATGTGTGTGTTGTGGGGTGCAGGGCGGTTTTATTAAAACACTCATTACCAATAATTATAGTGATCACGATGTTATCAAGAAAAAGTAATGATGCTATAGCATGCAGTTGAAAAGATAATAACCATTTTATAGTACACCAAACTACAACAAAAAAGTAAAATCAAATATATGCTTACTTCCTTGCGGCACTGCCAGTTCGTACAGTTCCGAAAAGAATCGAAAAGAAACAAAAAGATGAATGGAAAAGCAGGCACGTAGCCAGAGTTTGATGTATTAGAGGGGCACATACATGTAATTGATCAACGTCCTGGGCAGGGGTCTAAAAAAGTTCAACCCCCGTGCCCCCCCCCCCCCCATGGCTACGTGCCTGTGGAAAAGTACACAAGTAGTTGTTAAAATGTATACCCAACAACAGTCCAATGCCAATAAATTTGCCAGTCACATTCACCCTAGAAAATTAAAGTATCAAGAGATTCATCATTTACCTCAACTGTGCCATTGAAAAATTTGATTTCATTGTAAATGATTTCCATTAATTTGAGTATGTCTGGAAGCCCTAATATTTGTATTTTTATTAGTCAAAACATTTTGTTTGCGACAATTCGCTCTGGTGACCAGTTACCACCACTACAACTTTCAAAGTTAACTGAAATTAAAAAAAAAATCTTTTTCTAGCTCAAGTATCTTGGCAAATAGCGCTATATTTATTTCGTAATTAAAAAAAAAAAAAAGTTATCACTCACACAGGCATACACATGCACGCACACACATTAGCAACTCCACGTCGTGCTAGAAAGATCGTACAATGGATATTTCTTTATAATTTTATATAAAATGTTTGTCAATATTTCAATTAATGCATTCATCTTAAAGGAATAGTTGAGTTCTAGTTTCAGACTGCAAATGCCTGCAAAGTACATGGTTATTGCTCTTATTCTTATGTATGAAATTTCTAGTGCTCTTTTAGGACCTAAAATTGCTATGAAGGTAATTTCATACCCCCGAAATGTGTGAGATTTAGCCAATATAATCATACCAATTCAGGTCCACTTTCAAAAAATATGGTGACCGTTAATTAATCAATTAATTTATAATAACAATACACGGGCCGGCTGGTTGTGCGTATTATAACCAACATACATTGTAAAAAAAGCCAACATCAGCATTGGCTGGAATAAAACGTATTAGGCGCTATCTCGTTTTTCAACGGCAATATTTGTGGGGCACCAAAAATATTAGAAATCGTCTTATTTCTCTCTGAACAGATTTTGACCAAAACAAGATGATTTTGTCATTTAAGTTGTATGTTCTTTCAAATTTGACACTCAGTTTTTCATTATGTCACAAAAAGATTATTTTGTGAAGTGCCCTCTGCAACAAAACTCAACTATCCCTTTAAATGCAAATGAAAAGATTACCAACAATGCAACAATATTGTTTTGACTCACAGAACAGTGCGAGGGCGACAGCTCCAATTATAAGCAACAAGACGATAAGAAACATGATAATGGACGTAAAGAAACAGATCATCCGTCTATAACGCAGGTACATCATCTCCTCATAAGCAGTCATGGGATAGTGCCTTCTGCGACCCATTGAATCATCAGGCAATCCGCTGTTGTAAGGACGGCCAAAAGTCACGTCTGCATTGTATCTAAAGAACATTTGCGGCGATGCAGGTTCATGCCTCGAGTTAGGGGGTCCACCTCTGTACCAGTTATACTGGTAAACATATGAAAATAGAACGAGAAAGACATTACATGACAAGGGCCGTCGAGGGACCACTTTGAAATTGAAGGAAGGGGGGGGGGATATTTGCCGTCAATTTAGTTGAAAAGTTTCATATTTCACACATTTTTCTTGCAGCAAGTAAAAAGGGAGGAAAGAGGATTATCAATTTCTGATATTTGCCGACAGAAAAGTGTCATATGATGGAGAGGCGGAGGGGTGTAACATTTACATTCACCCCACCCCTCCTATATCGAAGGTTCATGATTACCCCTAATTTTAACATGTTCCTTTTTAATGGGAGAAATTAGATCGAGTTACATCTACATATTAATGGAGGCAACATACATGTAATTGATCGACGTCCTTGGGAGGGGTCTTAAAAAGTTCAACCGATCTTGATTTTTTTTTCGGGGGGGGGGGGGCATGTGCCCCCTCCCCCCCCCCCCCCGTGGCTACGGGCCTGGAGACCAGCACTAGAATACTGCTCTCCCGTGTGGCACCCTTTTTTTCCTTCCTCACAGTTCTTTCTTTCCCTTTCTCTCCTATTTTCCTTTCCCTTCTTTATCCTTCTCTCTCTCTCTCTCTCTTTCCTATTTTTTGTTTTTGTTCGTTTGTTTGTTTTTGTGTTGTTTGTTGTTTTGCAGGGGGGCAAGGCCCGCTTGGCCCCCTGGATCCGTGCCTAATAGGCATTACAATTTAAGTTGTTGACAATGTAAAGTTTATCAAATTGCGCTTCTGATGTAAAATTCACAATGTAAAATTGTATTTCAATAGAGAAGCAATAACATCAACCTGCATGTACACTTCCAAATGGGTTTGATTCACAGCCAACATAAGTCCTTTCTTTGAAAAAAAAGAATTACATTTCAAATCTGAAGTACATGTAGTGTTTACAAAAGTACACAATATACAGTGAACAGTTACTATTCTTATATGCCAAACAAAATACAAGGAACCAGCTATAGGCGTAAGACTTAGGTCTGGGTCGGTACTGTAGGCATCCATCTTGATCTACCGATGATCTTAAGATTCAGTTCAGTTCAGTTCATTTTATTCAAAACCACACTGTTACATAAAACAGAGACTGGTAACAGTACATCAATCAACATATTCTAGCTTGATTACATCATAAACTGAATGGTTTTAGGACCCCTTTAGAAGCTAAGCTTGTGAGTGGGCCCCTATAGTCAACAAAATACATACATTTACAGTAAAAAGAATGTTACGTATGATTATACAATGGATGAAAATACTAAGCTACGGAATAAGATCGCCGTTTCAAACCGACTCGCCCTAGATAAGCTACCTCTCGCGGCCGTCGTCCACACTATGAGCAAACACGACGGATGTAAACACGTCAAATTATTAACCCCCCCTCCCCCGGTCTAGCCCTGAGGACTAGAAAAAATCCCCTAAACGCGTTAACCATCGCGTACAGCAGGATTTTGCATCATTTGGAAAAAGTACATTTTGCCTCAAAAATGGCCCCAAATTGATGTTTTTGAACCCCTTAATGCGGCACCGCACGGACAGCGTCCAATCTTAAAAAACACCTCTTTATACGCGTTTTCTTGGCAGTCTTTTTATTTGAGTGAGATCCCCGGGCAGCGCTTTTTTTACACGATTGTTTAGCCATTGTTTTTGCGAAGAAATTCTTAGAAATACTGTGGTGAAAGAATGGGCAAGCACGTACACTCAGGAAGGGAAGATAATATAAAAGGGAAAACAAAGAAATACATAAAGAGAGTGGAGAGGATATGGAGAAGGAAAAACAAAGAAATACAAGACAAAAGAGAAGAGGATATAGATTGAGGAAAAACAAATTAGAACATGACGACAGAGAAGAGGATAGATTGAAGGAGAACGAAGACATAACGACAGAGAAGAGGATAGATTGAAAGAGAACGAAGACATAACGACAGAGAAGAGGATAGATTGAAGGAGAACGAAGACATAACGACAGAGAAGAGGATAGATTGAAAGAGAACGAAGACACAACGACAGAGAAGAGGATAGATTGAAGGAGAACGAAGACATAACGACAGAGAAGAGGATAGATTGAAAGAGAACGAAGACATAACGACAGAGAAGAGGATAGATTGAAGGAGAACGAAGACATAACGACAGAGAAGAGGATAGATTGAAGGAGAACGAAGACATAACGACAGAGAAGAGGATAGATTGAAGGAGAACGAAGACATAACGACAGAGAAGAGGATAGATTGAAAGAGAACGAAGACATAACGACAGAGAAGAGGATAGATTGAAGGAGAACGAAGACATAACGACAGAGAAGAGGATAGATTGAAGGAGAACGAAGACATAACGACAGAGAAGATGATAGATTGAAGTAAAAACCCGGGAAAAACAAAGAAATACATGACTAAAGAGAAGAGGTTATAGATTGAGGAAGAACTAAATAAGGACATAAGTATGAAAGAGAAGAGGATAGATTGAAAGAGAAGAGGATAGATTGAAAGAGAACGAAGACATAACGACGGAGAAAAGGAAAGATTCAAGTAAAAACCCGGGAAAAACAAAGAAATACATGACGAAAGAGAAGAGGATAGATTGAAAGAGAAACAAAGACATAACGAAAGAGAAGAGAATAGATTGAAGGAAAAACAAAGAAATACATGACGAAAGAGAAGAGGATAGATTGAAGGAGAACGAAGACATAACGACAGAGAAGAGGATAGATTGAAGGAAAAACCCGGGAAAAAACAAAGAAATACATGACAAAAGAGAAGAGGACATAGATTGAGGAAAAACAAATTAGAACATGATGAAAGAGAAGAGGATAGATTGAAAGAGAACGAAGACATAACGACAGAGAAGAGGATAGATTGAAGGAGAACGAAGACATAACGACAGAGAAGAGGATAAACTGAAGGAGAACGAAGACATAACGACAGAGAAGAGGATAGACTGAAGGAGAACGAAGACATAACGACAGAGAAGAGGATAGACTAAAGTAAAAACCCGGGAAAAACAAAGAAATACATGACGAAAGAGAAGAGGATATAGATTGAGGAAGAACTAAATAAGGACATAAGTATGAAAGAGAAGAGGATAGATTGAAAGAGAAACAAAGACATAACGAAAGAGAAGAGAATAGATTGAAGGAAAAACAAAGAAATACATGACGAAAGAGAAGAGGATATAGATTGAGGAAGAACTAAATAAGGACATAAGTATGAAAGAGAAGAGGATAGATTGAAAGAGAAACAAAGACATAACGAAAGAGAAGAGAATAGATTGAAGGAAAAACAAAGAAATACATGACGAAAGAGAAGAGGATATAGATTGAGGAAGAACAAATAAGGACATAAGTATGAAAAAGAAGAGGATAGATTGAAATAGAAGAGGATAGATTGAAAGAGAAACAAAGACATAACGAAAGAGAAGAGAATAGATTGAAGGAAAAACAAAGAAATACATGATGAAGAGGATAGATTTCAGCTAGCTGGCTCTCAACTTAAATAGGGCTTCAAACACCTACAATCAGGGGCGGCGATTTCTTTTCATGACCGGGGGACGAAATGCGAGGGACGAGGAAACATATTAGCAAGAGGGGCCAGTGGCGTAATGAGCAAAAACGTTGGGGAGGGGGGGGGGGGGGGAGATGTGGGGAGCTAAAGTATTTCCGATCAGGGAGTGCAAAGCGAGCGAAGCAATTGGAGCGTAAATTGGCGTGGGGTCCAGGGGCAAAGCACCGGCGGGAATCAGGGGGTGGAGCCCCATGACGCTCTTGGGTTTTAAGCATTTAATTTCGGTTAGATGAGCATTTTTTGGTACCTTATTTGTGACACTGGCAGGTCACTAATTGGAGTGAGGTCTAGGGGGCAGCGCTCCCCCAAGTTCAGGGGTTTTAGGCAAAAAAATACGATCCGATTGATGAGCATCTAGGGGCCGTCTTAGGGCCTTTGGTTGGGTCCGGGGGGGGGGGGGCGGTAGAGCCCCCGGGAGCTGATTGAAAAAAAAAAGAAGCATTTTAGTAACATTTGTAAACCACTGGTATCAAATTAGAAATAAACCATGTTTAAATTTTATGGGGGGGGGGGGGGATTACTGCCACCACATCAGTACGCCAGTGAAAGGGGCGGAGGTGACGGAAGTGACTACCTCCCATGAAGCTATGTGATAAGTTCTGATTATAGAGCTACACGCTACCCCCTCACAGGTTTTTGAAGTTTTGTTGTATTATAAAGTTACATTCTTTAGCAAAACTACAGCATAAAAACAAGCAATATACTGTTTTTACACTTTACTTTTACTTTGCCGGTATCTAGTGTGCAGTCAGTAGGCAGGAAGGGACTTCTTAAAAGAGCAAGCTGAATATTAATTTTTGGATCACTGATCTACTTCTATAACTCTTAATCTTGTAAACATGCAGTGTAAACTGTGCTTACGCGATACCAACAATACAATATTTACTTGTATATTTTGAGGGATATTATGCAAAGGGGCGTAGCGACCGAGTGAGAAGATTTTTGCATTTTTATTAGTCTAAACGCTGTACTCTTGGGCCCCTCCAGAGCCTAAAAGTGTGTTGTAGTCTTTAGTCAGTAGTTGTTATACATTTGTTGGTGTGCACTTTCTCAGATTATCTGGGGGGGGGGGGGGCGATCCCCCCTAAGTAAATTGAGGGAGGACGTGTACCCCGCCCCACAATCCATGGGCCAGTACCCAAATTTTCACATATCAGTCCCTTTCTGGATTCCCCCCCCCCCCCGTCCCCCCAAAGAATAAATATTTTCACATTGTTACATGTGTGCAGAATATATATTGATATGTCAACCTTACGAAAGTGGTGTTTTCATAATGATTATTGACCTCCTTTAAATTTATATTTATATGGAAGACTTTAGAAGACAACTGTTAATGTTCAACTAAGAGTGTAGCATACTTGAAAGCATCTTCTAATCTGTCCTTACTAAAATGTGCAATGTTGTTCAATTTCTGATTCTTTGTTGAAAAACTTGCTTGCTGTCAATAGTGTATTCATGTTTTATATTTTTATAAATGTCTAGTCCGGTTAAAAATAGCACGTAATGATATCATTATTTTACACGTACTTCACATTATCCTATCGATAAGCGCAACGACTTGCTTTAGTATCAATTATCAAAATATAACATTAAAAGTAAGTATAGTTTTCCTGAAAACTGCATTACAATGTGAATTCATTGTCAGTGAAAATGTAGTACAATATACAACAATGGGCAAAGAATTGTTTCCAGAGCAATGATTCAAGTAAGAAGTACTTATACATTGAAACGGTTGACGTTTGTATATACATGAACTTGAAATAATAAGTAGCCTTGAAAGTGTCGCAATATATCATGTGTGAGTGAGCTTGAAGTTTAATGGTGTAGGTTAATTTGTTTGAGACTATATAGCCTTTACACTGTTTTTAATGACAAAATATATCCAATCAAATCAAAATGAGTGATGTTATCGAACAACTTAACAATATCAATCTTCTATTCTCCTAAATGAACCTGGGAAACTTTAAAAAAAACTTGATTACAATGTGAATTCATTGTCAGTGAAAAAATACAATATACAAAGTCAACGGTGTGATAGTAGACAATGAGTGCGAAATATCCGAACTGTTCAATAGAATGTTTAATGACGTTGGAACCAAAACAGCTGCCCAGATTCCTCGCTCTTATAAACACCATTTGGATTACATGAACGCATCAAATCCAAATTCGTTATTTTTGTGCCCTACATCTGAAAACGAAATTATAAATATTTTTAGGAATTTAAAGAATACAAATAGCACTGGAGTTGATGATGTTAGTCAAAATATAGCAAAGAAATCTATTCACGCTATAGCCCGTCCGTTGATGCACATTATGAATTTATCAATTTCGACTGGAAAATTTCCAAACCGGCTTAAAACTGCAAAAATTGTTCCTGTACCAAAAACAGGGGATCCTTATGATATATTTCAAAGTTACTAGAAAAATTAGTTTACGTTCGTCTATATAAATTTCTTGAACATAACAATATTTTATACATGCATCAATATGGCTTTCGGCCAAACCATTCAACTAATCATGCTCTTATTGATTTTAGTGATACAGTATGTAACGCATTGCACTCAAATAAGTTTGTTATCGGTATATTTTTAGACCTGTCGAAAGCTTTAAATGTAATGGATCACGACATATTACTTTCTAAGTTATCTAGATATGGTATTCGTGGTATACCCTATTTATGGTTTAAAGATTATTTAACAAACAGAAATCAATGTACAATGTATAAAACTCATATTTCTAAAAAACTTTTGATCAAAACAGGTATTCCTCAAGGATCAATTCTAGGTCCTCTATTGTTCCTATTATATGTTAATGATTTATATTGTGTTTCAAAATTGTTTCACTTTATTCAATACGCAGATGATACTTGTTTGATTGCCTCAAATTATAATCAGAATGACTTAATATGTCAAACAAATACAGAACTTATCAAGGTTGTTGAATGGTTAAGAACAAACAAGCTATGTCTCAATGTTAAAAAAACTAAATGTATATATTTTTGTTTGAACAATTCACGGAGTATCGCTTTACCCAAAGTACAATTGGACGGAGAGTTGATTGATTTCGTCGACTGTCATAATTTCCTTGGTATACATGTTGATTGTTATCTAAAATGGGATTTTCATGTCAGACATGTCTGTAATAAAATAAGTAAAACCATTGGAATTTTATATAAATTGAAATATACAGTACCCCCACATATATTAATTCTATTATACAATGCTCTTATCTTGCCGTATCTCATGTATGGTAATATTGTATGGGGTTCAGCGTGTAAAACCAGATTAGTAAGTATTTTTAAGAAACAGAAACAAGCTATTCGAATTTGTACTCTTTCGCATTATCTTGCCCATTCTAGTCCTATTTTTCATTCGTTAAATCTTTTAAACATTTTTGACATATATAAATATCTTGTTGGTATTTTCATGTATCGATATATAAACAATACTCTTCCACTTTCGTTTCATGATATGTTTCAGCTAAATTCAGATATTCATTCACATTTTACCCGCAATTCAATGAAATTTCGACTGCCAAAACCTCAAAATTCGTTAGATATAAGATCCATTCGGTATACTGGTCCCAAAATTTTAAACGAAATTGAAAATTGTATTTCCGATGCAACCACACTCAATGTATTCAAACGTAAACTTAACCAGCATTTCGTTAACAGTTACAATACTTGATGTACTCCAACAATGATTTTCAAAAGATTGTTTACGTTACATTTCGGTTAGTAGTTAGTTAGTTTGTGAGTGAGGGTGTGTGTGTATGCGTGTGTGTGTGTGTGTGTGTTTGTGTGTCGGCGCATTTTTGTGTGTGACTATTGTGTTTTGTGGCTGGGTGAATTATTTTGCAATTATAAATGTATTATTTAACTTTGTTCAGGTGCCTTCTATTGTACAAGCCCCGTGCTTTTTTTGAAGGTATCCTTTCATCTATTGTTATTATTGTTATGCATCGTCAAATATTGTCAATATCTGTTATAATTTTTATGGATGATGAATAAATAAATTGAATTGAATTGAAAAAAATACAACAATGGGCAAATAATTGTTTCCAGACCAAAGATTTAAGTGCGAAATATATCATGTGTGAGTGAGCTTGAAGTTTAATGGTGTAGGTTAATTTGTTTGAGACTATATAGCCTTTACACTGTTTTTAATGACAAAATATCTCCAATCAAATCAAACAACTTAACAATATCAATCTTCTATTCTCCTAAATAAACCTGGGAATTTGAAACTTGATTACAATGTGAATTCATTGTTAGTGAAGAAATACAATATACAACAATGGGCAAATAATTGTTTCCAGACCAAAGATTTAAGTGCGTAGAACTTACATTTTATATTGAAATTGTCGCCGTGTGTATATCCATGAATTTGAAATAATAACCTGGTCATGTGTCATTGAGCTTGAAGTTTAATGGTGTGGGTTTGTTTGAGACTATATAGCCTAGCTTTACACTGTGTCATTCATGATATATATCCCAAACCAAATCAAACTGACTGAGTGTTATCGAACAACTTATCAATATCAATCTGGCTCAAAGTGACTCGGTAACATTTATGAAGGTTGATGAAAAAACTGCGTAATTTTTGTATGAAGTTTTACTTATTATATTCCTTCTACTACAATAACTCTCTGACATGCACAAAAAACCTGAAATAATCCACTGGGGGACACCCTCTGATAGTAAATTCTCCCAACCATTTTTGAATTTTTCCAACCGTTTTTCCATGAAAATAAGACATATAGCAGGACTTTAAAAATCTTTAAACATCTAAATGTCTGGAATGGTATATGGAGTCAATGCATTGCTTTGTAACATTTTGTTTATTCACCTAAAATGTAATTAAATTGTAATAATAGAGTTGGGAGAATTAAGAAATCGATCAGATCATTTTCCCAATTTTGTAATATTAATAATGGTCTGTTTTTACTCAATTTTTTCAGATTATCTTTAATTATACATTTAGTCATTGAAGTCACCATTTGCTCTCATCTGAACGATGTTTCCAAGTCCCTTTAATTGCGGTGGAAGTTTGTTTGAGAATATATAGCTTTAACATTGATTCATTTATGAGATATATCTTGGATCAAATCAGACTGAGTGATGTTATCGGCGAATAACTTAACAATATCAACCTTCCATTCCCCTAAATAAATCTGGGAAACCTCGGTCTTTAGATACATAAAAGAAGATTACTAAATTTGGTGCCTGGCTTAATGGCGGTGGTTAGCCTTTACACTGTTTCATTAATGAGATATATCTTCAATCAAATCAGGCTGAGTGATGTTATCTAACAACTCACTAGTATTAAATGTCCATTTTCCTAAATAAACCATTACACAAAATGATATTACTAAAGATGGTTTGGGTGCAAAATATCCATTCAATATTGTTTAAATATTGCCTTCAGAGGTTTTAGATGGCACTACTTCAGCCTAAATTCGCAAAAAAGCAGAAATATATGCCCAAATGTTCAATGTTGAAGTGCATTCGCGTAATCTATTTAGGCCGGATCGATATGATTATTTACCAATTATTAGTAGGCGGTTTCCCGGCAAAATGTGTATCATCACGTATTAGTCAAAACATATTCTTTCACATGATTGGTAATAAGAGCTTCCATTTCATTTGTTGAGAGGGGGCGTTTCCAAAACTGGTCTAGGTATTTGAACTGGGGGGGGGGGGGGGTTGCACATAATCTGCATTTTAAGTGAGGAAAGACAAGAAAATAACAATCATCACACTACGGTATCAATAAGCCGACTACACTTTCCAAATTTCATAACTTGTTGGCCCGGGTCAAAGTTTTGATTGCATGACGCACGTCTGTGACGCCAGGAATAATGCATATTCAGATATCCACTAAACTTGGTGCCAACATATTATGCAACCCAATTGGTGTAAATATTTGGTTTGTAGAAAGATTACTACTGTGTAATTTGACGTTGGAAATTTGGAATTGAATTGGGGCATCAAACGATGAATACACATTTAGCTGACCAAAAATGCGAAGCAGTTTTCACTCTCTGTGGGATCCTAAACGTTACAAAAAGTCAAAATCAGTTCGAGAACAGACGTAAGACAATAACAAACACAATTTCAGACCAATCGTATTCATATAGTGAATGACGTTGGCCTCAAGTTATGTAAGTTGTTGTTCTTGTTCTTTTAGTGTTATCGCTGTTTCATTCACTTTTATTTTGCGTTTAACTTGTTTCAAAATACATCTGAATTATGCTCTACATGCAGGGGCGACGATTTCTTTTCATTGGGGGGGGGGGGGGGGGGGCCGAAATGCGACGGACCAGTGGCGTATTTAACAATAGCGAGATTTCGCTCAGCAACATACAGACCTTCACGGACGCAGAGCACTCAGGTTTACGGCCGTCGCACACAGACCGCCCTCGATACAATACGTGGTTTCACTTTTCGGTGAATGCGTACGTATCTCTACGGAGGTATTGCATTTGCGATGCCATTGGCAATTTTCGTAATGTAACCAAATTTAATGCATACGTCTTTGTGAAGTGCCTCGATACAAAATATTTCTTTCACCTGATAAGGATAATATTATTTCAATAGACAGAATCCAAACTGCATACATTAGTTGTTGCCAGTTCGACAAACATTAGGTTATTTCGCAAGCTCATTGCGGACAGAGAATCTGCGGTTCGTGTGCAAAATCGAGAAGCTACTACATCGCTGAGTAGTCTGCAAGCACAAACCCTGGTCAGTCGTAAAAGTGAGTCTGCACTATAAGACTACCATAGGCCATGTACTGAAGCTGCTCCTGACACAGGGTCTGTACAACAAGTGAGCCCATAAGCATTTATTGTGCTTATAGGAGGAGCTTAGCTCTGAGAGGGATCGTCATGGTAACAATGATTGACATTCACTATCAGAGCTGGCTTGCATGCCTCCTACTGAGATGAAGGTCAACTTGGTAGAAATTGTACCATTACATAACACATTGGAATGGATGAGATTCCAGTTCTTAGTACTGTACAATGTACTATAAGCCTTGTGCATGCATACATGTATGTACAACTTTTAGCTCCATGATTTTTCATTTTTTAAGAAATGGAAGGAAATACAGTGTACTCCTTGTATGACTCACAAACTCTCTCTTTCTTTCTCTCCCTCTCTCTCTCTCTCTCTCTTTCTCTTCCTCTATCCATTTCTGTCCCACTCTTTCCTTCTCTTTTCCTTCTTTTTCCCTTTCTGTCCCAGTCTATTCCTTCTCTTTCTCCATTTCTTTGTGCTAGAATAAATTTTACTGTAATTTTTATTTAGGTTTATGAGGACCTGAATATATTTTCATCCCTTACTATACCTTTTACCTCATCTTTCACTTTCTTTCTCATTTTGTTCATGATTACAAATTCACATAAAACTTCTTTTTTATGTCTACAACAAGGAGAAACCCAAATTATATAAACTTTATACATGTACATGATTATGTCATAATTATGTTTGCTAATTTCATTTCCAGTTGGCAACTCTGTGACGTATACATGTATCTTGTGAGCTCCTCTCCCATTTGCTTTGTATGCAGAAATTAACAAATTTTCAATTTTCAATTTTCAAACAGATTGTGTGTAAGGCATACAAGATAATGCTTTATTTATTTAATAAAGGTAATACACAGTTTTGGTATGGGGTCATGAATTTGGTTGAAACAAAAAATTTGGAAGCATATGCGATCCTTCAATATTCAGTGATCGTTGTCGCGGTTGAAATCGAGTCTAAAGTTAAGAAATTGTAAATAATAAACTCTTTATGTTGTATAGTTCCCTCTCAAGGTCAAGATATTAATCAAGCTATAAAACAATGTTTTTGACTAAAATCGACCGATTAGCTATTTCCGTTTGGAAATTTTATATCACAACTACATATTCTGAGATTGTCATGGTCGCAGCTACCATTGTACGGCCGTAGACGCTATTTGAAATTCATCAAAATTTACCGGGAGCACCGGTAAATTTTTATATTCAATTTTTCTCGAAAGCAGAAGTGTTTTAGGGGCTAAATTTTCTAGTGCTTATAATACATCCACAGGGGCAGCCAAATATATCAAACTTGTAAAGAATCATTATCCACCCAACTCAATGTCCGATTTATGTTGACAAATCTCAAAATGACAAATATATTTGGCATTGACAGGGAGGGGGGCTACTTTTGTCCTGTTCGACAAATAACAAGACCAATGTTGAATTTTTACAGCTTTAATTAAAAAGCTTAAAGCAGAATACTGATCGAATCATGAAAAACCCATTTCACCAAAACCATGTGATGAAACACTAAACTTGTAAGAAGATGAAGTTGGAGAAAATCAGAGAATAATAATATCCTAAGTAATATATCCTTCCCAGTACAGACATAATGTACGTGAATAATAATTAAGATGCCAATTTGTGGAAGCTTAATTTAAGTCACGATTTCAGTTGATAAACTTTAATACGCGCAACAAATCATGAAGGTACATTTTGTCTAGTAATGTACTTTTTTTTCTTGCACATACAGTATGATAGCGTTTAAAGTAATATACATTTTTACATGCAGTCGGTCACAATTTTTTTGTTTTCACCCAGATATCCGCACTCCACAGATACATGTACAAATAAGCGCCTGTAATGCAGTCATGTATCTTCCCAAAGTACTATTTGATGGAACAAATTCAAAGGACACAAAGAGTGTTGTTTGAATTATAAGCAAATGTACTGCAGTGGTCTGATATAAAGAAAATATGTCCTTATAATTATACACACAAAACATACAATTTGTTGGCGATAAACCCTGTCACCAAATGTAGAACTTATTAATTCACTGTGAACAATGACAAGTCTGAAGTTAGGGTTCTTCTGATGCGCTTTGAAATTTAGGGGCCATATAAGATGACTAAGTTGGTTCAAAATTAGGACGCTTTAAAGATGCCATAACATTTGGGCACAGTATGGATGGGTTACTGTCCTAAATCTCTCATTATTGTCCTCATAGAATTGATGAATTCTTTACAGGCCACAACAGGGATTTGGAATTGTTGATATTACAAGTACACCTGTTTAATGTTTCAAGTTTCAAGTTTCAAGTTTATTTGTTTCACATTTCACCCCCAAAAAAAGAATTCACATAATTCTTGACAAAATTAGAACATGTACATGTAATGTGAAATATACTAAAAGTGTCACATTATATAATTAATTCTTTGAAAAGACGTCGAAATTAATTGTAATGAATAGAAGGTTGTACAGAGTGAAATGTGAGGAACCTATTAAAAAGCTCAGCTTGTAGATTATAGGTTCCCATAAATAAAACTTAACATTAGGTTGAAGTGGTTGTAATGGTAGAGGACGTAACAGTTTCACATTTAAGACAACTATTGAGCATTTTATGATATCAATACAAAGTAGAATTAACAATGTTACAACATTCGATTTTTATCGCTCTCATTCATAAAATACAGTCTCAGATTCTTGGTAAATCTTTTTCAAATCAACTGAAATTCCCAAAGTCAGAAGATTATTTTCATAATGTTATAGGCTTACCATATCTTTACTCCATTCAATACTGAAGAGGTATGTGCCGAGTTAATGTGGAACAAAAATGTGTGACTCACCTTATTTCCAGTTCCCATTTCAAACAATATCAAGCAAGGTAACATTAGGGGGAATGCTCTCATATTAAGAAAGATTTTTAGAATACATTGTCTATTTACATCAAAGTATTTTGATCACAGCAATGAATTATGTGTCTGATATGCCTGTTTTAGTAGTTTATCATATCATTTAAGGTTTTATATCAATTTGTACAGATCTGCATGGCGCCAAAAACCTCTCATGACAAAATAACATTACTGTCAATTAATAACTTACTGTTGGTACACTTGCATCTCTCGTAAAGTACATATATTATGTCCACACAGTGGCGTATCTAGGGGGGTGGGGCACTTGGAGGGGCACAAAGAGGCAATGGAGAGAAAGAAAAGAAGGGGAAAGTGAAGAAAAGTCCTAATCCTTACGGATTATATGCCCCCAAATCCGCAGGGTAAATGCACGTAATCTAGTTTTTGAGAGTTTGAAATACGAAATTTTTCTAAAGCTTGGTCACTTTGCGCCCTCGCATAATTATTTTCTTTCAAAATCTCGTAATTTCACGTCCCCGGTATACAGTTCTTAAATAGCTTAAAGAGTTCAAACATTTTAAAATAAAAGATATAATTATCATTGCTTTGCTCGCTATCGTGAAAGTTTCATCTGACTCCTGCTAAATATTGCACCCCAAGATAAGAAAAAGTGTATAAAACAGCATTTACAAAGCTTCAACATTTGAAAGAAATCCTAACTTCAGTATTTCTCAAGGGTTTTTGTTAGTTTTGCTCCCGATTGTAGAAGTGAGTGAATAGAAAAACATTTTTCAATATATAAAATTCTAGCTTCTCTACCGCTCAATTACAGAGGTCAAAACTGTCCTGGGTAAACTCAACATATTCAGTTTTTTAGGGTGAAAATGAAAAAAACTTGCCTGTCGGTCGCTTTGCTCCCTAATTTGTTCAATAATGTAGATAAGTTTGGGCACTCGGGGGGGGGGGGGGGCGTAACTTCAAAAGCACTCAGAAGGGCTTGGTACACTAAGGATTTCCGTAACCAGTTGGTAATACTACAAGAGTATCCTGCTGGTTAGTGAGAATACTGTTAATTGCCTGGCATTGCTCTTTCTTCAGCACCACTCCCGCCTCCAAAAACGATTTTACTTCATGATGCTACATGGGAAAGTGAGATGAGCGAGGCAGGAAGACTGCAAATCGACCATGACAATGTGAAAGCTCTGGATGTTTGAAGAGAGTTAGAGCTAGAGATGAGCAGAAGACCTGCTTCATAATCTTGCTGAAGTGAGATATGGACATAATTCTCTGTCTTATCTCTCAGTATCCCCTATCCACTGTGTTTTCTCTTACAACATCAGTTACATAATCATATGCCTAGACAATAGACCCTAGTAGTAGGCTACATTTATGTTTGTTTTAAACTAAGGCATAAACTCAGGGATGGCTGCGAGACCTCTCAGATAACTTTCTTGTTCTGACCAGAGAAAAGTAACATATTTCCTGTTCTGAATGTACTGCCCTTAATATTTTCGCTTTTATTTTGACATTTAGCAGTTTAGTATATACATGTAAGCCTGAAACCTAGTAGAGATACCGTTGTTGTCAGATGATGGATGGTGATGGAAGTATACACTGTCCAGTGTTCATAGTCTGTATGTTTCAAAGACTTTCATTTTCCCCCTCCAAATTGCTAATGAATGGGACAGTTGTCATTTAACTCTTTTAATGCTAATCTATTTGTGACAGATAGACTTGTCATTTTCATTCACCAATAGCTCGACAGGAAAGGTATTTGGTGGTCAATGTGTATCAAAATGTTGAGGATAAACTCAAGCATTCTAAATATACCATCATAATTATATGCTACCTTAAGCATTTTCAGAGAAAATTTGTTAACTTTATTTCAACATTAAACAATCTTGAGGGAAAAAAAAAAAACACAACTCACATTTCATTTTCAAATTCTCATGAGGTAGAGAGTGAGAGATAAGAAAATTAGGATGAGATAGATGGGGGGAGGGAGGTTGCTGGGAGTTTTGTTAAGAAAAACAAGAACATGAAAATGTGACTGCAAACTCAAAATAAAAGGAGGTGGGGCCCCCCAAATTTTGTTGTTGTTCAATGAACAGATTCAAGATGTCTTGCCCAGTAGGCCTATAGCATCTGTATCTCCCTTTTTATTACTCATCAGGATTGTAAAGAAATACAATGCCGCTTTGAGCTTACTCGGATGGAAATAACTCTTCAGTTTTCTGTATTTTGCATCCAGCAATCCAAGAGGGCAAAACTTGGTCTGAATGAAGGTGTTTGGTCTGGCTGGTGTTTGGCCTGGCCCAGTGTTGTTTTAATTTAACTGGTGGTCATATCTTATCTGCCTTCCCAATTATCTTGTTACTGAGAGCTTGCCAGCCAGTCCCAAGAGAGGGTGATGGACATTGTATAGCAACCAATCACAGGTGACCCTGGAGAAGAGGGTGGAGCTAGATTTTGGCCGTGGGAAGCAGTTTTGGTAAACCTGTACAGACCCTATACTGACACAACCTTCTTCTTCTTCTTGATTTGTTTTTGTTTGGCAATCAGTCACAGTTGACTATTTTTGCCCCACACTATTTTATGAATTATTTATATATATACATATATGTACAATTTCATGTCATAAATGACTATTTTTAGGATTCTTTCTCTTTCCATCCTCTTTCCTTCCTCTTTTTTCTTTTTAGACTCTATAACTTTTTTTTAGAGAGAAAATTCAATAAATTAATAATTTTGGAAAGAGACGACGGCCTAGCAAGTTGTGAATGAAAAACGCCTATAAACTAAAACTAAACGTACGTACTTATGTTTACGCGCACGTGCGCGTTCAAATATCACCTCACGTATGCACATGTGTACTTCGCACTTACCCCCACCCTTTTTAAAATGCCATCTTACCAGTCTTTGAGGTATATTTCGCAGACTTTCGGTTTTAACCTAGGTCACTCCGGCATAGGTGAGGGGTGCCAGCTAGCATGTGATGTTGGAGGTGATCACCGAATTGTTAGAAAAAGTGAATGGTCAAATTAGTTACAAGTATTGTGGGCTTTATTGGTGCAAGAAAAAGGAAAAGAGAAGATTTAAAAAAAAAAAAAAAAAAAAAAAAAAAAAAAACCTCAACAACAATTTAATTGTTTTGATACAGCCGCTTTGTTCTTAAAACGAAGCGAACTATTGCTTTTTGTTTAACTATTTCTGAAAGTTTAAGTAGTGTCATGATTTCCTGTGGATGTGATAAATCAGTTTCTACGAGTAACATAGCTCTTTCTATTATGTACTTTGGGCATTCAGTGAGAAAGTGGTTTACAGTTTCAGTACGTCCTATGCAGTTATTGCAATGGCCTGTCGAGTGTATATTCAATCTGAAGAGATCTAAGTTCAAACCTATCACTCCTATTCTTAATCTATGGAGAATACTTTCTTCAAATCTGTTCAACTTACATTCATATGGTTGATTTACTGTAGGCAGTATATGTCTAAGAGATCTATCAGAATTATTCCATCTGTCTTGCCAGAGTTTTATATACTTGCTGGTAATAATACTCTTTATTTCAGAAAAGGATAATTTATTACAAATTTCAATGTTATTTTGTAAAGCAGATTTTGCATAAAAATCTGCCATTTCATTTCCGTGTACACCACAATGGCTAGGAATCCATTCTAAGTGTATGTGTTTTCCTTGATACGATAATTTTGTACTTAATGTAATAATTTCAGTTACAAATGTAATATCTTTTTCATCCTTTATGGCGAGCAGGGCGCTTACGGAATCACAAAAAATAACAATGCCAACATACACATTAATGTTCTCTAGCCAATTAAGCGCAAGGACAATTGCAGCCAATTCGGCTCTGAAAGATGAGGTGTGATCCGCCAATCGTTTGGCTTGTTGAAAGGAGAATGCTGGTACATAAAAAGAAGCAGAACTTATTCCAAAACTTGGAACCTTTGACCCATCTGTATAGATGTGTAGTTGTATTGGCCATTTGGTACTGATCAATTCTAAACTGCGTTGACGTAAATAAGATGGGTTTTCATGTTTGTTCACTATTTCGCTTAATTCTATCGACACTTTTGGAGCATTAATTTTCCAAGGGGGGAAACTAGGTATAGTGTAAGGTTCGATAGTACAATGTTTCATTAGTTCTGTTCTGCATCCAAATGGCTTGTTATTCTTTTGGAGCTTCAAAAGTTCCATTTGCCAGCTGGGCTTAACGTTTAATATGACAGGGTGATCTCGATGCATTTCAATCTTTTGTCTGAATCTGTCCGCCAGCATCTGTCTTCTTAAGTCTAAGGGCATTTCACCTAGTTCAACTTGTAGTGAATCTAATGATGTAAGAGGAAGAGCTCCCGCACAAATTCTCAAGGCTTGATATTGAATGGAGTCAAGTGATTTCTTTATACTTTGAGCCGCACTGTCATAGGCTTCACAACCAAAATCTAATAACGATCTTATCAATGCTCTATATACCATTAGCAGGGATTTCGAGGAGCTTCCCCATGTAGTCCCAGTAAGGCACCTAAGAATGTTCAGTTTCTTTTTACATCTAAGGACTACGCCATCTATGTGCGTCTTCCATGAAAGTCTTTTGTCAAATATAAGTCCTAGGAAATGCTTCTTTGATTGGAATAAAAGTGCGTCGTTGTTTAATTTTAGTTCTGGGTATTTTGCTTTATTGTTTTTAGTAAATAACACTGGAAAGGATTTACTCTGTGAAAGGCGAAAGCCCCATTTAGTAAACCATTCACTCAATGTGTTCAGATAGCACTGTATTCTGTTTGAAATAATTTCTATGTTATTACCTGACATCCAGATGACACAGTCATCAGCATAAATAGATGTGGTGATTAATTCATCTGTTGGAATATCACTCATCATGATATTATACAATATAGGACTTAAGACACTCCCCTGGGGGAGGCTGTTGTACATTTCATATAATTTTGATTCTTCTTTACCAATCTTTACTTGGAAAGTCCGCTCTTTCAGATAGTTATAGAGAAACTCGAGCATATTACCTGTAATACCATGTACTGATAGTTTGTAAATAAGGCCTTTGATACAAAGTCTATCATATGCCTTTTCAATATCGAGAAAGATTGCTAAAGTATATTCACCAACATTAATGCTTCTTTGGATGGCATTCTCTAAAAGTACAATGTTATCCGTGACCCCACGTTTACTACGAAAGCCAGTCATGAGGGGAGGAAGTATATTGTTCTTTTCTACATACCATTGGAGTCTATTCTTCACAATCCGTTCTAGTATCTTGGCAAAACATGAGGAAAGTGCTATGGGTCGGTACGACGATACCTTTCGGGGGTCTTTATTCTGTTTTAACACAGGTATTAGGATAGAGTGTTTCAGACTGGGAGGTATGCTACCCGTATCCCATATCAAGTTCATGACCTTTAGCATATATTGTTTTGCTTTCTGAGGAAGTTTTTGGTAAACCTGATAAGGGATCTTGTCTTTTCCAGGAGCTGATTGTTTACATGTGTTTAGAGTTTTTTGCAATTCAAAAAGAGTGAATGGTTCATTCAAGATATGCTCCATTCCCCGCTTCAGTGATTTCGTGACTTGTTGCTCAACATTTTTGTTTTCTTTTATTTCTGGACATTCTTTAACATTACTAATTGATTGGAAGAACTTAGAGAAAGCCTCAGTCTTTTCACTGTTACATGTGATTTCTTTTTCATTTTCTATCAGGACTGACATGTTTTTTGTTTTTTTGACAGATACCCCCTTTAACCGTTTAATGGTAGACCATACCGCTGATTCTGGTACAAAGCGGTTGAGTCTTGAGCAAAATTCTTGCCAGTAATTTCGTTCTGCTTGGCGTAGAGTTTTTTGTACCTCTGATTTTTTCTTCAAATATGTATTTAGATTTTCTATTGAAATGTGTCTTTTTAATCTATTATTAGCCCTGTTTCTTTCTTTGATACTTTGTGTACAGTCTTTTGTCCACCAAGGTACAGGGTCATGTTTTTTCTTTCCCCTCTGGGGCATTATTTCTTTAATAGTCTCTGACAAACTTTTCATAAAACATTTATACATTTTCGTAGGGTCGGAATAGTTGCCACTATGTTCAATTTTATGTTCACATTTTTCGGCAAAAGTGTTCCAATCAAAATTTTTAAAAGACCAAGTTGTTTCCTCATTTATCTTCTCGCTGTTGCTGTTTACTTTCCCTGCTCGGTCCAATAATATCTGGGTGGAGATGGGAAAATGGTCACTACCAAGGGTGTGCCGCAAAACTTCCCACGAGCATAGGCACGATAGTTTGGGGGAGGTGATGCTAAGATCCAAACATGACATTTTCCCAGTGCGTGGATCTATTCTGGTTCCTCTTCCGTCGTTTAAAATTATAAAGTTATTGTCATGTGTGAAATTTTCAATTGTGTGCCCATTTTGGTCTATCTTTGCACTACCCCACACAGGATTATGTGAGTTGAAATCCCCAACTATAAGGAATAGATTGTATTCTAGTTTGTTAATCATCCTGTTCAAAACAATCTCGTTTAATTTTTTGCAAGGGTTATAGAAATTGATTATGGAGATTTTTGATCCAGCAACATGAACTTTAATATGTTGTATTTCGAATTCTTCGTCATTGACAGGATATTCATAGTTGATGGAATCATGTACATAAATGGCACACCCTCCTTTAGATTGATTTTCCCTGTTTCTAATAAAACATGTATATTCAGGGATTTGCAATATTCTATCATCATTGAACCATGTTTCCTGAACACAAATTAAATGGTACTTTACATCTTTATATGAATCTAAGTATTTTATAAGTTCAGGACCGTGATTAAGAAGTCCCTGCGCGTTCCATTGTAATATGGTTAGCGCTGTCATCATCATTACTATGCTATACCAGTACATCTTTAGCGTCATGTTTTACTCTTTGTTTGAGCAGTCTCTCAGCTGCCACTTTCACTAAGGATGAAATCTCCTTCTCGGATTTTCCATCCGTAAAAGTGAGAACAAGTTGCGTAATGAAAGAGATTATTTGCTCATCACTCATTAATGTTACTAGGTTACCTCGAGGGAGGGCTTCTAGTTCTACTTCAGTTTTTCCATCCTTATCTATTAATTTACTGCTCTGTGCGTTTTTTTGCAGCGGGGTGATCCAGGGCTGGGGATCAAGTTGCGGGGTGGCGTTTTCAGGGCGGATTGCTGTGGATGACCTCACTGGTCGGGGAGGAAGAGGGAGGTTATCTGAGTTGACATCGAGGGAGGGATGTGATTCAGGGAGGTTGGCTTGTGGTTTCTGCTGTGCTTTTTCTTGCTCCGACTGTATTTTTGCAGCTTGTGCGTATGAAAGATTGTTTTTTACTTTTACTATTTGTATCTTTTTGGCTTTCTTAGCTTCAAGACAGCCGTCAAAGGCTGCTGAATGGTTCCCACCACAATTTATACATATCGGTCTTTCTTTTCGGTTACATTCCTCAAATTTGTGGTCTTCCCCGCATCTGACGCATCTCATCTTTGTTCTGCATTGAGCTATGCCGTGGCCGTAGCGTTGGCATTGAAAGCACCTCAAAACGGGGGGAATGTATAGTTTAACCTCAAAATGTTGATAGCACATTGTTATGTTGCTGGGGAGGTTTGTACGGTTGAATGCTATAATAACACTCCTCATTGGGATAAAATTGGGTCTGCTTTCTTCAATTTCAATTGATTTTACATTTGATTTGGACCTTTTCATGATTCTTTTTACATCAATTACTCCTTGGTGTTTCAATTCATTGAGAATTTCGTCATCAGTCATTTCTGTAGGTACTCCATATATGACCCCTCTCACAACTTGCTGCTTTTCTGCAACTTTTACTGGGATGGTTCCTATGTTACTAATTTGAGATAGTGCTTTTACTTGTTTCTGGTTTTTGCATTTGATAAGGAGACCTTGTGCTGTGGGTTTGATAAATTCCACAGGGTTCGGACAAGCTTCACGGATATTTCTAGCTATAGTAATGGGATTCACATTCTTTAGCGATTTTGATTTATCTATGGGGGTAATTAAGACTTTGAGTTCCGATTGGCGGTTCTGGGTTGTATTTTGGTCTTCTGAGGAAGAGGATTCTGTTCTCATTGAAAGATTTTCAATTGCAATGCTTCCTTCGCGCCTGCGTTTATTTCTCGGTTTTTGCTCCCTACGAGAGTATTTTACAGTAGGTAGCTGGGCTAGACTTCTCTCAAGGCACAATGATTTGTTGATAAAGTGTCAAATTAGGGTCTGTGCCTGCAGACTAATCGCTGAGGTACTGAAATCCAGAACGGGTTTTGGCCAAATCTACGGGCGTTCTCAATGACGCCCCAAGTGAATAAACAGCCAATCAGCGAGCTTGTACCAAAGATGGTTATGAGAATTTCGTCGTCTAATAACAAAGGATGACGAATTTTAACGGGCGGATCTAGCCGAGTTCTTTTCTATGGCGTGGGGGGGGGGGGGGGGGGGGGTAGAAAGCACCTTGGCCAGCCCAAGGGGGGATTTTTATGGGGGCAACTGCTCCCCAAGCCGCCATCAGTACGCTAGTGCGAGGGTCGAGGGAGCAAAGTGAACGAGAGGGGCGAAGGTGACGGCACTGACTACCCCTTCACAGGTTTTTGAAGTTTTGTTGTATTAAAAAATTACTTTCCTTAGCAAAACTATAGTATAAAACCACCTCCCTGATAAAACCAAGCAATATACCTTTTTTTTACACTTCACTTATACTTTGATGGTAATTAGTGTAGTCCGAAGGGTTGTTAAAGCTTATCTGTACTAGTTTAAGGAGGGGAAAAACCGCCCTGCGAGGTCACTGGACAGGTGGTTATCTCATCAACTCAGCTCTCAATTAACATTAAATAAAGAGGATCATGGGGACCAATGGTCACCGATAAGCCATTGTTTGTCTATATAGAGGGAGCAAGTAGTTACAAGTAGGACAGTGTGGCTTTAACATCAGTTTAGTAGGTAAATTTTAGTATCAACAGGGAGCTTGGGCATGGATGGGATTTCTATTCACAAAAAGAAGAAAAAGCACAAACATCCATTCTCCTGCGTTGGCATAGGGAAAGAAGCTCTTGACATTTACAATACGTTCCAATTTGAGGAAGATAAACTGTTGGTCATAAAGATGGAATAATTATTTTAAAATTATGGAATGAATTTGACAATGATTTATTCCTAATAGATCTAAATAATAGTATACATTCTCAGATTTTATTGAATGATAATTTGTGAGTGTTTGTTTTGCGTTACTGCTAAATAATGTGTATAGTACTATGCTAATCAACTTGGGGACCTACGTCCTTAAGTCATAACTGACAGTAATGAGGATTAATGCCTCACAAAAGGGCACTAGTATAGCACATCTACACGGTTTTGATCCTGGGGGCTCACAATGCCGAGGCAATTGCTTAGCCACTGAATCATAACTGTACGCAGCGGGGGATAGGGTACATCACCCGGTCGCCGCCCCCTCAATTACAAAAAAAAACCAAAGAAAATGCAATAAATTATCAGTAATTCATTGCATTTTCCCCCGGTCCCCAACAGGAAAAATTCCTCTGAAGGGCCATGCATTATGGTTCAAGGCATGCACAGGAGATGAGTTGAAATTAGAAAAAGTGCTAAAGAAATTTGAGAACTATTGCATGCCGAAACGCAATGTAACATTTAAGAGACACAAATTTTTCACAAGTTCTCAACAATAGAGCAATAGAGCTAAGTCTTGTGATTTTGGGACTTAAAGAATAGTGTCATTCGTGATAGTATTATCTATGGAATTGTGAACTCCATGGTCAGGGAACGCCTATTGAGGCAAGATGATTTGACGCTAGATAAGACTTTACAGTTGTGTCGTTCTGCTGAAACTACTCGAGCTCAGGCAAAAGAGCTGAGTTCAACGGATGGGGTCTCGGTTGATGCTCTTGGGAGTAAGAGAAAGTTGTTTCACAGTAAACAAAGACAAAATCCAAGGCAAAGTCTAGGTCAACAACAAAATCAAAGGCCATATCGAAGTCAAAATCAGACACAAGGTCAGAAATCTAAAAATAGTTGCGGTCGTTGTGGAATATGATGTGAGACTATCTTCCTCATGCAGAAAACCGACTACCGATAAGTGTTGGTCAATTCCTTTCGTTCGAAGTTTGTTTCCACCTTAAATTCTCCATTTTATTCATATCATTAAGCAAGTTTAGCAAAATTCTTGACAGAAATCATAACAATCATAATTTGGTAATATTTACCTCTCAGCCAGCGCGTGACCTCCATTAGGAGTAATTTGTGGTTTTGAGAAATAGTTTGCCCGACCTTTAAAGGGCAAGTTCACTCCAAAATTAACTTAATTTCAATAGAAGCAGAAAAATCAGACAAAGCAATCAAAAAAAGTTTGAGCAACATCGGATTGCTAATAAGAAAGTTATGAGTTTTTATTGACATGAAAAACTTTGAAAATCAGAAGACAAATTAGCAACTCACTCATGAGTCTGTGACGTCATTGCCTCACTATCCACTTATTTTTTTTCCTTATAATAATAATTTTGAATTTTCCTCCTAAAATTTCCTCACACCATCAATCCAAGTTATATTGATAGTATTATGTTCTTGTGTGGATGCACTAATATAGAGTAATTATTTTTCCTGTTTAATCATGAAATCATGAATCATGAATGTAAAAATCAATGATTATGACTATAAAATATTCAGAAAATAATATCAATTCTTTAACGTTCATAACATATTTTGTGAAATGTCATTCACGCAATATGATACAAATCATATGATCTGGACAAAGGCATAGGGACAAGTTTTGGGGGATAAAAGGGAAATGAATGGGATACAAATATTTAAAGCAATCGATAAAAAGTGAGTCAATGACGTTACAAACTGATAACCAAATTGGCAATTTGTGTAAAAAATTTCAAGTTCTATAACTTTTCATACTTTAAAACAAAGTCATAACTTCCAAATAGTTATCCGGTGCTAATTATAAGACCAATATTATATAAACAACATATGATCTTGACTTACAAATCTAGACTCTGATGCCATGATGCCAAAGAAGGCCGGGGTGTTCCACTTCGTCGGGGACGTTGTGTGATTTAAAAAAACACGCAGATAAGTAGTGCAAAAATCAATCGGTGCTCTGCAGCATTCACAATTCTCAGTCATGAGAAGGACTTGCAGTACTGCTGGTCATCAGGGAGGCAGGCATACACGTGAATGACGATGTCAAAGAAGCAGATTATGTTTTTGAGCAATTTTTTTTCTTTTGATACCAAGCCTGGTTGAACATGAATTTGGTGCAATTTATCATGGTTATAAAGTCTGTCACACAACCCTTTGTCAAAGGGAAAGGATGCATTACACCGTATCCTTTGTGCTTTGTTTGATTGTTGTTTGATAGCTTTCATTTCTGCGTTCAAAAATATACAAATTCAAAGTCAAAGTACAAAATTTCGAACAATAACAAATACAATGAATACAATGTTTACAAAAGTAATTGAATGAAAAATCATGTACAATTATATCATTCGATAAACATGTACAAAGCATACAATAACATAAGAAATATGAAATATTTTCAATAAACTAGAGAGGTAATTTGGAACACAGGAGACCACCATCGTGAGCGGTAAGGCTGGAGATGGATGGCGGCCTCGTAAAAAGAATTGGCGACATAGTCTCTTCGAAAAACTAAGTGATCAAGAGGGTGCGGTGCAAGTGCAGGTGCAGTGAGCAGTTGCATGATAAAGAATAAATAAGTCACGGTTTTGTTACACTAATTTAAAGAGATTTTGTGTGTGGTGTTTGTGAATACTGCGAGTTGTGTTTTTGAGCACATTTTATTCTGATACCAAACCTGGTTAAACACAGCCTTTAGACAAGGCCTCATGGCTGATAGACGCCGAGCGACTAAAAAGAGACTAATCGCGAAAATCCGAGTGAACGCCAGAGCGAGTGGCGCCCAGCCAAGTAGCCTTTAGTAATCAGGGGCCTGTTTCAAAAAGCTTTTGACTTACGGTTTGGATTTCTTATGTTAACCCTTGTTCCCGACTGGAATTCTCTACCGAAAACAGTAAACTCTACGTAGTACGAATACCTATAACATTGAACGAAACGAGTTGGACTGGTCCATTTTATATACAGGGAAAGTCCAATTATCTCAGCTAAAGTTATGAAAGGCTTTCTTTTTTATTGTAATTTTGCATGTAAAATAGATTTGGATGTGATATTTTGTATTAATCATTTATATGTTCATATTACAAACCAAACTAGTTTATATCTTTTTATCTTCTTCTTCATCTTCTTCCAAGAAAAGTGCTGCTTCAAGGCCTTGAAGATTGCGCACTGTGTGTGGCTGTGAGGAGCCCTTGTGTACCTGCTGGCCAGGATCCTTGTGCATATACATGTATGTACAGTGTGCGAGTAAAAACTTTTAATCCCGTGAGGGCAGTTAGGGGTGCTTCTTTACCAGTGAGGACTTAAATGCCTCCAGGGAGAGTGATCAGGCTGGGTCTACTGGAAGGTTGTTCCAGACCTCGGTAGTTCTGGGGGAGAAGAAGCTGATGTAGACTTGGCTAGTACACAGTGTCGCTCTGAAGCGGGATCCGTGACCTCTTAATTGTTACAGATGCCTTAATTGAGGTATTGTTGCCATTCAACGTCAACAAGACCAAAGCGGATGCGATACAGTATTGCAAGACGGCTTTGCAGACGTCTACTAACTAGCGAGAGCCATTTTAGTTTGTTCATCATAGATTTAACACTGCTGGTACGATCGTAGTTACCACGACTCAAGTGTGAAAGATGAAGTCACGCCTCGACTCAAGGTGTGGAAGATGAAGAGAATGAAGAGGATGTAACCCTCCTTCACAGAGAGTGATAGGTTCACCAATTCATACGTCCTTACCAAGAAGACAAGTTGTAAAACCTAAGAACATAAGTTTCCATATTCTTGATGTAGATTGTCAAGGGCCAAAAAGCAATCTTTTCATCTTCTGATGCAAATCCATCATCAGGACGTCGTCATTGGAACAGAATCTCGGTTATCGTCATGTAATCAATATCATCGAGGTCTTCTCAACTGATCACATTGAGAGGAGGGATCGACCAAATGACCCCATAGTGGGGTGTTCATATCTATAAGAAGGAACTTCTTGCAACAAGAGAGATAAAACTTGAAACTAACTGTGAAATTATTTGGTGTAAATTGAAGATGGCGTGGTCTAATTAGACACTTCATGTAGCTGCTTACTATAGGCCCCATGAACATGACAAAGAAAGCCTCACAGAACTCCAGCGATCTTTGAGTAGATTAAATCATGATCACACAGCAGTGATAGGTGGTGATTTCAATCTGCCTGGATGGGATTGGAATACCCGACAAGTGAAGGCATGCCACTACTGATCTGCACTTACTCATGCTTTTGGTTCAATAGTGGATGATCATGGTCTAACACCATGAGTGTGCTTATTGTGTTATACCTATTGTGTTATATTGATAATTTGTATTTTGTATCTAGAATTTTGCTATTATGACAGAGCAAGTCGAAAGTCAGGTGATTGAGCTCACCAGATTGGTCCGGGAGCTTACGACCGTTGTCGGGCACATGCAGCGTAGTCGCAGCCGCCATCGCAGTGTTAATAAACGCGACACGCCATCTGAAGCCACGACTGACGAACTTTGTTGGTGATTATGCGCACCATTGCCGACAGCCTTGCTCGCGCTAGAACTCGGAAAACTAGTAGACCAGAGGGTTGGGGCGACAAACCCAACTGGTCAGCCAGATAGTCGTCTTTTCTGTGTTGTTGACATAAATTCGCGCGCGAAATTTCTGGTTGACACGTACGGAGCGGCCGTCTCGGTATTCCCTCCTACAAAACAGCAGCGAACTTGTAGATCGACCATAACGTTAAAGGCAGCCAATGGCTCCATCATTGCCACTGATGTATCGGTACCAGGGGCGTAAATCCGTACCGAGGAGTAGGGGGTGGGGGGGGGGGGATGATCGGCAATAGCCATCACATACTAGTACGAGCACACGCCCACACTAATTTACGCTAGCGCTCGCAAACACACAACACACACACACGCACGCACATACGCGCCCAACGTGTAATCAGGGGACCGATGATGTAATTTTTGGACACAATGCAGCACAGCAAATGGGGAACCACTTTGTGTTTGTGGTGTAGAGGGGACCTTACAAATAAAATTGAGCAAATCCTTTTCACAAATGAACACACGGATGAAAAAATATATATATATATCTAATATTCAAACGCCCCTTACGTCGTAAATTTGATACGGCGGAACCAAGGAACTCAAACCAAGTAGAAGGATTGTGTCCGTTCACGTTTCACGCAGCGCAATGGCACCGCTCGAGTGCGCCCGCCGCCATTTTGCGTAGTACAAGAAATCGCCTGCGCATACGTATTGTGTACAAGCTCCTATTGCAATTGGAGGAAGGGACGTCCAGAAACCAGGGTTTTATTGTTAGTTTTGGTGAAAAATATCTTTACATATATTGTTCATGCCCTTTTCCAAGTCCCATACAGATGTTTGATGACTTGAATATTGGAATAAGAGCGGCAGCTTGGACAGTAGGGGAGTTGAAATTTTAGGGTTTTTTTTGCATAAAGACTAAAAGAGCTAGACTATTTGTTAAATATCATTTGTGGTATTAGACTAGTTTTGTCTCTTTCTGTGATAGAAAGAATATATCAAATTATTTAGGCACTATCTATATAAATCACTCCCACTTTCTCTTTACACACACTCGTAAATTCTCAGTCTTTGTGTTTCTCTTCCCACTCCCCCTCTCTCTATCCCCTTCTCTCCCTCCCTCTCTTTTTCTTTCACACCCCCCCCTCTCCCCTTCTTTCTCTCTACCCCTTTCTCTACTCCCTCTCTCTTTCTCTCTATCCCCTTCTCTCTCTCCCTCTCTTTTTCTTTCACTCTCCCTTTCTTTCTCTCTTTCTCTCTATCCCCTTCTCTTTTTCTCTCCCCCTTTTTCTTTCACTCTCCCCCTCTCTCTTTTTGTCTCTCTCCCCTCTCTCTTTCTCTATCCCTTTGATTCTTGGCACTGCAGAAGTAGGCCCACTGAATATTAATATTATTTCTTTTCTTTCCCTTGGGAGGCTACCATTTAGCTGCCAGATATTATTTTCATCCCATATAGGCCTATTAAAGATTTGTCTAAGAAGTGTTAAGTAATGACACATTGTGGCAACTATTCACATGTCTTTCCACATAATTGTGAATACTTTCATCTTTATTTAGTTTTTTTTTTAACCTTGGCATTGCGCTATGTATTACATGAATGTATACAGTACATATCAAAACATCCATGAACTATTTGCAATGGTGGATATGAAGAAAAAAATCCTCAGTGGTGTGGAAAAAACTTTCCTCAAGCAAGCAATCATGGCACATTATGTTTATACCGGCACATTTCTTATTCATGTTAACACACAGAGAAATAATCACATGTACATTTGCATTTGGCTGACTACAATATACAAAAGGCAAGATTTTCTCCCTTTTAGCACTCAAAACTTGAACATACTTCATTAATAAACTAGACATCAACAAGATATAATACATATGAATCAGTATTTCCCTCTCTTTGGTTTGTTCATGAAGCAATGTATGGATTCATCTGATTTTAGTGAAAACTTTTTAAAACAGATTTTTACTCTTAAGTTGCAACTTTCATTTAGCTCAAGCTCTTTCAGTTGGTAAACATGGATACAACCATTGCAACTACAGTTTGAATTCAATAGTGTAGAATAGATGACACTGCACATTAAACAATAAAATCATTGGACAATATTTTATAACAAAACAGGGATCGTTTGCATACACCGTAAACCTCTGTATACAGATTTTCATACAACATAATGAGTGACTTCCTTATCTAATTTGACGAAACAATTTGTTTGTACACACATGTATGTGGCACTATGCCATCACCGAATACATTATCCATTATCAAGAAACATACGCACAATAAGTGCAACCAATAGGATATGAAGGCACAAGTGATCAGAGTCAAGTTAAAAATACAAAATTTAAAGAAAATCCCTTTCCCTGAAACACGTCGCTGACAATAATCCAGTTGTTTTTTATTTCTTTGATGCCTCTTTCGCAAATTCTAATCTCAAATCTAATTTATGCAATCAGATTCAAACTATACCTAAACCTGTCAGACAGAAGACAGGCTAGTGTCAATAATAGAATCACACAATTCCTTTCCGAAGCCTAGATGTATAAAACACAAAATAGACCAATAGGGCAAACATCGTATATTATATTATCCCTGTAGTGCACATTCTGTCATTTCAGTGGGAAGGAGAAGGTATGATGAAATAGTCTGTTTGAATTAGTATATTTATTTCATCAATGGTGAAATATTATGTAAAAAAATACACATAAATAAGATTGACCAATTTTTTACCCTTTTGCAGCAGAAATCCCCAAATATTTCAAAATGTATATGTCTTTAAAGATATACATGTACCAGAATAATGGGAGCTTCGCAAATATTGCCTGGTGTTTTTTTGTCTTGATTTGTATTTCAAGTGCTGTGCTTTACTAGGCCATATGAAATCACTACATAATCTACACATATTTATCTGAGGAGTAAGTTTTAGAGGACGTAGGAAGGTTCATGCAGGTAGCTTCTTTAACTGCCATGACTGACAGGTCGTAACTTTCACAATGACCAACTTTGATGAGTAAAATTTCTTGTGTCTTACAACAATTTAAATGTCCAAAATTAAGGTGTAAATTTTGAGTAAATTCCAGTAAATTTCTTACAATAATGCTTGAAAGTCTGACGACTCACGGGAAATTGTGTCACTTTTAATACCAGCGCCGCGATGCAACATGTTCATAAGTTCAAGTTAATCTTCAAAGTAACTTGAACCAAGTTTCACCAAGTCAAACAAAGAAAGTGACCTGCTTATGCCCCAATGATTCCCCCCCCCCCAAAAAAAAAACAAAACAAAAAAAACAGTACAGTATTCTCTGGATATCTTGTATTCGATATTATCGGTTTGTAATACTTTGCAGCTCTGTGGAATTCAATATTTTTGATAGTTCATAGCCGATGTCATTGAGCTCGAGCGAAAACAGTTCACAAACATGGAAATGAATAGATGGGACCGATGTACTATACACGCGTTAGTCTGTGGCTTTCTGCGTTCGGATTATCATGCAAAACTGTTTATTTTTGCCATGTTTTTAATGAAGTGATCACTTAACTATGAAAGGTTATTCCAGAGCCTCTTTTAAGGCGATTGGTGCAGTTGAAAGCTGCACAATATGGCATTTTGCAGACGAAAGTTGAGCATACACATAGCACGTAGTCGCAGTTCGCTTTCACAACGCTAGTTCTATCCAAGATGGCGCACGGCGGTGCAATTCAGCGGTCTCGGATAATCCTTCTACTTACTTGGATTTCGATGGGCGGAACCGGTATCGCAACCGTGGACGGTCCCCCATTGCAGGTACGTCCGCGGTTTGAGGTAGTTTTCTATGGAGTGGTCCGCGGTTGCTGGCGTTTTCCTACGCGAGCACACAAGCATACACACACACACACACGTGCGCGCACGCGCACACAAACGCACACGCACACAAACGAACAAACAATATTAGAGAAAGAAGACGATTTGTTGTACCGTTCACGAAAATAATCCTCGCCTGAATTCAGTCCCCCCCCCCCCCTCCCGCGCGAAGCGCGAAAGCTTTTACGTTTCATTAAATCATTAGTGAAAGAAGACGATTCGTTGTTCCGTTCTCGACTTTTAATCCTCATCTGAATTCAGTTTTTCCCTCCCCCCTCCCGCGTGAAGCGCGGAAGCTTTTACGTTTCATTAAATCATTAGAGAAAGAAGACGATTCGTTATACCGTTCTCGACTTTCAATCCTCATCTGAATTCAATTTTTGTCCTCTCCCCCTTCCCGCGTGAAGCGCGGAAGCTTTTACGTTTCATTAAATCATTAGAGAAAGAAGACGATTCGTTATACCGTTCTCGACTTTCAATCCTCATCTGAATTCAATTTTTGTCCTCTCCCCCTTCCCGCCCGCGCGAAGCGCGGAAGCTTTTATGTTTCATTAAATCATTAGAGAAAGAAGACGATTCGTTGTACCGTTCTCGACTTTTAATCCTCATCTGAATTCAGTTTTTTCCTCCCCCCCCTCCCTTCCTCCCGCGTGACAGACGATTCGTTGTACTATTCTCGACTCTTAATTTCTTTAAAAAGGGGGTGGGGTTTTTTTCTGCCTCTCTTTGGACTCCTGAGAAATGTAAAAAGGAGGTTATAAAATATGTTGAATATCCTAGAAAAATTGATCAAATCCCGGGATCAAATTCCTGAAATTCCTGCTAGCTTTGAAAGCTCATTCAGGATTATTTCATTTTGAAAAGTAAAAGCATTGGCCCCCAGTCCCCCGCGATCGACTAGAGCTTACCTGAATTTTTTTGGGGGTGTGGTACATTTAGCAGTGTTCCGGATTTTTTTTTTTTTTTTTTTTTTTTTTTTTGGGGGGGGGGGGGGATCTCCAAGGTAGGAAAAGCCAGCGAAAAGCCGGCGAAGGTGGGGGGTGCTTTCAAAGGGAGGGAACGAGCGTACGCGTACCCTTAATAACACTAAGTGGGGGGGAATGCATCATTTATTTTTTGTATTTGACCCCGAAAACTTTTTTTTTTTTTTTATTAAAAAAAAAAAAAAAAAATGCCAGGGGGGGGGGGGGGGGGGTGGCCCGCGCCTGGGTCATAGATCGCTCGGGCGGGATAAATTGTTCTGCATTGCTAGCGCGAGAGAGCGGAGCATAAAGACTGCGTGGCCGGCCGGCCGGGGCGCGGCCCAATGCATTTTGTGTATATAGTGGGATTCTTATTATTCTGAAGTTTATGAAGTGCTTGTTCGCGCACGTCGCGCAACTATTCTTAATGATAGTGACATACTGTATACGCGTAGGCTATACAGTTATACATACATTAAAAAAAATTCTCTTCTTCTTCTTCCTTTTTTTTCTCTCTTTTTTTTTGTAATATAAGGGGGGGGTGATTGTACAGGCCATCCCCCCTACTTCAAGCCAGGGATCCGCCACTGTTATTAATTAAGCTAGGGCCTAGCCTAGGTCACTCCAGCAAAGCATAGTACTACTACTAGTAGACAATGCTAATGCGTATTGACCTCTATAGCGCTGCATACGTGCTGAGAGGGCAATCGATTGCACACAATTACACACTCGTGAACACAATGAGTACGAAGTGGCTGATATGATCGGCAAGTTTGACAGCTAGTAGACTCGCGATTTGAATTTTCAAAGAAGGTAATACATGTATCTAAATCCCCACATAACCATGTTGTATATCAGCAGGGAAAAAGAGAGAGCATGAGCAATTAAGCTCTTGAAAGCTCAAAAAATAGCTCTGGTAAACTGGAAAAGAGCTCTGGTACAAAATAAAAGAGGAAAAATTAAAGATTTTTATTACTGTGTATTAAAATGTGCACCTTCACAACACCTAGTCCTAATTCAGCTCCAGAAAGGAAAGAAATATATTTTTGCAGTGTTGGACATGTTTATTGTTTGCTAGGACCCTGTTGTGGAGGTGTTTCATTTGTTATATACGGACCACGTCTGTTTGAATTTACCTAAAAGGTGCACTGCAAATCTTTTTCTGCCAGAGCACCGAGAACTGAGGATCCTGATGAATTCAAGGGTTACTGGACAAGAGATCAAAGCCTTCTTCAAGAAAAGTAAGCAGCTCCAATCTGCCAATATACACGTCCGCAGCAAACGGCTCATGATAGACCAGTGTGGTACAGATCTTGTGGAGAGAGTCTTAGATTTGATTGAAAAAGAGGTGAGCTGTTACATAATGGCAATTTAGGAAGAGGTAGACTCTGCATAGATAATGATACTAAACTTGGAATTATTCATCAGCCAAGAAAGTTCGACGCCCCCACAAAAAAAAAAAAAAAAAAAAAAAGAAAATGCAATACATTTTCAATAATTCATTGCATTTTTCCCCAGTCCCTAAAAGAAAAAAAAAAAATGCTCTGTAGGGGCATGCATTATGGTTCAAGGCATGCCCACATAGAAGATTTGATTATTTCGGGGGTCGGGGCAAAATGAAATGAATTATTGAACATTTATTGCATTTTCTTTGTTTTTATGTTTTTGTGGGGGCGTCGACGTACCTTAACGCCCGCTGCGTACAGTCCTGATTCATTGGCTAAGCAATAGCCTCGTTACTGTGAGCCCCCAGGATCAAAACGGTGTCGATGTGCTATTTTAGTGCCCTTTTATGAGGTATTAATCCCCATTACTGTCAGTTATGACTTAAGGACGTAGGTCCCCTAGTTGATTAGCATTGTAGCACACACATGCTTCAGCAATCACGCAAAACAAACACTCCCCAATTATCATTCAATAAAATCTGAGAATGCATGCTATTATCTAGATCTATTAGGAATAAATCATTGTCAAAATCATTCAATAAATTGGGGTAAAAATAATTATTCCACCATTATGACCAACAGTATATGTCTCTCTTGCAGAATGAATTCAATGAATGAACAATATCTAATATCATCTTTCATAAGCTTGTTTGTGCACTGTCCCTTTTCCATATGAGGCCCCCAGATATTGTTTTTATGAATCATATGGCAGAAGTGGGTGTGCAAAAGGAAATGTTGAGAGGTAAGGCATACTGTATCTTATTGGAAGAGTTGAATCATGAATCTTGATGGAATGAATAAATAAACACAGAAAACAAATATTTGAATGAGTTTTATATTTTCTTGAAGTTTGAAAACAATTTAAGAAAATAAATACATGCCTTATACTCCAGCTCAATGAACTTCAAAGTTTAAGAGACTTATGAATAAATTGTCAGATCCCTATTTTTTCATTGATTTTAGTAGCTTACAGCATGGGCAAAACCAATTGGTTTTATATATATATCTATATAAATATAAAACATTTAGGCCCGAATTCACAAAGGAGGTTTGTCGACAAACCGAGGTTTATGTACGTCATAAGACGCGTTTTGATGCGTTTTTTACAAACCTGGTTTGTAAATAACGAAAAGAGATTTGTCGACAAACCTCCTTTGTGAATTCGGGCCTAAAAGTCTGATTTGTAATCCCTTTTTAGCTAATCGTAGTTAATAGCCAGTTCATGGATAGGATCTGCGCAAGCGCGAGTAAACGAACCATCGCTTCCGGGTCAGGTCAAGACTCTTTCAGACGCTTACTTTGTTTAAGAACGTTCACCCGTGCTGGTGACAATGAGTGATTTTAAGTTGGTGTTTATGGCTGGTGTTAGTGCTTAATAAACACTTTGACCTCTGAATATCGTCAACCTTCGGTAGCTAGTGTTATCGATCTTGCACAGTTGTCGTCTGCTGAACCGACCTTTGTGGCTGGTGTTAATATTTTACGTACAAACGCCTTTTCACTAACACTAGCTCCTAGGGATTATAAATCAAATGATGATTTCCAGTTCGGTGTTAGTGTTAACAAATAACCCTATTTTAATTGGGCCATTTCAGACCAGGTTTTTACTGGGGGAGGGAGGGAGGGACAGAGGTAGAGAAAGAGGGAGAGAAAGAGATAGGGAGGGGGATTATTAAAGGGATAGTTGAGTTCTGTTGCAGAGGGCGCTACACCATTTTTTTTTTTGTGTGAGATAAGGCAAAACTGAGTGTCGAATTTGAAACGTATCAAAATCATCTTTGTACAACGATTTCTAATATTTGTGTACCACCACAAATATTCGATAATTTGAAAAAGCCGTTGAAAAAAACTAAATAGCGCCTTTTACGTTGTATTTCAGCCAATGCCGATGTTGGCTTTTTCGTGTCGGTTATTATTACGCACAACCAGCCAGCCCATGTATTGTTATTGTTATTATCATTTAATTAACGGTCACCGTTTTTTTTTTTTAAAGTGGAGCTTAATTGGTATGATCGTATTGGCCAATTTTACACATTTTGGGGTCTAAAATTGCCTTCTTAGCAATTTTAGGTCCTAAAAGGGCATTAGAAATGTCATAGATAAGAATAAGAGCAATAACCATGCACTTTGAAGGCATTTGTGGTCTGAAAACAGAACTCAACTATCCCTTTAATTGTACAAACAAGAGAAGGACCAGCAGAATTTTGATACCGGCTAGTCCTGATCTCTTTCATCTCCCCCTTTTCTTCTGTTTTCCTCCTTTTCTTCTGTTTTCCTTTCTTTCCTCTCTTTTTTCTCTTTCTTTCCTTTAATTTTTAATTCGGTCCCTTAATTTTCCTCTCATTCTTTCTCTCCCACTTTTCCCACCCCCCCGACAGATGAGGGGGGAAGGAAACACTACACCCCCCCCCCTTTAGCGACGCCCCTGTTCACAGTATTTTATTACTTGATTTGGACATGCTCTGCTGAAGGATATTGCTCAGCAGGACACCTACCCTGGCACCCTAGGATAACCACCCTCTAGGACAACTACCCCTAGGATAACCACCCTGTAGGACAACTACCCCTAGGATAACCACCCTCTAGGACAACTACCCCCTAGGACAACTACCCTCTAGGACAACTACCCGCTAGGACAACCTCACATCCATGCGTTCATTTTTATTTTATTTCACTTGAATACAGATGTAAAAGTATGCTTTCCCCAGGGTTTCCTTCCGTCAGTGGGTAAAACAGGCTGTCTGTTAAAATTCCATTCCAAGGTGCACTGCTTTTGACCACTGTCTTAGGTGAAGAATGATAAGAGAATATCATGTATTGTTATTTTGATGTGTCACAACAAGGTGACTTGAGATTATTTAATCAACCCTCCTGCACTTCACAACACACAAAATGCAGCAACAGTATTGAAACAACACAATAAAATACCTGTAAATATGACAGTGCTGGGTTTTTAATCAAACTTCCTTATAACCTCCTCATTCGCATAATGAATATACATGAATATGTATAAGGTTCGTAACATATATCTCCCATTTGCAGACAACATGAATTCTGTAGAACTTTGCAGGAATATGTCACATATATCCTATTTGTGAAATTTAAACGTTAGCAGTGTCCTAGTATTCAAATTATGCAAGGAAACCTGTTTACTTTCTATAGACTTCACTGTCAGACACTAGAAAACCCTCAAATTACACAAACATTTCCATCATTAAACTTAAGACCAAATATGTTTCTTCTAAGTTCCCAATTTTAAACTCTTATTCTTTAGACATCAATATAAATGTACTTTTTAGGCTACCAAGGCA
This sequence comes from Strongylocentrotus purpuratus, assembly GCF_000002235.5. NCBI lineage: Eukaryota > Metazoa > Echinodermata > Echinoidea > Camarodonta > Strongylocentrotidae > Strongylocentrotus > Strongylocentrotus purpuratus. Next base: position 3,946,501 of record NW_022145599.1, on the reverse strand, counting down.
TGTAAACAGAAAGTAGGAGAAGAACATATGTGTACACATGGGTGTCGATACTTACGTAATACCTATTCATCAGGGGGATGAATGAATAGATCCTCCCCCTGATGAATAGGTATCAGTTACGGATCGACACCCATGTGTGTACATGATTTTTGTACAGAACGATAAATATCGATAATTAAAACAGATTACGATCAACATTAGAATAAGAACATATGATGAATAAAATGTATACATAAATGTTAAACAAGCTACGAACGGATCAAAAAGCGATCAAATACTAAATATTTTTGTATGCAGCAACTCCGCACATGCGAACAAAGATAACAACTAAATATTCATAAGAATGAATGTGTGTAAATCATGATCACATGACGCATAACCATGACAATCATCCCGTTATATAGCAATTTACAGGATCATTAATTAGAATTGATATTAGGATCTCCATAGAATAAATAATCATTGGATAAAAAAAGCTATAAACAGTACATCAAATTTAAGAAATATAATTTGAACAATGCAACAAGAGTCTGCACAATATCTGACTTGAGACATTACACAACTTTCAGAAGAATTAATTGATATTATATCCTTTTTCTTTCTTTTAACTGCACAAGTTACATCATATTGCTAAACACCATATATTCAAATATCACAAATCACATGGTATGTAAGCATACTTAAATTATTTCTGCGACTTGTTTTTTTTAAAGTCATGTCAAGATATTCTCTTACTGTGCCCTTGTATTATTCGTCGTGTCTGTGTTTGTCAGTTGTTTCTATCTATCGTCTTGCTGCATATGTTTGTCCCACTTTCCTTTATTTCCTTCTCTCATTTCTTCTGCACCTGCATACTAAGAGCACCACCAATTGATTTTTATACTTTATGCGCTTTTTTCTTTTCAGCTATTGCTTCTGAACCCCATATTGCTGATCTGAACGATCAGATGGCTTTTAATTCCCTCACAGATGACGATCTACTCGATTTACATAGACCCTATTCTCTCTCCAGTCTCCAATAAAATAACATTGCCAAATTTCCCAGGTACCTATGATGATTATATTGCTGGCAGCATCAATTCCTCTTCTGAAGAACTTCGATTTGATTTTAATCAGCAGGACCCAGCACAAAGCTCTTTCAGCAAACATAAAAACAGTTTCACAATTTCGTGATATAGTTAGGAACTTTAAACGCAATACATTCTCTATACTTCACTTGAATATAAGGAACTTAAACAAACACTTTCATGATCTACTGTTAATTTTGAATAATTCCTCACCCAAACCTCTGTAATAGGTTCGACAGAGACTTGACTGGCTCATCAGGATTCAAATCTACCATTTTCTATTGATAACTATGATTTTATTTCCAAAAAACAGGCAAGAAAGAACATGTGGAGGCGTCGCTCTATACATACTTAAAAGGTTGTGTTACTAGTTCGCATTTTCTCAATATATGTCAATTAGTAATTACATCATTGAATCTCTTTTTGTTAGAAATTAAAGTGCCAGGTGATAAGAATGTCATAGTAGGTGTTGTTTACCAACCTCCGAGCTCTAGTGCATGGAAATGATTTTATAATATAAGATTTCCCGGCCAAATTCGCGAGTTTGTCATTCAAATTTATTTGTCTTGCGTTCAAATTCGACGGTTTTAGTGCAGTCAGGTATATCTCGGGTTTATATTCCCTTTTTTAGTTTTCAAATCTATGGAATTTTCGTTAGAATCTACGTATGTTTCATTCAAATTAATGAACAATGTGCTTCTTTCGCTATTTGGTCATTCGATTTGGCGCAACACGATTTTCTGACAACGCGACGGTGTACTTCTAGCATTCTAATTCATTTGTAGCATTCAAATTAGCACTTTGTGCACTTAAATTGATGGTCAATATACATTTCTCGTTTATTACACACTTTTTATAGCTCATTCTTTTTCTTTCAAGATTGTTTTTTCATGTACGGTATTTCATCATTTTTCATTTACTTGCATTATTTTATACACTTATACTTATTAGATTTATCTAATATTCATCAGCATTTAAGTTTAATTGTTAAGAAGTAAAAAACGACTTGCATCTACGGACCTGATGGTCTCACAATTTGTAAATGTTCATGTAAGGAAGTTGTTTGTCTTATGTTTCATCATAAATTTATCATAATTTCATCATAATTTCATTATGGAAGAAGGGTACAATATTGTGACTGGGGTAGGGACTAGAGTCAACAATTTGAAGATGATTCATTATTTAGCCATGTCTTTAGCCATCGATCTGCTGGCGGACAAGTGCACTCTAAAAATAGAGAGCAAAACTTTGCTGTGCAAAATCGCTGTTTAAATAAGTTGGGTAAAGTATTACCCAACCTTGTGCAAATACGAAGTCCCTTCGAAATTGCATTACACTTGCCATAGTGTCATATCAAAATTCGACTGTGCGCATTACCCGGGTAAGCAAGTAACGATGCAGATTAATATTTGAACCACGCGTTGGGTAAACCCAAGTTTTGACACCTAAACGTTGGTATTATAACACAACTGATGTTAAAAACTATGATTGAAGCGCTAGCGTGGTGGGTTGTTACACATCAGCTGTTAATCGACTTCTTAATAGTGTTCAAGATCGACAAAAGATGGACGACTTTGTTCGAAATAGACTACTATCATAGGGTATGCACTTGTGTCTTTCCGCAGCATTTATTTGCATGTATGCATGTAAATCTTCTCAATATTTATGGACATGAAATTCCACATAATTCTGGACAACATGTTATTCCCCTAATATTGTGTAATACATATAACATGTACCTTTCCAGCCAACTCCTCGGACAAATTTTTCTTATTTTACCCAAATCTGTGTAAAAAAAAATAATCATACAATAAGATTGGGTTAAAACTTTACCCAACTTTTGGGTAAAAAAATGTGGGTAAAACAACAAAGTAAACGAGTACCCAGGATGAGTTGGGTAAGAACTACCTAATGTTGTGTCAAAAAGGGAACATGGTTGTCGTTGGGTAACATTTTATCTTTTACATTGGGTCAAACATAATTATCGCACATCAGTTGAATAAAATATATAGTAAACATTTTCTGGGTGAATTTGTACCCAACCACCCCTGTGTCAAATTTTACCCAACAAACATGCATGTTCCCTTTTTACTCTCGTAAAGTGTAAAATTTTACCCAATATTGGGTATCTTTTTTTAGAGTGTAAGAAAAACAGAGGGGTGTGCTGGGTATAAGAGACGATGTGAATTACTTTTGTAAAATTCCGAGTCTGTAGTCAAAAGGGGCGATTCAGGGTACCCCCCCCCCCTTTCCCGGGTATATAAACATGCCATATCCCTTGATTTCGCCCCTTCTTTACTTTATGTCTGACTACACCCATCTGCATTGTCCTGAAAATAAATATATGGAATAACAGCTTAGACCCCAATGGCAAATCATGCATTTTAACTGCATTATTTAAAAACTGTAAAAGTTTGTTGCAATTCTTCCCCTAACATTCTTAACCTGAATAAAAATATTACGAATACGAATGACAGGTGTTAATTTGAATGATAAAAATTACGTTTCGACAAGCGAATATTAATTTGAATGCTAGTTGAGCAGTTTCTAAATTGAATGACAGATCTATCAAACCCTTCGACCAAAATCCTAAATTGAATACAAAAACTGAAAAATTGAATGATAATTGGCATGGCAAAGCCGATCTGCGCTAACGTAAATGCAAAGTAAATGAATTCGAATGACAAACACGCGAATTTGGCCGGGAAATCCTATACTGGTACATTTGTCCGACTTGCTTCGAAGTACAACATTTAATGATAAGGACTGTTTTTTATGGGGGACTTCAACATACATATACTCAAATGTGCCACTAACAATATCGCCCATGAGCTCATGGAAACTTTCTTATTTGCCTCCTTCCGTGCCGCTTGTTTCTAAACCCACTTGCGTAGCAAATCTGTCTGCCAGTTTAATAGACAATATTTTCTCCAACGTTACTCCTCATCCTGATTCATACAATCATTCTTTCTGATGCAACCGATCACTACCGGTATCCCATTTTGACGTACTACACTGTATCCCAGTCACTTAATAATCATGGTCCCCGCCTTCTAAGACTTAAAGTTAACAATGCGAATTTAACCCGTTTAAGTGCTATGGTCTTGAAAATGTGGATTGGTCATGTGTTTTTGATAAAGATGATGTGGAATTTTCGTAAGATCTGTTTTGTCACATTTTGAACACCCAGCTAGATTCGTTTATTCCCTAACAATGAGACAATAATAGAAATTATAAAAAGTCCAAGAGACTTCCATGGATATCATAAGTCTCTACTCCCCTCTATAAATCTGGAAGAAATAAAACTTTATTATAAGTATAAATCAAAAGGTACAGGCAAAACTAAACATAAATATACATCCTACAAATATACATCCTACAAAAATACTTTGACTAAAATCATACGTTTAGAAAAGAAAAAGTACTTTATAAACCAACTTGAACTACATAAACATGATATGAAAAACACTTGAAAAGTCCTGGAAAAAAACAATGAATGTGGCAAACAATAAAGCTCTTATAACGGAAATCAAACCTAATGATGGAATTGTACAGGAGCCCGTAAACATTGCTAATGATATATTTAATACCCACTTTCCTCCATAGGGGATAATCTTGCGAAAAATATACCTCCTTCCAATAAACATTTTACAGATTTTCTTGCTCTAGCTAACTAGAGTTCTATATTTTTTACTCTGACATATACCCATGAAATTATAGACATTGTTTCAAACCTAGACAATAAGACAAGTTCTGGCTACGATTGAATCAATAATGTTATCCTTAAAGCCATTATTCCATTTATAATAGATCCCCTGGTTCATACATTTAATTTGTCTTTGCTACATTGGAAAATTCCCAACTCTATGAAAATTGCTTTATTTAATAAACAGGACAAACTAAATGTAAACAACTATCGACCAATCTCTTTGTTATCTCCTTTCTCCAAGATCTTGGAGAAAATCATATATATTAGAACACTTGCCTTCCTAAAAGACCATGTTTTTTTTCCAACTTTCAATTTGGTTTTAGGGAAAAGCATAGTACACTCTAAAAACTGAAATGTTAAATAACCATTTAAAAGGGCCGAGGAGTGACCACTCTTTCAAAATGGTAGATTAACACTTTGAACATGCTGGATCCAACATTATAAAGGTTGAATCTAGCAGGTTAAAAGAAACAATCTGACATTTTGAAAGAGTGGTCGCTCCTCGGCCCTTTTAAATTGACATTTATCATTTCAGTTTTTAGAGTGTACCATTCATGCTTTATTATCTTTTGTAGAGAAAGTAGCTCATGCTATTGCCAAAATATTGTTGGTAATTTCCTGGACTTCTCCAAGGCCTTTGACACAATAAACCACGATACATTACTTTATAAACTTTCCCATTAACTTGTACTTTTGAGTTGTTCAGGAACTATGATAGTTCCTGAACCACTCCAAAGTACAAGGTAATGGGAAAGTTTATAAAGTAATAATCGTTTAAAAAGACATAAGGCTTTCTGTTAGAAAGATAATCTTTCTAACAGAAAGCCTTCTTTCTAACAGAAAACCTTATGTCTTTTTAAACAATTGTTCATCAGATTTATGTAACGTTAGCTTTGGTGTTCCCCGGGAAGGCCTGCTACATGTAGGTCCAGTTTTATTCATTTCATATATAAATGATTTCTGCAGATCATCTCATATTTGATCGTGTTTTTTTTTGCTGACGACACGAATCTGTTCTTTTCCCACAACAATCCATACACTCTTATGAAAACGTTTTATTCTGAACTATGTAAGATTCTAAAATGGATTAGAGCAAACAAACTTTCACTTAATCTCCCAAAATCTAAATATATTTGTTTAGTAATACTATAGGCTCACTGCCAAACAACATTGAATTAAATGACTTTCCGTTAGCGAAATTTTTGGGCGTAACAGTCGACAATAAACTCTCATGGAAGTATCATATTGACAACATCTGTAAAACTATTTCTCGTAATATTGGTGTCATGAATAGATTAAAAACTCATCTTCCTTACTTACGCTTTATTCCTCTCTGGTCTTACCATATCTAGATTATGGACTCCTGGTGTGGGGCAATATACACCAAACTATGTTAAACAGAACCTTATAGTATATTACGAAAGCATTGTAATGACTTTCATCTACCTCTGCTGAGAACCCTTCTAGCTAAAAACACGTTTATTTATACAGCCCCCTAATTTTGGAACTCCCTTCATAATGAAATCCAACTTGCCCCCCTCACTTAAAGGTAAAGACCAATATTGGAAACGCCCCAATTTCAAAAAGAGAAATGGAAGCTCTTATTACCAATTATGTGAAAGAATATGTTTTGACTAATACATGATGATAAAAAATTTGCAGGGAAACCGCCTACTAATTGATATATTTGGTAAATTAGTTTGTCTATGGTCTGTGAGAGATAAACGCACGTGTCGCACACGTGTGCGTATAGTCCCATATACATCTTTCTGTGTACAGTGCTTGTAACTTTACGAAGACAGGGCCAAATTTCTTATCATTTTGATGATTCCAGAACCTTGCAGTACACACCAATACTTATATGCTAGATGATCAACCTTCAAGATGAAGGACATATATAAAGCAAAGAAACAAATAAACTAATTCAACAAACAGAGAAGAAAAGCAGAAGAAAGAGACATAGATAGAGGGAGACAGAGAGAGAGAAAAAGAAAGAGGAAGAGAGAAACAGGTGTCATCACTACGCGACACATCTATAATCGATGTGTAGATACTTATAGGTACCATGGCAGGGATCGCCACCTAGACAGGGGCGGCGATTTCTTTCCATGAACGGGGGGGGGGGGGGGGTCGGGGACGAAATGCGAGAAACGAGGGAGGAGTGAGGTGGGAAATCTGCATCACCACCGCCCTTATTTGTTACATGCAGGCCCCGTGGAACGTTTTTTCACAGTGGGAGGGGGAGGGGGCTCAAGTATTTTCGATCAGATAGAGCAAGGCAGGTGGGGCGTAAATTGGCGCAGGGTCCAGGTCAAAGCCCTGGCGGGGGTCAAGGGGCGGAGCCCCATGGAGCTCAGAGTTTTAGGCATTTAATAAGGGTCAGATGAGCATTATTTTGATACCTTATTTGTGACACTTGTATGCAGGTCACTAATCGGAGTGGGGTCCAGGGGGCGAAGCCCCCAGAAGCTCAGCGGTTTTAGGCATTAAATTACGATCAAATGAGCATCCAGGGGCCGCCTTAGGGCCCTTGTTGGGGTCTAAGGGGCGAAGCCCCCAAAAGCAACGCCATTTCAGCAACATTTGTAATTGGTATGGAATTAGAAATAAACCACGCCCGATTGAGTGAGCGAGAGGGGTGAAGTTGACGAAAGTGACTACCCCCTCACAGGTTTTGAAGTTTTGTTGTATTACAAATTATATTCCTTAACAAAACTATAGTATGAAAACAAACTTTTTTCACACTTCACTTTTCTACAATATTTACTTGTACATTTTGAAGGATATTATGCGAGGGAGCAGAGCTCCCGAGCCAGAAGATTTTTGCATTTGTATTTGTCTAAACGCCGCACTAGCTCTTGGGCCCCCAAAGCCTAATAGCAGTCTTTAGTCAGTACTTGCTGTACATTATTTTTTTGCACTTTTTCATATTTTCCGGGCGGGACGACCTACAAAAATCGACCTACAAAAATCGAGGGGGGACGAGTCCCCCCCGTCCTCCCGGGATCACCGCCCCTGCACCTAGGACACTACTTACAGAAAAGCAGAAAAACAGAAGAAAGAGGCATAGAGAGAGGGAGGCAGAGAGAGAGAAATAGAAAGAGGAAGAGAGAAACAGGTGTCATCACTACGCGACACATCTATAATCGATGTGTAGATACTTATAGGTACCACGGCAGGGATCGCCACCTAGGACACTATTTACGGCGTTAACAGTGCAACTCTGCTCCCCTTGGCAAGTCGTCCTTACGTATAAGGGATTCAGTGACATGCAGTCCACATTGGACGTTGTCGCCGGCCGGGTTTTCGCGCAAGTTGTTGTGTCACTTCGGCCATAGATGGACGAGCAAATGCTGATGGTCTGTCCAGCCGAGCAGGTGATCCTTGGTTCGTCCTTTCCCTCACATATGTCGATGCTTACTGTATTGGATCAAATGAGAAGAATATGGTCATTGGCAAGCTAAAATGCCCAATAATTTAAGAAAAGTTCAATTCAACGACTTCGTCTTCCGTTAGAAACTCTGGATCAATGTAAGCTCGGTTTTTTCATTTTAAAAATTGTTTATGAGCGACAAGTCAGTTTCTCCAGCGAAAATCAATCTTTATCGCAAAAAAATAAAGTTTATCAGTACATAATTAACTTATGCAAAGTTTTCGTTTAAAAAAGAAACTGAGTTTACCGGCGATGAACTTAGTTAAAAAAATAATAATAACTGCGCATTTGGCTTGTCATAAAAACAGTACAGTTATTGTTAAAAATGGCCTGTGCATGCTTTCAAGGCCGAATGGTCTTATGGAATGCACTGCTTCCCCCATCAACAGGCTAGCGCATATGAAAACACGGCGACCTTTTCATTCCATATGCCGATCTGCTTATCTTTTAATCAGCATGAACAAATCACAGCATTGAGTGATTATGCTTCCGCGTCTCTGCGAGAAATCACAAGCGGTTATAACACATTACCCCAATGAGAAAATCCCCCTGCTTGTCAAATAACACGATCTTCGATGCCGATGGTAAATTTTGCATTTGAGTGGTAAATTGAAAGTGATAAATACAAAGAATGATACTTATGTGTTTGTGTGAACGATTGACCGCAGCTTTTTAAGTTTGGCCACGCCGTTATTAATAAAGAAAAAATCACATGTCTTTTTGTATATACACCATTTATTTCTTCATAAATATTTCACTATTTTCTTCTTGATAAATCATTTTTGGTTTTTACTGCGTTATTTGGGAACTAGACTTTTAAATTCAAGCGTGTTTAGAGTCTGGTAATATACTCACTCAGGGTTTGTGGGGGAAGGTCGTCCTCGGGTTCGCACGTATAAGTGATCTGAAGGTATTTATATGTGCCTGGACATGGATCATCACCAAATAAACTACTCGATGCAGTCACAGCACATTGGGAAAGACCAGTGCAACACGAAATGGTGTCGAACACACCAGCTGCCATGCAATTTGTATTGCTAACCTTGTCGTGTGGACAAACATCTGCTTCGGTCCTCCCGTAGAGGGCGCTGCCGATGTTGATCCTGCCGTTAGTGCAGTTCAGGACTGTTTTGCTGCCCTCGCATATTGTTACAACAACTAGTGTGAAACATAGGAGAAACAAATAGAAACACAGTTGAAGACATACTGATAGTGATACCCTCACATATCGTACAAAATACTACTAAATGAAACAAGGGGGGGGGGGGTAGATCGAAGCACACCAATCATGTGGTGATTATCAAAATTATAAGCGAAATGCTTTATGGGCCCCTATAAATCTTGACCCTTCCATTTTATTATGGTACGCAAGAGGGAGACCCTTCCCGGTAGCACTACGCATGCAGTGTGAGGGAAGGACCAACTTGTGAGGATCAAGGTAAACGTCCTGGTCTACCTCAAGCTGGTAGGGGTTGTGAGCCATCTGACTTGTTCAGTTGGTGGCGGACAGACCAGGGTGGCTAGGAGAGGAGTGTCTCATTCGCCTAGTGTAACTACACTGTTGCTCATAACGGTGGAATATTTTTTTTTATCCCAATTTATGGAATTATTTAAAATAATTTAAAAATACTAGATCTAGATAATAGTATACAGTCTCAGATTTTATTGAATTTGCCAATATGTTTTTGCGTGACTGCTAAAGCATGTCTGTTATGCTACTATGTTTATCAACTAGGGGACCTATGCCCTTAAGTCATACATGACAGTAATGAGGATTAATGCCTCACAAAAGGGCACTAATATAGCACATCGACACGGTGTTGATCCTGGGCCTCACAGTTACGAGGCCATTGCTTTGTCACTGAACATGACTGTACGTAGCAGGGGCTAGGGTAGGGGGCAGTTTCCATAAATAAAAAAAAAACAGAAAATGCAATAAATTTTCAATAATTTATTGCATTCTACCCCGGTCCCCAACATAAAAAATCTTCTGTGTGCCCATGCATTGAGCCATAATGCATGGCCGTCCAGAGGATTTTTAATGTTGGGGACCGGGGTAAAATGCAATAAATTATTGAATATTTATTGCATTTTCTGTTTATTTTTTTAATTTATGGAAACTGCCCCCTACCCTAGCCCCCACTACGTACAGTCATGGTTCAGTGACAAAGCAATGGCCTCGTAACTGTGAGGCCCCAGGATCAACACCGTGTCGATGTGCTATATTAGTGCCCTTTGTGAGGCATTAATCCTCATTACTGTCATTTATGACTTAAGGGCATAGGTCCCCTAGTTGATAAACATAGTAGCATAATATACATGCTTTAGCAGTCACGCAAAACACATATTGGCAAATTATTATTCAATAAAATCTGAGACTGTATACTATTATCTAGATCTAGTATTTTTAAATTATTTTTAAAATAATTCCATAAATTGGGATAAAAAAAATATTCCACCGTTATGAGCAACAGTGTATATGAGCGAAACTGCATGAATGATGGAAAGCCTAAATAGCACCAGGGTGAAAGCCCCTGATAATACTAACCAGCCCTTTCGACTGATGGGCCAGCAAACTGCAGTGCATGATGATGCATCATCTCCAAACCCAGTTGGAAGAGATCATGTTGATAACCCCAAAGAAAAAACGGCTCTACTAACATAAAAAAAAACTGATAGGTATTGGCACATGGAATGTGCGTACTCTAAATCAAGATGGAAAACTAGACATTCTAATGAGCCAATTGGACAAATTCAAGTGGGAATTGGAGTCTCAGAGACGTCTCACTGGAAAGAATCAGATTTCACCGAGAGAGGATACAAAGTACTGTGTGCTAGCGAGGAAGATGTACACAGGAGAGGCGTCGCTCTGATCCTCAACAAACAAGCACAAAAAGCACTCCTGGGATATAACACCATATCCCCTAGACTGATCTCGGCCAGATTCCAAACACAGGTTGGAGCCTTAACAATAATCCAGGTTTATGCACCGAACATGGCAGACAGAGAGGAAATGATAGACACATTTTATGACCAGCTTCAACAAACAATAGATGACACTCCTAACAAGGATATACTGATAGTGCAAGGTGATTTAATCGCAAAAGTAGGGAGAGACTGGGACACCTGGAAGAACGTCATAGGACATCATGGATACGGAGAATGAACAACAGAGGAGAAAAGCTTTTGAACTTTTGCATGGCCAACAATCTAGCTATTGCAAATACCATGTTCAAACAGAAGAATGCAAGTCGGGAATGGACATGGGAGTCGCCGGACGGGAGAACCAAAAACAAGATAGACTTTGTCATGGTGAACAACAAATGGAAATCAAGCGTCCAATGCGGTAGAAGTTTTCCAAGTGCTGATGTGGCCTCAGATCACCAACTGGTTATCTGCAACTTCAAGCTACGATTCAAAACTAAACCCAAACAGAACGTAATGAAGAGATACGATGTGTCGAAACTGAAAGATGAAAACACATAAAAAAAAACTACCAGGCCATAATCGGAGGGAAGTTCAGACCGCTGCTGGATCACTCTGATACCCACCTAGACATAGAAAGCATCTGGGAAAAGATCAAACAAGCATTTAACAGCACAGCAAAGGATGTTCTGGGAATGAAAAAGAACAGACCGCAGGAAGCATGGATCTCACAAGAAATACTAGATCTCAGCGAAGAACGCAGCAAAATCAAACAAGCCAAACAAAACGACCCTTCACTGAAACCAAGGTACAACTTTCTGAATAGAGAGATAAAGAGGAAGACTAGGGGCTGTAAAGATGCGTGGCTCCAAGACCTTTGCAGTAGAGTAGAAAGCGCACACTAATCTGCTAAATCAAAGGAGCTAGGTCTACGCAACAATTAAGAAAATCACCAAATCAGCATCAAAGAGAATGCAATCAGTTAAGAGCAAGACAGGGAGAACTCTAACAGAAAGATCAGAAGTAAAGGCCCGGTCACACAGAGGGGACGCATGGGGGACGCACGGCCGGCGCATGAAAAATTTGCAATTTTGGTCAGTGCGTTGTCGTTCGCTAGGCGTGCGTCATCACTCGTTACTCGTTCGTCGAGCGCGCTGGACCCACGCTATGCATTCGTCGTCACTCGCTGTGTGCGTCTGGATTTTTTTAGCATGCTCAAAAGTGTGCGCGGAGCTCGAAGTCCAAATAGGAGCCAAAATTCAAGGAACCTGCATAAACAACTTACGTTTTGCAGACGACATCGTCTTGATAGCCGAGACTCCAGAGTAACTGCAGACACTGGTTGATAAAGTCTACAAGGCAAGCTGTGACCTTGGTCTCAAGGTGAACATAGCAAAGACAGAAGTACAAGCTATTAGCAAAAGCAAGCTGATACGACTGCTACAAGCACTGTATGAACAATCCCAGAGTACGGTCAGAGTAAATGGAGAGCTGACAGAGTGGTTCAAGACAACTGTAGGAATCAGGCAGGGGTGTGCCATCTCCCCACAACTTTTCAACATACTCATCGAGCTAGTTATGACCATGGCAATGGATGAAGTCCAAATAGGAGCCAAAATTCAAGGAACCTGCATAAACAACTTACGTTTTGCAGACGACATCGTCTTGATAGCCGAGACTCCAGAGGAACTGCAGACACTGGTTGATAGCAAAGACAGAAGTGCAAGCTATTAGCAAAAGAAAGTGCAATCTCAACATTGACATAGCCAGAATAAAAACAGATGGAAGATTTTGTGTACCTGGGAGGGAAAATAGCAGAAAACGACAAGTGACATTAAGAATCGTATCAGGAAAGCAGGGGCAGCTTTCCAAAGGCTAAATAACGTATGGATATCAAAAAGCATTAGTAGCCACACGAAGATGCAACTGTATCAATCACTCATCCTCTCTAAACTGCTTTACGGGGCAGAATCTTGGACAGTTAAAAAAAGAAGATAGCAACAGACTTCAAGTGTTTGAAATGGCATGCCTTCGTCGCATAATGGGGTGACAAGACTAGATAAGATCCGTAAGACACACATCAAAGGATCCCTCAACCTCGATCAAGATGTTATGGACAAAGTCTCCACTAAAAGACTCAAATATTTCGGCCACGTTCTAAGAATGAAACCTACAAGATACCCCAAAATTGCCGTGGAAGGAAAAGTCACGGGAAATCGACCCAGAGGCCGTCCACCCAAAAGATGGCTCGACTGCATCTCAGAGGACTGCAAAGCAAGATCCATACCAAGGCTGACAGATGCATCAAGACTGGCTGCGGACAGAAAAACTTGGCATACCATCACCATACGTAAGCCATCACGAGGCCCCTGGCCTGCGTGGACGGCATAAGTCAAAGTCAAGCTTTATAGCTGAAATGGTTCTTAGATGCAATTTGCAACGATCAATGAATAGAGAGTGTAAGTGCGGATATATATATGAACCCTCTTTTAGAACAGTCCTCAAAAGATATTATATCGGATAAAGCTCTGTAGCGAACTGTTAATTTGAGGCCTAGTGGGTATAAAATCACCCGACTGCAGATCACAAGGTACGGGGTTCAAATCCGAGCCCAGCTAAAGTCCTTTGGCCAGATGTTCTATGTTTGCCACTCTCCACCAGGTGTTAAATGGGTAGGATGCGAAAGTATAGTTTGTTCAGCATTGTGAGTATCTGTAAAATTACGCCTGGCTGGAATGCTCCCCAGGGGGGAAGGGGACACTTTTTTTTTGTGGTCTCGAAATTTGAAAATTTGACATTTGGCTCGTTGGGGAGGGGGGGGGGGTGTGCATCTGCATCTACTAGACATGCATATATATTTTCATGATTTGTATTCCCTTTTTCGGGAGAAGAAGAGGGGAGAGAGAGGACACTTTTTTTGTGGTCTCGAAATTTGAAAATTTGACATTTGGCTCGTTGGGGGAGGGGTGGGGGGGGGGGGGGAGGTCACCTTTTTAGGTCAGCCATGGGAATATTTTTTTTTTTTTAATTAAAAAAAAAAAAAAAATCCAAAGGGGGGGGGGGTTACCCCCCCCCCCCGTGTACGTGCCTGGATGCACATCACAATGCATATACGTCCATTGTCATCCCTCCGTCTAAGATGGGCGGGATCACCCTGCAATATGAATACGCGATTCCTTTACTAGCAGATCGACCATGAATATTTAGATCTGCTCATGCAGCGAGTTCGGATTGCCATTAATTTGCTAAATTTCAGGAAAACTAAAGAATCCAGTGTCTCGTTAGAGATATAATTTAATCCCTACACACCTTTTTTCGTAAAAGGTCGTCCATAATATCTAAATTCTCTTCATTAAATTGCTGAAATCAACGTAAAATGTGTCTTTTCCCATCGCCGGAGCCGAGTCAAATTTGGTGGTAGAAATACGTACGCACGGCTGCGAGCACGGTGTGTAAGCCTCGTTGTCCGCTGTGTTAAAACTTCGCTTACGCACTTGCATATATTATAGAGGTCGATACGTAAGTTTATAAAAAAATTTTTTATTGGATTGAAATTGGCCCTAGTTTCTCGACAACCAATCAAATTATGTGTTACATCAGACGGCAGGGGATTATATACCCTATGTTTTGACGGCCGAGACCACCCAATAACAATTTAGTTACGAGCGTTATGAAGTACACGACCCCCAGTGAAAAAGGCGAATTTTCCTGTGACCTCCATAGAGAAATGACAAATTGAATGGCTGTTGTTCATTTTTGAAGACGAAAAGGCCCTATTTTCTAGTCTGCAAATCAGTTCGAAATTGATATCAGTGGAAAGAACAGTATTTTAATATGTGATTTCCACCCGAGATAGTGTGTAATTTCTTTGTGAGCATTTCTTTGCACACTTAGCGCATTTTCAAAGACGATTTCACATGTGGAAGACCGCGGAGCGAGACCGCGTGAGCAGATGCTCGAAATGTGTTCATATTCCACAACGTTTCTTTCACAATGCAATCGCATGACCATAACTGATCTTTACCTTTCATTTGTTTAAGAGGGAATTGAAATTGTTTAATTCTTATACTTCCTTTAATACAATACAAATTATTTTAAGTGCATTGTCAAATCATGTCTTGCCTTCTTTGAATCCTTCCCGCCACGTCTTTCTTACGCTCTATAACTTACTATAACTATGGTCACTACCTCCTGGAGTATCCACATTGTGTGCTCTCTCTCTCACTCTCCTTTCTTCTCTTATCCACCTCTCCTCTCTTTTTCTTAACTCTTTACATATACAGCAACATTGTCTATCCTTGCATTTCTCTCTTTCCTTGCTTAATTTCTGTTGTTTTATATATATTTTTTAATTGTATGTTTATGTCAGTCTTCATTGTCTCTTTTGACCTTTCCAATGTGAGGTTAATTGTGTCCCTGCTCAGGCGCGCCGGAAGCAGTTTGGGATTGGGGTGGCTAACATTCCAGAGGGCTCACCTTCCAGGGGCAGTGATGTGATGAGCCAAAAAGTTTGGAAGGGGGGGGGGGGGCAGAAGAAAAATCTGCATTACCACCACTCTTACCAGACGCTAGCACTATTTTTTTTTTTTTTTTTGGCTCCCGAAAATTTGGCATTGGCAGGTCACTTAATTATTTTCTCTCTCTTTCTTTCTTTTTCTCTGTAACATACTTTGTCAAAAAGTGAGAGGGCTCGAGCCCCCGAGCGCAGCGGTTTTACAGACCATGACATAAAGGCTTCTAAATAAGCATATTTTTCGCCCGACTGTAAATTTGGGAATTTCTAATTTTGGAACAAACGCATAAAAAAGTATGACTTACAAAAAAAATTGAGAAAAAAATATTGGAAATTCATGTAATTTCAGCAACATTTGTAAATCACTGGTATCAAATAAGAAGTACCACCCCCCATCAGTACGCCAGCGTTCAGGGGCTCATGTCTTCTCACCCCTATAACAAAAAACAGACACGCTTTCCCAGTCTCTCACAATATGTCCACGATATGCGCGCATTGCTATTATAAAAACCTCCATTGATAAATATAGGTGGCATGCGCGATTTATAGGAAATTTAATTCCTGTTAACTTTTCTTTTCTTTGAAGGGAATTTTATTTGTGATTTAATTCTGGTTTTTATTATTGTTATGTACTTTTGGGTTAAATATACAACAATCTGTACTCCTTTACTGCTTTTTTTTTTTTTTTTTGAGGGGGGGGGGGGGGGCGGCGTTTTTTTTTTTTTTTTTTTTTTTTTTTTTTTTGGGGGGGGGGGCAAACTACGTTTTGCCCCCCCACTTTTTTGATTGGGGGGGGGGGCAACTGCCCCTCTGCCACCCCACTTCCGGCGCCTATGTCGCTGCTCACTGTTTTATTCTACTTTGCTATGTATATTAGGGGTTGACAGATTAGCACAGATGAGTTTTATTGCTTTGGAGTCATCCCAGCTCCTAATTCAATTCTAAGGGTTCATAATTTTTTGTGTATTATATTACGTTTCATATTGGAAAGTATTGTTTTATTTAAGTATATTACATGTGTTTATAGGAGAAAAGGCATGGTTTGTTAGTATTCACAATGTTAAAACTGAGCAAGAAGGTGGTACTGGAGATCAGCTAGCAACAGTTCCCTCAGCATTCAGTTCATGTCGGTGGCAGTATAATTTAAAAGAAATTTCCATGATTAATTCATACCATCCAAAAGGCATAGATATATCATACCTGAGCATGAAGATGGCGTTAGAGACCAGCTAGCAATAGTTCCCTCAGCGTTCAGTTGACAAACTACCGTCAGGTTATTAGGGTCTGATGTGAAGCCATGATTGCAGGTGTAATTGTATGCTTCCCCAGGGCTTCCTTCAGTGATTAAAACAGACTCTGTGTTCGTACCATTTTCAGGTGAGCCACATTTGACCTCTGATTCAGGTGGAGAATGAAAAGAAATTATTACTTTATTTGTTGTATAATTTCATTCTTGTAATTCTACCTTGCGGTTTGTATTTATTATCAATTATCGCGAGTTAAAAAATAGAATTGCTGGTCATTCAGAGTTTCTTTTTGCTTGTTGCCTTTTACCGTGGTAGTAGGGGACTAAAATTCATTACCTTTAGCAAAAGAAACAAGTCATTTTCTATTCTATGTTTCATGCAAGATGGCCGACAGGCCCAAATATAAATAAAGATTTTGATGCATATGCAACGGATTCAACTTTGCTATGTATATTCGAGGTCGACAGATCAGCACAGATGAACTTTATAGTTTTCGATATCATCCCAGCTCATAACTCGATTCTGAAGGGTCATGGTTTTGTGTATTAAATTACGTTTCGTATCTTATTTTAGTCTATTACATTTGTTTAAGGCATGGTTTGTCAGTAGTCACAATGTTAAAATTAAGCAATAAGGTAGTACTGAAGACCAGCTAGCAACAGTTCCCTTAGCGTTCATTTCATGTGGGTGGAAGTGCAATGTAAAAGTTATTTCCATGCTTAATTCAAACCATCCAAAAGGCATAGATATATCATACTTGAGCAAGAAGATGGCGTTAGAGACCAGCTAGCAATAGTTCCCTCATCGTTCAGTTCACAAACTACCGTCAGGTTATTAGGGTCTGATGTGAAGCCATGACTGCAGGTGTAATTGTATGCTTCCCCAGGGCTCGCTTCAGTGATTGAAATAGACTCTGTGTTTGTACCATATTCAGGTGAGCCACATTTGATCTCTGATTTAGGTGGAGAATGAAAAGAAATAATTAAGTTATTTGTTGTATGATTTCATTCTTGTAATTCTACCGGTTTGTATTTATTATCAATTATCCAAAGTTAAAAAATAGAATTGCTGGTTATTCAGAGTTTCTTTTTGTTTGTTACCTTTTACCATGGTAGTAGGGGACTAAAATTTATTACCTTTGGTTAAAGAAACAAGTCATTTTCTATGCTATGTCTTATGCAAGATGGCTGACAGGCCCAAATATAAATAAACAATTTGATGCATATGCAACGGATTCAACTTTGCTATGTATATTCGAGGTCGACAGATCAGCACAGATGAATTTAATTGTTTTCAGTGTCATCCCAGCTCATAACTCAATTCTAAGGGTTCGTGATTTTGTGTATTAAATTATGTTTCGTAATTGCAAAGTATTTCGTAATTGCAAAGTGCGGGCAAACACGGAATCCAATGACCGGGGTAATAGTATATTTGTAAAGCGCTAAGAGACATTTGTATTAAGCGCTATATAAAAATTAAATATTATTATTTGTCAGTATTTTAGTCTATTACATTTGTTTAAAGGAGAAAAGGCATGGTTTGTCAGTATTCACAATATTAAAACTGAGCAAGAAGATGGTATTGGAGACCAGCTAGCAACAGTTCCCTCAGCGTTTAGTTCATGTGGGTGGCAGTATGATTTAAAATATAAAATTCTAAGATTGATTCATACCATCCAAAAGGCATATATATATCATACCTGAGCAAGTAGACGGCGTTAGAGACCAGCTAGCAATAGTTCCCTCATCGTTCAGTTCACAAACTACGGTCAGGTTATTAGGGTCTGATGTGAAGCCATGACTGCAGGTGTAATTGTATGCTTCCCCAGGGTTTCCTTCAGTGATTGAAATAGACTCTGTGTTCATACCATTTCTTGGTGAGCCACATTTTACCTCTGATTCAGGTATAGAATAAAAAGAAATTATTACTTTATTTGTTGTATGATTTCATTCTTGTAATTCTACCTTGCGGTTTGTATTTATTATCAATTATCCAAAATTAAAAAATAGAAACACTAGTATTTCAAAGTTAACTTTTTGGGGGTTGTCTTTTATTCTGGTAATAGGCTACTAAAATTCTTTAGATTTGGTTAACAAAACACGTCATTTTCTATGTTTTTATGCAAGTTGCCGAAGGGCCCATCGATATAAATAAACAATGTGATGCATATGCTACGGATGCAACTTTGCTATGTATATTAGGGGTTGACAGATCAGCACAGATGAGTTTTATTTGTTTTGGTGTCATCCCAGCTCATAACTAAATTCTAAGGGTTCATAATTTTGTGTATTATATTACGTTTCATATTGGAAAGTATTGTTTTATTTAAGTATATTACATGTGTTTATAGGAGAAAAGGCATGGTTTGTCAGTATTCACAATGTTAAAACTGAGCAAGAAGGTGGTACTGGAGATCAGCTAGCAACAGTTCCCTCAGCGTTTAGTTCATGTAGGTGGCAGCATGATTTAAAAGAAATTTCCATGATTAATTCATACCATCCAAAAGGCATAGATATATCATACCTGAGCATGAAGATGGCGTTAGAGACCAGCTAGCAATAGTTCCCTCAGCGTTCAGTTGACAAACTACCGTCAGGTTATTAGGGTCTGATGTGAAGCCATGATTGCAGGTGTATTTGTATGCTTCCCCAGGTTGTCCTTCAGTGATTAAAACAGACTCTGTGTTTGTACCATTTCCAGGTGAGCCACATTTGACCTCTGATTCAGGTGGAGAATGAAAAGAAATTATTACTTTATTTGTTGTATAATTTCATTCTTGTAATTCTACCTTGCGGTTTGTTTTTATTATCAATTATCTAAAAGTAAAAAATAGAAACACTGGTATTTCAAAATTACTTTTTGGGGTTGTCTTTTACCCGGCTACTAAAATTCTTTACCTTTGGTTAACAAAACATGTCATTTTCTATGTTTTATGCAAGTTGGCCGAAGGGCCCATTGATATAAATAAACAATGTGATGCATATGCTACGGATGCAACTTTGCTATGTATATTAGGGGTTGACAGATCAGCACAGATGAGTTTTATTTGTTTTGGTGTCATCCCAGCTCAAACTCAATTCTAAGGGTTCATAATTTTGTGTATTATATTACGTTTCATATTGGAAAGTATTGTTTTATTTAAGTATATTACATGTGTTTATAGGAGAAAAGGCATGGTTTGTCAGTATTCTCAATGTTAAAACTGAGCAAGAAGGTGGTACTGGAGACCAGCTAGCAACAGTTCCCTCAGCGTTCAGTTCATGCGGGTGGCAGCATGATTTAAAAGAAAATTCTATGATTGATTCATACCATCCAAAAGGCATAGATATATCATACCTGAGCAAGAAGATGGCGTTAGAGACCAGCTAGCAATAGTTCCCTCAGCGTTCAGTTGACAAACTACCGTCAGGTTATTAGGGTCTGATGTGAAGCCATGACTGCAGGTGTAATTGTATGCTTCCCGAGGGCTCGCTTCAGTGATTGAAATAGACTCTGTGTTTGTACCATTTCCAGGTGAGCTACATTTGACCTCTGATTCAGGTGGAGAATGAAAAGAAATAATTAAGTTATTTGTTGTATGATTTTAATCTTGTGATTCTACCGGTTTGTATTTATTATCAATTATCCAAAGTTAAAAAATAGAATTGCTGGTTTATATTCAGAGTTTCTTTTTGTTTGTTGCCTTTTACCGTGGTAGTAGGGGATTAAAATTCATTACCTTTGGCAAAAGGAACAAGTCATTTTCTATTCTATGTTTCATGCAAGATGGCCGACAGGCCCAAATATAAATAAAGATTTTGATGCATATGCAACGGATTCAACTTTGCTATGTATATTCGAGGTCGACAGATCAGCACAGATGAATTTAATTGTTTTCAGTGTCATCCCAGCTCATAACTCAATTCTAAGGGTTCGTGATTTTGTGTATTAAATTATGTTTCGTAATTGCAAAGTATTGTAAGTATTTTAGTCTATTACATTTGTTTAAAGGAGAAAAGGCATGGTTTGTCAGTATTCACAACATTAAAACTGAGCAAGTAGATGGTATTGGAGACCAGCTAGCAACAGTTCCCTCAGCGTTTAGTTCATGTCGGTGGCAGTACGATTTAAAAACAAATTTATGATTAATTCAAACCATCCAAAAGGCATAGATAAATTGTACCTGAGCAAGAAGATGGCGTTAGAGACCAGCTAGCAATAGTTCCCTCATCGTTTAGTTCACAAACTACCGTCAGGTTATTAGGGTCTGATGTGAAGCCATGATTGCAGGTGTATTTGTACGCTTCCCGAGGTTGTCCTTCAGTGATTGAAACAGACTTGTGTTCGTACCATCTCCAGGTGAGCCACATGTGACCTCTGATTCAGGTGAAAAATGAAAAGAAATTATTACTTTATTTGCTGATGATTTTATTCTTGTAATTCTACCGGTTCGTATTTATTATCAAATATCCAAAGGTAAAAAAATAAAAACACTGGTATACTAAAATTCTTTACCTTTGTTTTAAAAAAGAAGTCATTTTCTATGTTTTATGCAAGTTGGCCGAAGGGCCCAAAGATATAAATACACAATTTGATGCATAGGCTACGGATGCAACTTTGCTATGTATAGAGGTTGTCAGATCAGCACAGATGAATTTAATTGTTTTCGGTGTCATCCCAGCTCATAACTAAATTCTAAGGGTTCATGATTTTGTGTATTAAGTTACGTTTCATACTTTATTTTAGTCTATTACGTTTGTTTATTGGAGAAAAGGCATGGTTTGTCAGTATTCACAATGTTAAAACTGAAAAAGAACATGGCGTTATAGACCAGCTAGCAACAGTTCCCTCAGAGTTTAGTTCATGTCAGTGGCAGTACGATTTAAAAGAAATTCTACGATTAATTCAAACCATCCAAAAGGCATAGATAAATTGTACCTGAGCAAGAAGATGGCGTTAGAGACCAGCTAGCAATAGTTCCCTCATCGTTCAGTTGACAAACTACCGTCAGGTTATTAGGGTCTGATGTGAAGCCATGACTGCAGGTGTAATTGTATGCTTCCCCAGCTTGTCCTTCAGTGATTGAAACAGACTCTGTGTTTGTACCATCTCCAGGTGAGCCACATTTGACCTCTGATTCAGGTGGAGAATGAAAAGAAATTATTAATTTATTTGTTGTATGATTTCATTCTTGTAATTCTACCTTGCGCTTTGTATTTATTATCAATTATCGCGAGTTAAAAAATAGAATTACTGGTTTATATTCAGAGTTTCTTTTTGTTTGTTGCCTTTTACCGTGGTAGTAGGGGACTAAAAGTCATTACCTTTGGTTAAAAAAACACGTCATTTTTTTATGTTTTATGCAAGTTGGCTGAAGGGCCCAAAGATATAAATACACAATTTGATGCATATGCTACGGATATAACTTTGCTATGTATATTCGAGGTCGACAGATCAGCACAGATGAATTTTATTGTTTTCGGTGTCATCCCAGCTCATAACTCGATTCTGAAGGTTCATGGTTTTGTGTATTAAATTACGTTTCGTATCTTATTTTAGTCTATTACATTTGTTTAAGGCATGGTTTGTCAGTAGTCACAATGTTAAAACTAAGCAATGAGGTAGTACTGAAGACCAGCTAGCAACAGTTCCCTTAGCGTTCATTTCATGTGGGTGGAAGTGCAATGTAAAAGTTATTTCCATGCCTAATTCAACCATCCAAAAGGCATAGATATATCATACCTGAGCAAGAGGATGGCGTTGGAGACCAGCTAGCAATAGTTCCCTCATCGTTCAGTTCACAAACTACCGTCAGGTCATTAGGGTCTGCTGTGAAGCCATGATTGCAGATGTATTTGTATGCTTCCCCAGGTTGTCCTTCAGTGATTAAAGCATACTTTGTGTTTGTACCATCTCCAGGTGAGCCACATTTGACCTCTGATTCAGGTGAAGAATGAAAAGAAATTTTTACTTTATTTGTTGATGATTTTATTCTTGTGATTCTACCGGTTTGTATTTATATCAATCATCCAAAGTTAAAAAAAAAAAACACTGGTATACTAAAATTCTTTACCTTTGGTTAAAAAAACACGTCATTTTCTATGTTTTATGCAAGTTGGCAGAAGGGTCCAAAGATATAAATACACAATTTGATGCATATGCTACAAATGTATAGGGGTTGTCAGATCAGCACAGATGAATTTAATTGTTTTCGGTGTCATCCCAGCTCATAAATAAAATTCATGGGGTTCATAATTTTGTGTATTAAATTACGTTTCGTACTTTATTTTAGTCTATTACATTTGTTTATTGGAGAAAATGCATGTTTTGTCAGTATTCACAATGTTAAAACTGAGCAAGAAGATCGTGTTATAGACCAGCTAGCAACAGTTCCCTCAGCGTTTAGTTCATGTCAGTGGCAGTATGATTTAAAAAAAAATTCTACGATTAATTCAAACCATCCAAAAGGCATAGATAAATTGTACCTGAGCAAGAAGATGGCGTTAGAGACCAGCTAGCAATAGTTCCCTCATCGTTCAGTTGACAAACTACCGTCAGGTTATTAGGGTCTGATGTGAAGCCATGACTGCAGGTGTAATTGTATGCTTCCCCAGCTTGTCCTTCAGTGATTGAAACAGACTCTGTGTTTGTACCATCTCCAGGTGAGCCACATTTGACCTCTGATTCAGGTGGAGAATGAAAAGAAATTATTAATTTATTTGTTGTATGATTTCATTCTTGTAATTCTACCTTGCGCTTTGTATTTATTATCAATTATCGCGAGTTAAAAAATAGAATTACTGGTTTATATTCAGAGTTTCTTTTTGTTTGTTGCCTTTTACCGTGGTAGTAGGGGACTAAAAGTCATTACCTTTGGTTAAAAAAAACACGTCATTTTTTTATGTTTTATGCAAGTTGGCTGAAGGGCCCAAAGATATAAATACACAATTTGATGCATATGCTACGGATATAACTTTGCTATGTATATTCGAGGTCGACAGATCAGCACAGATGAATTTTATTGTTTTCGGTGTCATCCCAGCTCATAACTCGATTCTGAAGGTTCATGGTTTTGTGTATTAAATTACGTTTCGTATCTTATTTTAGTCTATTACATTTGTTTAAGGCATGGTTTGTCAGTAGTCACAATGTTAAAACTAAGCAATGAGGTAGTACTGAAGACCAGCTAGCAACAGTTCCCTTAGCGTTCATTTCATGTGGGTGGAAGTGCAATGTAAAAGTTATTTCCATGCCTAATTCAACCATCCAAAAGGCATAGATATATCATACCTGAGCAAGAGGATGGCGTTGGAGACCAGCTAGCAATAGTTCCCTCATCGTTCAGTTCACAAACTACCGTCAGGTCATTAGGGTCTGCTGTGAAGCCATGATTGCAGATGTATTTGTATGCTTCCCCAGGTTGTCCTTCAGTGATTAAAACATACTTTGTGTTTGTACCATCTCCAGGTGAGCCACATTTGACCTCTGATTCAGGTGAAGAATGAAAAGAAATTTTTACTTTATTTGTTGATGATTTTATTCTTGTGATTCTACCGGTTTGTATTTATTATCAATTATCCAAAGGTAAAAAAAAATAAAAACACTGGTATACTAAAAAATTTTACCTTTGGTTAAAAAAACACGTCATTTTCTATGTTTTATGCAAGTTGGCTGAAGGGCCCAAAGATATAAATACACAATTTGATGCATATGCTGATATGTATAGAGGTTGTCAGATCAGCACAGATGAATTTAATTGTTTTCGGTGTCTTCCAAGCTCATAACTGAAATTCTAAGGGTTCATGATTTTGTGTATTAAATTACGTTTCGTACTTTATTTTAGTCTATTACATTTGTTTATAGGAGAAAATGCATGTTTTGTCAGTATTCACAATGTTAAAACTGAGCAAGAACATGGTGTTATAGACCAGCTAGCAACAGTTCCCTCAGCGTTTAGTTTATGTCGGTGGCAGTATGATTTTAAAAAAATTCTACGATTAATTCAAACCATCCAAAAGGCATAGATATATCATACCTGAGCATGAAGATGGCGTTAGAGACCAGCTAGCAATAGTTCCCTCATCGTTTAGTTCACAGACTACCGTCAGGTCATTAGGGTCTGATTTGAAGCCATGACTGCAGGTGTAAGTGTATGCTTCCCCAGGTTGTCCTTCAGTGATTGAAACAGACTCTGTGTTTGTACCATCTCCAGGTGAGCCACATTTGACCTCTGATTGACGTGAAAAATGAAAAGAAATTATTACTTTATTTGTTGATGATTTTATTCATGTAATTCTACCGGTTTGTATTTATATCAATCATCCAAAGTTAAAAAAAAGCACCCTGGTATACTAAAATTCTTTACCTTTGGTTAAAAAAACACGTCATTTTTTTATGTTTTATGCAAGTTGGCTGAAGGGCCCAAAGATATAAATACACAATTTGATGCATATGCTACGGATGCAACTTTGCTATGTATAGAGGTTGTCAGATCAGCACAGATAAATTTAATTGTTTCGGTGTCATCCCAGCTCATAACTAAATTCTAAGGGTTCATGATTTTGTGTATTAAGTTACGTTTCATACTTTATTTTAGTCTATTACATTTGTTTATTGGAGAAAAGGCATGGTTTGTCAGTATTCACAATGCTAAAACTGAAAAAGAACTTGGCGTTATAGACCAGTTAGCAACAGTTCCCTCAGCGTTTAGTTCATGTCAGTGGCAGTACGATTTAAAAGAAATTCTACGATTAATTCAAACCATCCAAAAGGCATAGATAAATTGTACCTGAGCAAGAAGATGGCGTTAGAGACCAGCTAGCAATAGTTCCCTCATCGTTTAGTTCACAGACTACCGTCAGGTCATTAGGGTCTGATGTGAAGCCATGATTGCAGGTGTAAGTGTATGCTTCCCCAGCTTGTCCTTCAGTGATTGAAACAGACTCTGTGTTTGTACCATCTCCAGGTGAGCCACATTTGACCTCTGATTCAGGTGAAAAATGAAAAGAAATTATTACTTTATTTGTTGATGATTACATTCTTGTAATTCTACCTTGCGGTTCGTATTTATTATCAGTTAAAAAATAGAATTACTGGTTATTCAGAGTTTCTTTTTGTTTGTTGCCTTTTACCGTGGTAATAGGCTACTAAAATTCTAAACCTTTGGTTTTAAAAAAACACACTCAATTTACTACGTTTCATCCTAGATGGCTAACGGGCCCAAAGATATAAATAGATAATTCAATGCATATATGCTATGGATGCAACTTTGTTATAATAAAAATAATATACTAGTTTTTATATAGCGCTTATTACACTGAGCGCTTTCAAACTTGGAGATTATTACCCCGACTCTGTGCTGCCATTACGGCGCTCTAGAATTTCAAAGAGTTAGTTCTTGCCAGGTACCAATTCACATCACCTGGGTAGAGTGTGGCAAATGTAGATCAATGTTGTGCCAAAGGCGGCGGGTCTCGAACCGCGGACCTTATGGTCGACAGTCCGGCGACTTAATCACTCGACCACGGCACCTATGCATGACAGATCCAGTGGCGGATCTAGGATTTGCCGATAGGGGGGGGGGGGGCCTAAAATTTAAAAATCGCGCTGAACAAAATTCTGCTCAGTGGGGGGGGGGGGGGGGGGGGGGTAAGAGCATTTTGTTTCTTCCTCAATTTTGCTCTCGGGAATTCAAAAATTGAGCAGATCATTTTTTGCTCAGTGGGGGAGGGGGGGGGGGGGGGGTAGTGTTAGCACTTACTAGACTCGATTTCAACCGAGACAACGATCATTGAATATTGTAAAATCGCATATGCTCCCAATATATTCATTTCAACCAAATACATGACCCCCATACCAAAACTTAGTAAATACCTTTAAGGAAAATAAAAAATCCAAGATTGTGTCCGAAATGACTACAGTATCCTAAAATGACCCGGGAGTGAGTTAATTGGCTATATTATTATTTTTTTTTTACCGTAAAGCTATAATTAGAAAGATATAAAATATGTTTTAAAGGTCAGGATGTTCACTAAATTGCTTTAAATTAAAATGATACAAAAGATGATCGCCATCTTGTATTGCAAGATGGAAGCCAAAAACTTAAATCAGTCTCAACTCGTGATATATCCTTCTTCTGCAATTTTGGTATCTTTGCCTAGGTTTTGGATTGCGACAAAACCATTAAGACTGTTTAAAATGTGTTATGGTTTTCAGAAAACCTTGAAATCCAAGAAAGCATCCATGACAGCCGGTATCGCAACATTATCAGATTTCGGTTACTATTTACAATATAGAGTTTGTGTAAACCAGGTCCATTTTAAGGGTAAAAATATTCATTCAAAAATAGTATCAACTATAATTGCAACTTTTGTGGAACATTGTATACAAGATGGCTGCCATTGAATCATTAAAAATGGCTGCAAACGCCATAAATCATTTAAGGTATCCCTCCCTTGTCTTTACCTTAGAAGTTAGATTGAGGGTTAAAAATCTATTGAAACTATTCAAACTACAGTTGTTCCTTATGTCAAGCACTAAAAGAAAGCGTTGGAAATCTTTTGTTATTATTTTTTATGGGGGAGGAGGGGGGTCAAACCCTATTTTGACCAAACTACTGTACGTACCAGGTGAATAAAAAAAGTTGGTACATGTAACCCAAGGGTTCTAGAGAGAAACATATGTACAAAAACAATAAAGGTCTATTCGTTTTGATTTTGCCTCACCCGTTTCGCATCGTGAACCAGCGAATCCTGGTGCACAATAACACGTTCCTTCCCGACACGTTCTTCCATTTCCACAGATCACATTGGCACATGGATCAGTGCCTGTGCCGGGATCAGTACCAGTGCCGGGATCAGTACCAGTGCCGGTATCAGTACCACCTGTAGGGATCGTCGGCACTCGCCATTAAAATGCATGCTTATTTTGTTACAAACCTCATACATATTCATGTATTTGTTAGTATTTGTTTATGCGTATGAGCAGCATGAATAGGTGAGTGAAGATAGATTCATTAAAACAAAATATAGCCATAGGTAAAACATAGTTTTTGTTATTTCCTTGTATACACACACACACACACATATATATATATATATATGTATATATATATATATATATATATATATATATATATGTGTGTGTGTGTGTGTGTGTGTGCTGCTTTGAGAATGTGTGTGTTGTGGGGTGCAGGGCGGTTTTATTAAAACACTCATTACCAATAATTATAGTGATCACGATGTTATCAAGAAAAAGTAATGATGCTATAGCATGCAGTTGAAAAGATAATAACCATTTTATAGTACACCAAACTACAACAAAAAAGTAAAATCAAATATATGCTTACTTCCTTGCGGCACTGCCAGTTCGTACAGTTCCGAAAAGAATCGAAAAGAAACAAAAAGATGAATGGAAAAGCAGGCACGTAGCCAGAGTTTGATGTATTAGAGGGGCACATACATGTAATTGATCAACGTCCTGGGCAGGGGTCTAAAAAAGTTCAACCCCCGTGCCCCCCCCCCCCCATGGCTACGTGCCTGTGGAAAAGTACACAAGTAGTTGTTAAAATGTATACTCAACAACAGTCCAATGCCAATAAATTTGCCAGTCACATTCACCCTAGAAAATTAAAGTATTAAGAGATTCATCATTTACCTCAACTGTGCCATTGAAAAATTTGATTTCATTGTAAATGATTTCCATTAATTTGAGTATGTCTGGAAGCCCTAATATTTGTATTTTTATTAGTCAAAACATTTTGTTTGCGACAATTCGCTCTGGTGACCAGTTACCACCACTACAACTTTCAAAGTTAACTGAAATTTAAAAAAAAATCTTTTTCTAGCTCAAGTATCTTGGCAAATAGCGCTATATTTATTTCGTAATTAAAAAAAAAAAAAAGTTATCACTCACACAGGCATACACATGCACGCACACACATTAGCAACTCCACGTCGTGCTAGAAAGATCGTACAATGGATATTTCTTTATAATTTTATATAAAATGTTTGTCAATATTTCAATTAATGCATTCATCTTAAAGGAATAGTTGAGTTCTAGTTTCAGACTGCAAATGCCTGCAAAGTACATGGTTATTGCTCTTATTCTTATGTATGAAATTTCTAGTGCTCTTTTAGGACCTAAAATTGCTATGAAGGTAATTTCATACCCCCGAAATGTGTGAGATTTAGCCAATATAATCATACCAATTCAGGACCACTTTCAAAAATATGGTGACCGTTAATTAATCAATTAATTTATAATAACAATACACGGGCCGGCTGGTTGTGCGTATTATAACCAACATACACTGTAAAAAAAGCCAACATCAGCATTGGCTGGAATAAAACGTATTAGGCGCTATCTCGTTTTTCAACGGCAATATTTGTGGGGCACCAAAAATATTAGAAATCGTCTTATTTCTCTCTGAACAGATTTTGACCAAAACAAGATGATTTTGTCATTTAAGTTGTATGTTCTTTCAAATTTGACACTCAGTCTTTCATTATCTCACAAAAAGATTATTTTGTGAAGTGCTCTCTGCAACAAAACTCAACTATCCCTTTAAATGCAAATGAAAAGATTACCAACAATGCAACAATATTGTTTTGACTCACAGAACAGTGCGAGGGCGACAGCTCCAATTATAAGCAACAAGACGATAAGAAACATGATAATGGACGTAAAGAAACAGATCATCCGTCTATAACGCAGGTACATCATCTCCTCATAAGCAGTCATGGGATAGTGCCTTCTGCGACCCATTGAATCATCACCCAATCCGCTGTTGTAAGGACGGCCAAAAGTCACGTCTGCATCGTATCTAAAGAACATTTGCGGCGATGCATGTTCATGCTTAAACTTAGGGGCCGGTCCACCTCTGTACCAGTTATACTGGTAAACATATGAAAATAGAACGAGAAAGACATTAAATGACAAGGGCCGTCGAGGGACCACTTTGAAATTGAAGGAAGGGGGGGGGGGGATATTTGCCGTCAATTTAGTTGAAAAGTTTTATATTTTACACATTTTTCTTGCAGCAAGTAAAAAGGGAGGAAAGAGGATTATCAATTTCTGATATTTGCCGACAGAAAAGTGTCATATGATGGAGAGGCGGAGGGGTGTAACATTTACATTCACCCCACCCCTCCTATATCGAAGGCCCTTTTCATGATTACCCCTATTTTAACATGTTCCTTTTTAAAGTTGATCCTCTAAGACAATCCCAAATACTGAGATAATTACATAAATAGAAAGCTTTTAACCCCCATAATAACACCAAATGGTGTCCACCCGACAAACCAAGTTTAGAATAATGAATTTATTCGAGTAAACTCTACCAAAATATCTAAGTCTGAAACCCGGAAGTGCACGTAGAGTCGGGCCTCTATCCGTGACGTCACGAACGGGAGTCATGGGCTCAGTGAGGGTGAATGACAGTGATATCCCTACGTAAATGCTATCCTGTCAGAGCTTAGATTTGTTGTTGTTAAGGAGTATATTTGATGGATTTTCTGTTTTCATTTGAATGAAGAATAACGAAGCAACATTTTCCAGTCGCTGATTTCTTTTTGTATTCTCATATTCACCTATTGGTAGAGATTTAAGACGAGTTTACTGCTTAGGAATTAAAGTTAAATCGTGCACTTATGAATAGGCGGATGCATTATTATTGTCATCAGATGTACATGAGCAGTTTTGTAAAACGAATAGGTCTAGAACTATGATAGTACTTATCATAGATGTGACTGCCTCAAAAAAGGATACAGTACCAGTTAAACATTTTATGTTGTAAAATATCAAACTTGAACGAGATCATGCAAGCGCGCTTCCTCTATTTTGGCGAGTGATGCGGCTCTTCGGCATGAACGTTCGTGGAGCGAGCAGAATCGGGAGGTAAGACCAAGCCGCTGCTCTAGGCGCTGCTTGCTTGTGATATGGAACGTACGTGCGCTAGTTATATGTTTATCGGCAATTGCAAGAGAATGAAAGCGACGTTGCCAGCTAAAAAAAACAACTAACAAAGACTTGCTCTTGACTACCGGTGTCAGAATTGGTAGATGAAGGATGTTCAGGGCCAAGGAAGGCGAAAGACATGGGAAAAAGGAAGAAGAAACCATCGGGAGATCGCTGTAGTGTATGGTAATGAACTGTGCATGGGTAGACAGCTACTGTTCACTCCGTGCCTGGGCCGATTTCAACACCAAAACAAAAATTACATGGTGAAAATATCGACTAATAGCACATCGTTGGCATGTATATGTCATAATTTTTAAAAGGGGAATTGATATTAATAATATGAAGTACTAGGGGAAGGTAAAGAATTGTACATAGAATTATGATTTATTAGACTTTTCAGCCTTTGAAACAAAAATATGCAGAAAATCGTATCACTCTGCACATGTTTGCTATGGAACATCCGGGTACGTGAATATACTCTCTCCCGGACGTGAGGTCATAAATAGTAGACCAGCGTCGTGACTGATTTTCTATGCAAAGAGAGGCGGATATTTTAGACATTTCAATTGAGGATTTCGAGTAGACAGAATTTTTTTGTGATATACTAAGTAATTGAAAAACTTAAAAATAACATATACTTGCCGTAGGTAACAAATTAAGGGACATTTATTTGCTTAGAGTATCAACTTTGATGGGAGAAATTAGATCGAGTTACATCTACATATTAATGGAGGCAACATACATGTAATTGATCGACGTCCTTGTGAGGGGTCTTAAAAAGTTCAACCGATCTTGATTTTTTTTTTCGGGGGGGGGGGGGGGGGGCATGTGCCTCCTCCCCCCCCCCCCCCGTGGCTACGGGCTTGGAGACCAGCACTAGAATACTGCTCTGCCGTGTGGCACCCTTTTTTTCCTTCCTCACAGTTCTTTCTTTCCCTTTCTCTCCTATTTTCCTTTCCCTTCTTTATCCTTCTCTCTCTCTCTCTCTTTCTTGTTTTTTGTTTTTGTTCGTTTGTTTGTTTTTGTTTTGTTTGTTGTTTTGCAGGGGGGCAAGGCCCGCTTGGCCCCCTGGATCCGTGCCTAATAGGCATTACAATTTAAGTTGTTGACAATGTAAAGTTTATCAAATTGCGCTTCTGATGTAAAATTCACAATGTAAAATTGTATTTCAATAGAGAAGCAATAACATCAACCTGCATGTACACTTCCAAATGGGTTTGATGCACAGCCAACATAAGTCCTTTCTTTGAAAAAAAAAGAATTACATTTCAAATCTGAAGTACATGTAGTGTTTACAAAAGTACACAATATACAGTGAACAGTTACTATTCTTATATGCCAAACAAAATACAAGGGACCAGCTATAGGCGTAAGACTTAGGTCTGGGTCGGTATTGTAGGCATCCATCTTGATCTACCGAAGATCTTAAGATTCAGTTCAGTTCATTTTATTCAAAACCACACAAAGCATGATATAATCTGTTACA
This sequence comes from Strongylocentrotus purpuratus, assembly GCF_000002235.5. Taxonomy (NCBI): domain Eukaryota; kingdom Metazoa; phylum Echinodermata; class Echinoidea; order Camarodonta; family Strongylocentrotidae; genus Strongylocentrotus; species Strongylocentrotus purpuratus. The sequence goes on along the minus strand of NW_022145599.1, from coordinate 3,914,183 downwards.
TAAAAAGAGACTGGTAACAGTACATCAATCAACATATTCTAGCTTGATTACATCATAAACTGAATGGTTTTAGGACCCCTTTAGAAGCTAAGCTTGTGAGCGGGCCCCTATAGTCAACAAAATACATACATTTACAGTAAAAAGAATGTTACGTATGATTATACAATGGATGAAAATACTAAGCTACAGAATAAGATCGCCGTTTCAAACCGACTCGCGCTAGATAAGCTACCTCCCGTCGTCCACACTATGAGCAAACACGACGGAAGTAAACACGTCAAATTATTACCCCCCCCCCCCGGTCTAGCCCTGAGGACTAGAAAAAAATCCCCTAAACGCGTAAACCATCGCGTACAGCAGGATTTTGCATTATTTGGAAAAAGTACATTTTGCCTCAAAAATGGCCCAAAATTGATGTTTTTGAACCCCTTAATGCGGCACCGCACGGACAGCGTCCAATCTTAAAAAACACCTCTTTACACGCGTTTTCTTGGCAGTCTTTATATTTGAGTGAGATCCCCAGGCAGCCCTTTTTTTTACACGACTGTTAAGCCATTGTTTTTGCGAAGAAATTCTTAGAAATACTGTGGTGAAAGAATGGGCAAGCACGTACACTCAGGAAGGAAAGATAATATAAAAGGGAAAACAAAGAAATACGTAAAGAGAGTGGAGAGGATATGGAGAAGGAAAAACAAAGAAATACATGACGAAAGAGAAGAGGATAGATTGAAGGAGAACGAAGACATAATGACAGAGAAGAGGATAGATTGAAGGAAAAACCCGGGAAAAAACAAAGAAATACATGACAAAAGAGAAGAGGATATAGATTGAGGAAAAACAAATTAGAACATGAAGACAGAGAAGAGGATAAACTGAAGGAGAACGAAGACATAACGAAAGAGAAGAGGATAGATTGAAGCCCAATAAACAGAACACTAAAAAGTAACCTCTTTTGGGAGTGTATTTTAAGTGATTTTAAAGTATAGTGCCTTTTGAACTAGATTTAAACGTTATCGACACGTGCCTTCATTTAAACAAAAAAGGTACTCCTGTTCACGTTTTCATCTAACCTAAAAACCACCAGTTTATCACGCGATTTGTATTGTATTTATTTTCCAATCATATTAAAAAGACAAATAACATATGACATAAAACGAAATGAAACATAACAGAATTAAAAAAAAAAAAAAAATTACATGTGTATATAGATTGCTTAAAAATGATTGGCTGGATTGCCCGTTCAGTGTCATAAAAATATATGACACTGTTCTTCCTGGGGGTCCAGGTACAATTAAAAGAAACATTACGTAAATAGAAATTTAAAAAAAAATGCACAAGCTGCTGAGTATAACACTTGCATGTCCTCTTTCGTGTTAACCAATGAAACAAAACAATTAAAAGCAAGAAAAGGCTATACATTTACAATTGCTGAGATTTGCGGATAATTAACCCGCTATGCGCGAATCAGTAAGAGGAACGACTGCAAGAAAGAGAAATAGAGAGAGAGAGAGAGAGAGAGAAAGGGAGAAAGAGAAATGGAGAAGAACTCTCTTGCAAAGCGTGTGGAAGGCACATGTAACGCCTGGCGCGTCCGGGGAAAGAAATCAAAGCAATTGAATAGGTGAATGAACAAGTACAAAATATGCTACCTTATTCACGGATCCCGGACGCGCCCAGCATAACACCATGTAATTCCAAACCCCACGCGAGAGACCCGCCCACTGTGTTGTCTAATTCTCTATCCGACAATCGATCCTCAACTATAAACGTCAATTGGAGTAACGTGATTCCACTTACCTCTGTAAATCAAGTGTTAATGACCAAATAACCACTTGACCAAGCAACGAGTTTTTTGTCCGTTAATCGATGGTGGCGATAAATACGTAATTATTTGGTCTTATAAGCACCTTTATCGATTGGTTTCACAGGTTATCCAAGGTTGATGGTAATAATCACGTTACTTACACCGGCTAATCGTCTTATTGTTCTCTCCGTAAATCTCTGGTTATATTAAATTAGTAATTCGGAGGTGTCTTACACACCTCTTTAAATGGTTTCAAAGTTACCATAAATTTCTTGGTTATGATCACGTGGCTCAAGCTGATTACTAATCTAAGCTGTGAATCCGTGATATGTAGGTGTGAACAATTAGTAATTATTAGGTGTCTTAAAACACCTATTTAAATGGTAGTCAAAGTTGCCAGCAGTTCCGCGGCGATGATCTCGTGACTCAAACGGAATATTAATCTAAGCTGGGCATACGTGACTTTTAGGTGTGAAAAATTAGTCATGATTAGGTGTCTTAAAGCACCTATTTAAATGGTAGTCAAAGTTGCCATAAGTTCCGCGGTGATGATCTCGTGAGTCAAACGGATTATTAATCTAAGCTGGGCATACGTGACTTTTAGGTGTGAAAAATTAGTAATTATTACGTGTCTTATAACACCTATTTAAATGGTAGTCAAAGTCGCCAGCAGTTCCGCGGTGATGATCTCGTGACACAAACGGAATATTAATCTAAACTGGGCATACGTGACTTTTAGGTGTGAATAATTAGTCATAATTAGGTGTCTTAAAACACCTATTTAAATGGTAGTCAACGTTGCCAGCAGTTCCGCGGTGATGATCTCGTGACTCAAACGGATTATTTATATAAGCTGGGTATTCCGTGTTTTCCAGGTGTGAAAATGAGTTATTCTTGGGTGTCTTGATGGTTTCACAGTTACCATTTAAGTGTCGTGGTGATAATACCGTGACTGTTGGCATATTTCTATGTTCACTAGTTGACAGGGGCGTAAATCCCGGGGGGATGGGGGGGGGGGGGCTGCATCCCCCCTGGCTTGAAGTAGGGGGGATGGCCTGTACAATCATCCCCCCCTGGTATTACAAAAAAAAGAGAGAAAAAAAAAGGAAGAAGAAGAAGAAGAAGAAGAAGAAGAAGAAGAATAAAAAAAATGTGATTGTTTCAATTTTAGCATAATACATGAGAAATGAGTTATTTTTTCAATGTAAGTATAACTGTATAGCCTACACGGATATAGTATGTCACGATCATTAAGAGTAGTTGCGCGACGTGCGCGAACAAGCACTTCATAAACTTTAGAATTTTTTTTCGTTATTTTGCAAGGTATTATTATAGCCCAGACGAAAAGTGCGCCAGCGCGCGAGCGCTTAAAAAGTGCAATCATGTACAGTAGATGCCCGGCTCCCCCCACTTAGTATTATTTAGGGAACGCGTACGCTCGTTCCCGCCCTTTGAAAGCACCCCCCCCCCCACCCTATCTCAGGACTGCCAACATTTCTGAATCCCCCTTTCGCCGGCTTTTCGCTGGCTTTTCCTACCTTGGAGACCCCCCCCCCCCCCAAAAAAAAAAAAATCCGGAACACTGCTAAATGTACAACCCCCCCCCCCCCCTCCCCCAATTTCAGGTGAGCTCTAGTCGATCGAGGGGGACTGGGGGCCAATGCTTTTACTTTTGGAATTGAAATAATCCTGAATGAGCTTTCAAAGCTAGCAGGAATTTCAGGAATTTGATCCCGGGATTTGATCAATTTTTCTATGATATTCAAGATATTTTATAACCTCCTTTTTACATTTCTCAGGAGTCCAAAGAGAGAGAGAAAAAAACACCCCCTTTTTAAAGAAATTAAGAGTCGAGAATGGTACAACGAATCGTCTTCTTTCTCTAATGATTTAATGAAACGTAAACGCTTCCGCGCTTCGCGCGGGAGGGGGGAGGGGGGAGGGAAAAACTGAATTCAGATGAGGATTAAAAGTCAAGAATGGTACAACTAATCGTCTTCTTTCTCTAATGATTTAATGAAACGTAATAGCTTCCGCGCTTCGCGCGAGAGGGAGGGGGGGGGGGAAGGAAAAAAATGAATTCAGATGAGGAATAAAAGTCGAGAACGGTACAACGAATCGTCTTCTTTCTCTAATTATTTAATGAAACGTAAAAGCTTAGGTGCTTCGCACGGGAGGGGAGGGGGGAACAACTGAATTCAGATGATGATTAAAAGTCAGGAACGGTACAACGAATCGTCTTCTTTCTCTAATTATTTAATGAAACGTAAAAGCTTAGGTGCTTCGCACGGGAGGGGAGGGGGGAACAACTGAATTCAGATGATGATTAAAAGTCAGGAACGGTACAACGAATCGTCTTCTTTCTCTAATTATTTAATGAAACGTAAAAGCTTAGGCGCTTCGCGCGGGAGGGGAGGCGGGAACTGAATTCAGACGAGGATTAAAAGTCGAGAACGGTACAACGAATCGTCTTCTTTCTCCAATGATTTTATGAAACGTAAAAGCTTCCGCGCTTCGCGCGGGAGGGGGGGGGGGAGGGGAGGGGGACTGAATTTAGACGAGGATTAAAAGTCGAGAACGGTACAACGAATCGTCTTCTTTCCCTTATGATTTAATGAAACGTAAAAGCTTCCGCGCTTCGCGCAGGAGGGGGGAAGGGAAAAACTGAATTCAGATGAGGATTAAAAGTCAAGAACGGTACAACGAATCGTCTTCTTTCCCTTATGATTTAATAAAACGTAAAAGCTTCCGCGCTTCGCGCGAGATGGAAGGGGGGAACTGAATTCAGACGAGGATTAAGAGTCGAGAACGGTACAACGAATCGTCTTCTTTCTCTAATGATTTAATGAAACGTTAAAGCTCCCGCGCTTCGCACGGGAGGGGGGGGGGGGGGAACTGAATTCAGACGAGGATTATTTTCGAAAACGGTACAACGAATCGTCTTCTTTTTCTAATACTGTTTGTTGTTTGTTCGTTTGAGTGTGCGTGTGTGTGTGTGTTGTGTGTTTGTGCGTGCGCGATCGCGCGCGCTAGCGTAAATTAGTGTGGGCGTGTGCTCGTGCTAGTATGTGATGGCTATCGCCGATCAACCCCCCCCCCCCCCACTCCTCGGTACGGATTTATGCCCCTGCTAGTTGATAACTGACTGTTGGCATATTTTCATTGCACCAGTTGATAACTGGAGCGTGCATATTTCCAGTTGCACCGGTTGATGACTGAGTGTTGGCATATTTCGAGTTGAACCAGCTGACACCAATTAATTTGCATATTGAATATGGGGTGCGTGCAGATCTATGTTTTTTAAACAATTTATCTGAATTTACAGCATATTTCTTAATTACTGGTGATTTAGTTTTATGCAATTCATTTCGAAAATACTACAGATATGAATCACCAGTTATTAGGACATTTCACTACTTCGTATAAATTACATTTAGTTAAACATGAATAAGGGAAACATTAACTATGACCTAAAATAATTTCAATAAAGTACAAGTATACGATTTTTTTTTGGATTAATTAAATTATGTAAGTCTACTTATTACCAATGCCTTTACATTGGAAATACAGACGTATCAGTATTGAAGTATTGTTGCTGTTCAACTGGTTGGAAGTTAACCAAATGGTTCTAATGGCTCAGCTAGACCAGTTGAATTCTAACTGGCCTGGATCCAATGGATCATTTAGCCCATTTCAATTTCCAGGGTTACCAGTTGGCATTAAATGGTTCATCAACAGAACCAGTTGCAACTAGCTTTCTCTTCTGGGATGTTTACAACCACCCCCCCCCCCAACCCCCTCTAACCACAAACTGCTTCCGGCGCGCATGGACGTAATTATGGAAGATCCAAGACACGATGTTCAGAAACGGGATGATTATTATTATTTTGGTTCATTTATTGTGTAACATTTGCGTAATTATTGGGTTGAACGCGGGTTACAGTAACATACTTCCTCTTCGACGTAAATTTCACGTGAATGAAGAACATGATTCATCTCAAGTCAGCCTCGTAATATTCACGTGAATTTCATGGAGATATTTTGACTAAAATTATCACTAACGCTTCACGTGTTTCTGTGACGCGATAATTTCGTTTATGAAGATGTAATTTCATAACCAAACAAACACGGGAGTATTAGGTCTACAAACCATGGTCTCCAAGGTAGGGATAATCACGTTATTATAATGGTGATATTGCAGTGACAATTGCGTGATTTAGTGTACGTGTGTTTTAAGTTACCTAGTGCAATAAACGTATTAACACATTTACGTAAATGTCAGGTGTTTTAAGAACGTAACTCTCCTCAAGTCGATACCTTGATATTGACGTGATTTTCACGTGATTTTGTTTATTGGGAGGAGAACGAAGACATAACGAAAGAGAAGGGGATAGACTGAAGGAGAACGAAGATATAACGACAGAGAAGAGGATATAGATTGAGGAAAAACAAATTAGAACATGACGACAGAGAAGAGGATAGACTGAAGGAGAACGAAGACATAACAATAGAGAAGAGGATAGATTGAAGTAAAAACCCGGGAAAAAACAAAGAAATACATGACGAAAGAGAAGAGGATATAGATTGAGGAAGAACTAAATAAGGACATAAGTATGAAAGAGAGGAGGGTAGCTTGAAAGAGAAGAGGATAGATTGAAGGAGAACGCATATGGAAACGTTTGCTTGTGTTTGTCTCATAAAAGAATTTGACCACAAACTGACTCCCACACGGTGTTGAGTGCTCAGGGGTCACATGCCACTGGCTTCATCCGGCAGGTAGTTCCATTATGTGAATGGGTAAATTAACTATTACAAAATGAGGGGACACATCACATTGTACAATAGGGACACACATTGTTTTTATTGTGCAGAACATACTCTCTTATTGACTAAACTTATTGCATTAAACAATAAAACCAAAATGCATTTTGTATTCTAACAATTGGAGTACAAAGAATAATAATAGGTGAATGAAATGCATTAAACATCACAAACACCTGGGGAGGAAGCATTCATAAATTTGAATACATAGTTGATAAACGACTCCGATGAAACTATAAAACCAAAATGAAATTTGCGTTCTGGCAATTGGAGTACAAAGAATGATAGCAGGTGAATAAAATGCTTCAACAGCAACACAAACACCTGGGAAGCTAGGAAGCATCCATAAATTTGAATAATTTAGTTGATAAACGACTCCGCATGTGAACGTTTGTTGGAGCAGAAAGCAGTGGATTCTTAACAACACGAACCCATTTAACAGAATGTCGGAACGTAAATTAAATTTGGCGCGGTTGGAAATGCATCTTTCTACCCTGCGACTTTAATGGTACGATCCAGTAAATTAAAACTGTAAAATGGCTCTTATTTTTAAATTACTCATTAAATAAAACCCAAAACTTCAGTGATATCAGAAATTATATATTATATCTTACTAATAATTAAAAAAGATGTATAAACATTGTGAAAGTGTTGCATTTTACGATAAAAGACACCGATTTAGCGAAGATGACCTCATTAGTGCGCTTGCATCAGGGAATTCAAGGTCAAAAGGTCAATTCAGACGCTGATAAGTTATTGGTCGGGCCTTTTTGTTTCCTTTATTCCGACATAATTATACAATCAATCAAAACAAGTTTAATGCCAGTAGAAAGCTAACGATTAGTATTTTCATTAACCGCTTGCCCCAAAGTCGCTTGACCACATTGAAACGAGTGAGAGCTTGCGAGAGCGGCCAAAGTGTGATTGAAACTCGCTATTTGTTATTCTTCAACGCAAAAAGAGACGACATTGTGCTGGATAAATGTATTTTTTCCGACGAAAGTACAGAAAATTTGCATATGGGTTTTTTATATTATACTTTATGAAATGTTACCCGAGTGACTTCCGGGCGCCCCAATGCTGGAAAGAAACGCACATTTGAGAAATCTTCACTTTTTCATGGAAAAATGCTTATTTGTTCTATGCACGCAAGTCAGATTGAGCGGATGATACAACGTTTCCATATGAGACATAACGACGGAGAAGAGGATAGATTGAAGTAAAAACCCGGGAAAAACAAAGAAATACATGACGAAAGAGAAGAGGATAGATTGAAAGAGAAGAGGATAGATTGAAAGAGAAACAAAGACATAACGAAAGAGAAGAGAATAGATTGAAGGAAAAACAAAGAAATACATGACGAAAGAGAAGAGGATAGATTGAAGGAGAACGAAGACATAACGACAGAGAAGAGGATAGATTGAAGGAAAAACCCGGGAAAAAACAAAGAAATACATGACAAAAGAGAAGAGGATATAGATTGAGGAAAAACAAATTAGAACATGATGAAAGAGAAGAGGATAGATTGAAGGAGAACGAAGACATAACGACAGAGAAGAGAATAGATTGAAGGAAAAACAAAGAAATACATGACGAAAGAGAAGAGGATAGATTGAAGGAGAACGAAGACATAACGACAGAGAAGAGGATAGATTGAAGGAAAAACCCGGGAAAAAACAAAGAAATACATGACAAAAGAGAAGAGGACATAGATTGAGGAAAAACAAATTAGAACACGATGAAAGAGAAGAGGATAGATTGAAGGAGAACGAAGACATAACGACAGAGAAGAGGATAGATTGAAGGAGAACGAAGACATAACGACAGAGAAGAGGATAGACTGAAGGAGAACGAAGACATAACGACAGAGAAGAGGATAGACTGAAGGAGAACGAAGACATAACGACAGAGAAGAGGATAGACTAAAGTAAAAACCCGGGAAAAACAAAGAAATACATGACGAAAGAGAAGAGGATATAGATTGAGGAAGAACTAAATAAGGACATAAGTATGAAAGAGAAGAGGATAGATTGAAAGAGAAACAAAGACATAACGAAAGAGAAGAGAATAGATTGAAGGAAAAACAAAGAAATACATGACGAAAGAGAAGAGGATATAGATTGAGGAAGAACTAAATAAGGACATAAGTATGAAAGAGAAGAGGATAGATTGAAAGAGAAACAAAGACATAACGAAAGAGAAGAGAATAGATTGAAGGAAAAACAAAGAAATACATGACGAAAGAGAAGAGGATATAGATTGAGGAAGAACAAATAAGGACATAAGTATGAAAAAGAAGAGGATAGATTGAAAGAGAAGAGGATAGATTGAAAGAGAAACAAAGACATAACGAAAGAGAAGAGAATAGATTGAAGGAAAAACAAAGAAATACATGATGAAGAGGATAGATTTCAGCTAGCTGGCTCTCAACTTAAATAGGGCTTCAAACACCTACAATCAGGGGCAGCGATTTCTTTTCATGACCGGGGGACGAAATGCGAGGGACGAGGAAACATATTAGCAAGAGGGGCCAGTGGCGTAATGAGCAAAAACGTTGGGGAGGGGGGGGGGGGGAGATGTGGGGAGCTAAAGTATTTCCGATCAGGGAGTGCAAAGCGAGCGAAGCAATTGGAGCGTAAATTGGCGTGGGGTCCAGGGGCAAAGCACCGGCGGGAATCAGGGGGTGGAGCCCCATGACGCTCTTGGGTTTTAAGCATTTAATTTCGGTTAGATGAGCATTTTTTGGTACCTTATTTGTGACACTGGCAGGTCACTAATTGGAGTGAGGTCTAGGGGGCAGCGCTCCCCCAAGTTCAGGGGTTTTAGGCAAAAAAATACGATCCGATTGATGAGCATCTAGGGGCCGTCTTAGGGCCTTTGGTTGGGTCCGGGGGGGGCGGTAGAGCCCCGGGAGCTGATTGAAGAAAAAAAAGAAGCATTTTAGCAACATTTGTAAACCACTGGTATCAAATTAGAAATAAACCATGTTTAAATTTTATGGGGGGGGGGGGGATTACTGCCACCACATCAGTACGCCAGTGAAAGGGGCGGAGGTGACGGAAGTGACTACCTCCCATGAAGCTATGTGATAAGTTCTGATTATAGAGCTACACGCTACCCCCTCACAGGTTTTTGAAGTTTTGTTGTATTATAAAATTACATTCTTTAGCAAAACTACAGCATAAAAACAAGCAATATACTGTTTTTACACTTTACTTTTACTTTGCCGGTATCTAGTGTGCAGTCAGTAGGCAGGAAGGGACTTCTTAAAAGAGCAAGCTGAATATTAATTTTTGGATCACTGATCTACTTCTATAACTCTTAATCTTGTAAACATGCAGTGTAAACTGTGCTTACGCGATACCAACAATACAATATTTACTTGTATATTTTGAGGGATATTATGCAAAGGAGCGTAGCGACCGAGTGAGAAGATTTTTGCATTTTTATTAGTCTAAACGCTGTACTCTTGGGCCCCTCCAGAGCCTAAAAGTGTGTTGTAGTCTTTAGTCAGTAGTTGTTATACATTTGTTGGTGTGCACTTTTTCAAATTATCCGGGGGGGGGGGGGGGACGATCCCCCCTAAGTAAACTGAGGGAGGACGTGTACCCCGCCCCACAATCCATGGGCCAGTACCCAAATTTTCACATATCAGTCCCTTTCTGGATTCCCCCCCCCCCCGTCCCCCCAAAGAATAAATATTTTCACATTGTTACATGTGTGCAGAATATATATTGATATGTCAACCTTACGAAAGTGGTGTTTTCATAATGATTATTGACCTCCTTTAAATTTATATTTATATGGAAGACTTTAGAAGACAACTGTTAATGTTCAACTAAGAGTGTAGCATACTTGAAAGCATCTTCTAATCTGTCCTTACTAAAATGTGCAATGTTGTTCAATTTCTGATTCTTTGTTGAAAAACTTGCTTGCTGTCAATAGTGTATTCATGTTTTATATTTTTATAAATGTCTAGTCCGGTTAAAAATAGCACGTAATGATTTCATTATTTTACACGTACTTCACATTATCCTATCGATAAGCGCAACGACTTGCTTTAGTATCAATTATCAAAATATAACATTAAAAATAATTATGGTTTTCCTGAAAACTGCATTACAATGTGAATTCATTGTCAGTGAAAATGTAGTACAATATACAACAATGGGCAAAGAATTGTTTCCAGACCAATGATTCAAGTAAGAAGAACTTATACATTGAAACTGTTGACGTTTGTATATACATGAACTTGAAATAATAAGTAGCCTTGAAAGTGTTGCAATATATCATGTGTGAGTGAGCTTGAAGTTTAATGGTGTAGGTTAATTTGTTTGAGACTATATAGCCTTTACACTGTTTTAATGACAAAATATCTCCAATCAAATCAAAATGAGTGATGTTATCGAACAACTTAACAATATCAATCTTCTATTCTCCTAAATGAACCTGGGAAACTTAAAAAAAACTTGATTACAATGTGAATTCATTGTCAGTGAAAAAAGATAATATACAACAATGGGCAAATAATTGTTTCCAGACCAAAGATTTAAGTGCGAAATATATCATGTGTGAGTGAGCTTGAAGTTTAATGGTGTAGGTTAATTTGTTTGAGACTATATAGCCTTTACACTGTTTTTAATGACAAAATATCTCCAATCAAATCAAACAACTTAACAATATCAATCTTCTATTCTCCTAAATAAACCTGGGAACTTGAAACTTGATTACAATGTGAATTCATTGTTAGTGAAGAAATACAATATACAACAATGGGCAAATAATTGTTTCCAGACCTGAATAACAAAGCATTGCTGTCCACCATGTGAAAGGTGCACTGTGCCAAGTTTGATAACATTTCCTTCTTAGACACATAATCCACTCATTGTTCAGCATTTCAATATGTCTGGGCTGACACAAGCACTAATCTTTAGAATTTATCTGTGAATGCTAACTTGTCACAGTGCACCTTTCACATGGTGGACAGCAATGCTTTGTTATTCAGTCAACTGTGACAGTAGTAGTATGATCGGGGTGTCATTAAAAAGAGGACATTCTGTCCTTTACAACAGACACAAAATGCTTGATTATGAAATCAGTAGTTTTCATATAAATCGTCATTAAACTTCAATATCCTTTATTATGATACGCCCTGTATATCCCCATTCAAATCAAACTGACTGATGTTATCGAACAACTTAACAATATCAATCTGGCTCAAAGTGACTCGGTAACATTTATGAAGGTTGATGAAAAAACTGCGTAATTTTTGTATGAAGTTTTACTAATCATATTCCTTCTACTACAATAACTCTCTGACATGCACAAAAAACCTGAAATAATCCACTGGGGGACACCCTCTGATAGTAAATTCTCCCAACCATTTTTGAATTTTTCCAACCGTTTTTCCATGAAAATAAGACATATAGCAGGCCTTTAAAAATCTTTAAACATCTAAATGTCTGGAATGGTATATGGAGTCAATGCATTGCTTTGTAACATTTTGTTTATTCACCTAAAATGTAATTAAATTGTAATAATAGAGTTGGGAGAATTAAGAAATCGATCAGATCATTTTCCCAATTTTGTAATATTAATAATGGTCTGTTTTTACTCAATTTTTTCAGATTATCTTTAATTATACATTTAGTCATTGAAGTCACCATTTGCTCTCATCTGAACGATGTTTCCAATTCCCTTTAATCGCGGTGGAAGTTTGTTTGAGAATATATAGCTTTAACATTGATTCATTTATGAGATATATCTTGGATCAAATCAGACTGAGTGATGTTATTGGCGAATAACTTAACAATATCAACCTTCCATTCCCCTAAATAAATCTGGGAAACTTCGGCCTAAATTCGCAAAAAAGCAGAAATATATGCCCAAATGTTCAATGTTGAAGTGCATTCGCGTAATCTATTTAGGCCGGATCGATATGATTATTTACCGTATCAGGACAATTACCCCCTGGGCAATCACCCCCGGAAAATTACCCCCCGGAAAACTACCCCCCAAGGACAATTACCCCCTGGAAATTTACCCCCGGAGAATTACCCCCCGAGGACAATTACCCCCCAAGGACAATTACCCCCGGAAAATCCCCCCCGGAAAATTACCCCCCGAGGACAATTACCCCCCAAGGACAATTACCCCCGGAAAATTACCCCCCGGAGATTTACTCCCGAGGACAACTACCCCCGAGGACAATTACCCCCCGAGAACAATTACCCCCCAAGGACAATTACCCCCGAGGACAACTACCCCCGAGGACAATTACCACCCGAGGACAACTACCCCCGAGGACAATTACCCCCCCCCCCTCGAAACACCATTACCGCGGCCCGAGGACAATCAAACCCAGGGAATTTGTAACACTGTGACGTATAATGCGAGCTCCTCTTCAAATTGCTATTTAGAGAAAATGTCATGAACTTTCATTTTCTTAGTTATTTATGACGGAATAGATATTTATATTCGTAGCTCACATTCAAAGCCCTCGTACCCATCTGCCAAATCTCTGTAACTTTTCTAATCAGCTGATCATATATTTGTCTTTGTATGTATAATGGGCCCTCATCCATGATCTATTCCAAAATTAAGGTTTTCTTCATGTTTATAAATGTAATGTAATATATATATATATATTTCTGTTGTCATGGTGAACTAAAATATGTTTTCTTGTACTGTAATTTATTTTGAAATAAAAATTGCCTTCAAGTTAAATATATGGTATGTACGGTGTAAGTATCCGCACTTGGGTACATTCATCTCAATGATTTTGTAATTCCAGAGCAGCGTTTTTTCAACTGGGGTGCCGCAAGAGAATGTTAGTTACATGACAATTTTTTTTGGCAAACGTTGATTTTGTGAAAAACAAATATCAGAAACGGGTAGAGTATTTATTTTCATGAGAAAATAAAATGTAAACAAATAATAAAATGTCTTTCTTCCTCGCTCGCTGACAATATTTTGCGAATATATATCTTTTTTTTCTTTTCGACATTACATTGTTACCACACTCATCACAATTATAAACATGATGAATCAAGGCAACGAGAGGCCCGAATATCCTCATATTCGTGTATCAAGGCCATGACCGAATATTTCACTTTATATTCGTGTACATTCGGCGGTGAGGCGTCCGCATACCTTAAATCTGTGCTAGTGTGTTGATTACAACATTATGTTTTACCATTTTGAAAATGTCTTGTCCTTGTTTTTCTTGCTCGTTCACTAAATCAAGAAACAAATGTACCCATACGTGTGTACATAGCACTTGACGAGTGCCAGAGTGATGCAAAATAAATAGTTTGTGAAGAATTTAAGATTGGGCGAAACTTATCATTTCTTAAGAGGGCATCGTGTCGAACAAAAAGTTGAAATAACGCTGCACAAGAGAAATCCTTCGTAGAAAACAGCAACCACAGTGTTGTTGCATACATTATAGTTAAAGAAAAATGTGTAGTAATGAGGAAGATCACGCGCAAGTATTTGAACAAATGTGGGTTCATGCACGGGATTTTATGGGCTCGTAGCCTTCACAGCATCTCTCAACGTGTCAGATCGTATTTTGCTATTGAATCCTGATTGTCCCCAGGGGGGGGGGGGGGGATTTTCCTCGGGGCGGGTAATTGTCCTCGTGGGGTAATTCCTCAAGGGGTAGTTTTCCGGGGGGTAATTGTCCTTGGGGGGTAATTGTCCTCGGGGGTAGTTGTCCTCGGGGGGTTATTGTCCTCGGGGGTAGTTGTCCTCGGGGGGTAATTTTCCGGGGGGTAGTTTTCCGGGGGGTAATTGTCCTAGGGGGGTAATTGTCCTCGGGGGGTAATTCTCCGGGGGGTAATTTTCCGGGGGGTAATTGTCCTTAGGGGGTTATCGTCCTCCGGGGGGGGGGGGTAATTCTCCGGGGGGTAATTCTCCGGGGGGTAATTGTCCTTGGGGGGTAGTTTTCCGGGGGGTAACTTTCCGGGGGGTGATTGCCCAGGGGGTAATTGTCCTAGAACCATTATTTACCAATTATTAGTAGGCGGTTTCCCGGCAAAATGTGTATCATCACGTATTAGTCAAAACATATTCTTTCACATGATTGGTAATAAGAGCTTCCATTTCATTTGTTGAGAGGGGGCGTTTCCAAAACTGATCTAGGTATTTGAACTGGGGGGGGGGGGGGGTTGCACATAATCTGCATTTTAAGTGAGGAAAGACAAGAAAATAACAATCATCACACTACGGTATCAATAAGCCGACTAAACTTTCCAAATTTCATAACTTGTTGGCCCGGGTCAAAGTTTTGATTGCATGACGCACGTCTGTGACGCCGGGAATAATGCATATTCAGATATCCACTAAACTTGGTGCCAACATATTATGCAACCCAATTGGTGTAAATATTTGGTTTGTAGAAAGATTACTACTGTGTAATTTGACGTTGGAAATTTGGAAGTGAATTGGGGCGTCAAACGATGAATACACATTTAGCTGACCAAAAATGCGAAGCAGTTTTCACTCTCTGTGGGATCCTAAACGTTACAAAAAGTCAGAAATCAGTTCGAGAACAGACGTAAGACAATAACAAAAACAATTTCAGACCAATCGTATTCATATAGTGAATGACGTTGGCCTCAAGTTATGTAAGTTGTTGTTCTTGTTCTTTTAGTGTTATCGCTGTTTCATTCACTTTTATTTTGCGTTTAACTTGTTTCAAAATACATCTGAATTGTATGCTCTACATCCAGGGCGACGATTTCTTTTCATGGGGGGGGGGGGGCCGAAATGCGACGGACCAGTGGCGTATTGAACAATAGCGAGTTTTCGCTCAGCAACATACAGACCTTCACGGACGCAGAGCACTCAGGTTTACGGCCGTCGCACACAGACCGCCCTTGATACAATACGTGGTTTCACTTTTCGGTGAATGCGTACGTATCTCTACGGAGGTATTGCATTTGCGATGCCATTGGCAATTTTCGTAATGTAACCAAATTTAATGCATACGTCTTTGTGAAGTGCCTCGATACAAAATATTTCTTTCACCTGATAAGGATAATATTATTTCAATAGACAGAATCCAAACTGCATACATTAGTTGTTGCCAGTTCGACAAACATTAGGTTATTTCGCAAGCTCATTGCGGACAGAGAATCTGCGGTTCGTGTGCAAAATCGAGAAGCTACTATAGTAACAGCAGGGTGATCGCTGAGGTACTGAAATCCAGAACGGGTTTTGGCCAAATCTACGGGCGTTCTCAATGACGCCCCAAGTGAATAAACTGCCAATCAGCGAGCTTGTACCAAAGATGGTTATGAGAATTTCGTCGTCTAATAACAAAGGATGACGAATTTTAACGGGCGGATCTAGCTTCTTTTCTATGGCGTGGACGGGGGGGGGGGGGGGGGGGGAATCGCGCCGACCAATATTTCGCTTAGTGGGGGGTAGGGAGCACTAACATTTGTTTTCAATTTGAAAAAAAGTGCCAACCAATATTTCGGGGGGGGGGGGGGTAGAAAGCACCTTGGCCAGCCCAAGGGGGGATTTTATGGGGGCAACTGCTCCCCAAGCCGCCATCAGTACGCTAGTGCGAGGGTCGAGGGAGCAAAGTGAGCGAGAGGGGCGAAGGTGACGGCACTGACTACCCCTTCACAGGTTTTTGAAGTTTTGTTGTATTAAAAAATTACTTTCCTTAGCAAAACTATAGTATAAAACCACCTCCCTGATAAAACCAAGCAATATACCTTTTTTTACACTTCACTTATACTTTGATGGTAATTAGTGTAGTCCGAAGGGTTGTTAAAGCTTATCTGTACTAGTTTAAGGAGGAAAAAAACCGCCCTGCGAGGTCACTGGACAGGTGGTTATCTCATCAACTCAGCTCTCAATTAACATTAAATAAAGAGGATCATGGGGACCAATGGTCACCGATAAGCCATTGTTTGTCTATATAGAGGGAGCAAGTAGTTACAAGTAGGACAGTGTGGCTTTAACATCAGTTTAGTAGGTAAATTGTAGTATCAAAAGGGAGCTTGGGCATGGATGGGATTTCTATTCACAAAAAGAAGAAAAAGCACAAACATCCATTCTCCTGCGTTGGCATAGGGAAAGAAGCTCTTGACATTTACAATACGTTCCAATTTGAGGAAGATACACTGTTGGTCATAAAGATGGAATAATTATTTAAACCCCAATTTATGGAATGAATTTGACAATGATTTATTCCTAATAGATCTAAATAATAGTATACATTCTCAGATTTTATTGAATGATAATTTGTGAGTGTTTATTTTGCGTTACTGCTAAATAATGTGTATGCTACTATGCTAATCAACTAGGGGACCTACGTCCTTAAGTCACAACTGACAGTAATGAGGATTAATGCCTCATAAAAGGGCACTAGTATAGCACATCTACACGGTTTTGATCCTGGGGGCTCACAGTGCCGAGGCAATTGCTTAGCCACTGAACTATAATTGTATGCAGCGGGGGATAGGGTACGTCGCCCGGTCGCCGCCCCCACAATTACACAAAAACAAAGAAAATGCAATAAATTATCAGTAATTCATTGCATTTTTCCCCCGGTCCCCAACAGGAAAAATTCATCTGAAGGGCCATGCATTATGGTTCAAGGCATGCACAGGAGATGGGTTGAAATTAGAAAAAGTGCTAAAGAAATTTGAGAACTATTGCATGCCAAAACGTAATGTAACATTTTAGAGACACAAATTTTTCACAAGGTCACAACACGAAAATGAGACAACAGATTAGTATGCAACTGAATTGCGCAATAGAGCTAAGTCTTGTGATTTTGAGACTTAAAGAATAGCCTCGTTCGTGATAGAATTATCTGTGGAATTGTGAACTCCATGGTCAGGGAACGTCTATTGAGGCAAGATGATTTGACGCTAGATAAGACTTTACAGTTGTGTCGTTCTGCTGAAACTACTCGAGCTCAGGCAAAAGAGCTGATTTCAACGGATGGGGTCTCGGTTGATGCTCTTGGGAGTAAGAGAAAGTTGTTTCACAGTAAACAAAGACAAAATCCAAGGCAAAGTCTAGGTCAACAACAAAATCAAAGGCCATATCGAAGTCAAAATCAGACACAAGGTCAGAAATCTAAAAAAAATTGCGGTCGTTGTGGAATATGATATGAGACTATCTTCCTCATGCAGAAAACTGACTACCGATAAGTGTTGGTCAATTCCTTTCGTTCGAAGTTTGTTTCCACCTTAAATTCTCCATTTAATTCATATAATTAAGCAAGTTTAGCAAAATTCTTGACAGAAATCATAACAATCATAATTTGGTAATATTTACCTCTCAACCAGCTCGTGACCTCTAATACGAGTAATTTGTGGTTTTGAGAAATAGTTTGCCCGACCTTTAAAGGGCAAGTTCACTCCAAAATTAACTTAATTTCAATAGAAGCAGAAAAATCAGACAAACCAATCAAAAAAAGTTTGAGCAATATCGGATTACTAATAAGAAAGTTATGTGTTTTTATTGACATGAAAAACTTTGAAGATCAGAAGACAAATTAGCAACTCACTCATGAGTCTATGACGTCATTGCCTCACTATCCACTTATTGTTTTCCTTATAATAATAATTTGGAATTTTCCTCCTAAAATTTCCTTACTCCATCAATCCAAGTTATATTGATAGTATTATATTCTTGTGTGGATGCACTAATATAGAGTAATTATTTTTCCTGTTTAATCATGAAATCATGAATCATGAATGTAAAATTCAATAATTGTGACTATAAAATATTCAGAAAATAATATCAATTCTTTAAATTTCATAACATATTTTGTGAAATTTCATTCACGCAATATGATACAAATCATATGATCTGGACAAAGGCATAGGAAAACAAGTTTTGGGGGATAAAAGGGAAATGAATGGGATACAAATATTTAAAGCAATCGATAAAGAGTGAGTCAATGACGTTACAAACTGATAACCAAATTGGCAATTTGTGTAAAAATTTTCAAGTTCTATAGCTTTTCATACTTTAAAACAAAGTCATAACTTCCAAATAGTTATCCGATTTTACTCAAATTTTGTTTGCTCTCTTTCTCTTGTTTTTCTGCATCTATTAAAATCAAACTATTTTTTGGAGTGGACTTATATAGCTAGCCTATATTAGAGGCATGCACTAACAAATTTCCAAACAACCTTAATTATGGGAGCATGAAGCTTAGTTGATATCTTTTATTTTGTAGGCCTACTTAGTATATCTATTATTAATGATTTCGAGTTTTTGGTTTTACTATTTGTTAGAAAGAGGGAATCTAAAGGGTGGTACAACGTGGATGAATACCTAATCCAGTTAGTGGTCGGGTCTTCCGAACCACAGCCTTCCACCGAGTCGAAATGAGTTGAAATTAAGATCGTTTCAAGTCGTCTTGCTTTGATATATTACGAAAAATGACCGAAATAAAACTGTCAGACTAAAATAAGACTCACGACCCTCGTCATAGGCCCATACAAATTAAAATTGCGCAAAATCCGAGGTGCTAATTATAAGACCAATATTATATATACGAAATATGATCTTGACTTACATATCTAGACTCTGACGCCATGGTGCAAAAGAAGGCCGGGGTGTTCCACTTCGTCGGGGACGTTGTGTGATTTAAAAAAAAACACGCAGATAAGTAGTGCGAAAATCAATCGGTGCTCTGAAGCATTCACAATTCTCAGTCATGAGAAGGACTTGCCTTACTGCTGGTCATCAGGGAGGCAGGCATACACGTGAATGACGATGTCAAAGAAACAGATTATGTTTTTGAGCAAATCTTTTTCTTCTGATACCAAGCCTGGTTGAACATGAATTTGGTGCAATTTATCATGGTTATAAAGTCTGTCACACAACCCTTTGTCAAAGGGAAAGGATGCATTACACCGTATCCTTTGTCTGTGGTGTTTGTGAATACTGCGAATTATGTTTTTGAGCACATTTTATTCTGATACCAAACCAGGTTAAACACGGCCTTTAGACAAGGCCTCATGGCTGATAGACGCCGAGCGACTAAAAAGAGACTAATCGCGAAAATCCGAGTGAACGCCAGAGCGAGTGGCGCCCAGCCAAGTAGCCTTTAGTAATCAGGGGCCTGTTTCATAAAGCTTTTGACTTACGGTTTGGATTTCTTATGTTAACCCTTGTTCCCGACTGGAATTCTCTACCGAAATGGTAGCGTCCAATCACTGAACGTATCATCGCGTGACGTCGGCATATATTATTCATCACGTTCACAGTAAACTCTACGTAGTACGAACACCTATAACCAGAGGCGGCGGACCCGGGGGGCAGGGGGAGGGGGGCACAGTGCCTCCCCCCACTTTCTCAAGTAACCCAAAAGTGCCCCTTTTTCCATAGGAAAAGTGCCCCTTTAACTTTCTAAGAAGCGCCCCTTTTTACATAAACAGTGCCCCTATTACTTTGATATGTACCCCTATTAATTTTTAAAAGTGCCCCCTCCCCTTTCCACCTCTGATATGTGCCCATTTTATTTTGACATGTACCTTTTTTCCCTGACAAATTCCCAGTTTTCTTTGCAATAAGTGTCTTTTTTCCATTCTCATAAGTGCCCTTTTTAATCTCTAGTAAGTCCCCCTTTTCGGGTACGAGAAGCGCCCCTTTTCACTTTTGTTAAGCGCCCCCTTCACCTCTGATAACTGCCCTATTCAAATCTTAGAGGTGCCCCTTTTACTTTGACAATTGCCCCTTTTCCTTTGTAAGAAGTGCCTCTTTCCCTTTTAATAACTACCCCTTTTTAACTCGGATAAGCTCACCTTATATTTTCACATGCGCCCCCTTTCCTTTCTAATAAGTGCCCCTTTTCCTTATGATAAGTGCCACCATTTAACAAAGAGCCCTTCGCCATCTCATAAATGCCCCTTTTCACCTATGAAAATAGTCCTTTTCATTCTCATACTAGTGCCCCTTTTCATGTCTTGTAAATGACCCTATTCAATTCTGAAAGATACTCGTTTTATTTCGACAAGTGCCCCCTTTCCTCCTGATAAGTGCTCTTTTCATCTCTAATGGCACCCCCTTTTATTTGACACGTGCCCCTTTTCCTTCCTAATAAATGCTCTTTTTCCTTCATATATTAAGTGCCTCTTCGCTTTTTCATAAAAGCCCCCTTTCACCTCCAATAAATGCCCCTATCAAAATCTGATCGGTGCCCCTTTTCTTTCAACAAATTCACATTTCCCTTTATTATTAGTGCCCCTTTTTCATTCTCATAAGTGCCTCTTTCATATAAGGTGTGTGCCCCTTTTCACCTCTGGTAATTAACCTTGTTAACAATGATACGTGCCCCTTTATCTTTCTTATATATATAAGGAACCTATCCCTTTTTCATAAATGCCCCTATCAAAATCGGATGGTTGCCTCTTTTCCGTCGACAAATGCCCATTTTCACCTCTGATCATAACCCTTTGTACTTTGACACGTGCTCCTTTTTATTTTCTAATAAATGTCTTATCCCTTCGATAAGTGTCCCCTTTTCCTCTCATCATTAAACGTGCCCCTAATTTCAAGCGACTAAGAGCAATATCTCCCAAAGCTTGCTCGCTACGCTCGCTCACATTTATAGATGTTATAATTATGTTACTTATCAAAGGTCTTTTCAGTTTGCTGTTATGAGAATGTGCGTATTTATAACCCGATGAGGATTGGTTTTTTCCTCTTTTTAAGATGTAGTTTTCACACTGCGACCTCACAAATTTTTTCCTCGCTCGCTTTGCTCGCTCGCAAATGATTTTTTCGACCATCACACCCAACTGCAAGGTATGATGCTTAAGCAATATTGTATACGATGTATAAAGAGAAACAAATATTGAAATCATCCCTGATAATGTAATCAAATTATAGGGGTATATACCAATGTCTAATAAAAAAGTTATCAAATGCTTTCCTTTTTATTGTAATTTTGCATGTAAAATAGATTTGGATGTAATATTTTTTATTAATGATTTATATGTTCATTTCATAAACCAAACTAGTTTATGTCTTTTAACTTCTTCTTCATCTTCTTCCAAGAAAAGTGCTGCTTCAAGGCCTTGAAAATTGCGCACTGTGTGTGGCTGTGAGGAGCCTGTGTGTGCCTGCTCGCCAGGATCCTTGGGCATATACATGTATGTACAGTGTGCGAGTAAAAACTTTTAATCCCGTGAGGGCAGTTTAGGTGTGCTTCTTTCCCAGTGAGGACTTAAATGCCTCCAGGGAGAGTGATCAGGCTGGGTCTACTGGAAGGTTGTTCCAGTCCTTGGTAGTTGTGGGGAAGAAGGAGCTGATGTAGACTTGGCTTGTAAACAGTGTCGCTCTGAAGCGGGGTCCGTGACCTCTTAATTGTTACAGATGCCTTGAGGTATTGTTGCCATTCAACGTCAACACGACCAAAGCGGATGCGATACAGCATTGCAAGACGGCTTTGCAGACGTCTACTAACTAGCGAGAGCCATTTTAGTTTGTTCATCATAGATGTAACACTGCTGGTACGATCGTAGTCACCACGACTCAAGTGTGGAAGATGAAGTCACGCCTCGACTCAGGTGTGGAAGGTGAAGAGAATAAAGAGGATGTAACCCAGAAGGAAAAACCAGTTGCAACTGGTCCAGTTGAACCAGTTGAAGCCGACTGGTAACCCTGGATATTGAAATGGGCCAGTTGACCCAGACCAGTTGAATTCTAACTGGTCCAGTTGGAATTCAACTGGTCAAATTCTAACTGGTCCAGTAAGAATTCGATCAACTGGTCAAATTCTAACTGGTCCAGTAAGAATTCAACTGGTCTGGGTCAACTGGCCCATTTCAATTTCCAGGGTTACCAGTTGGATTTAACTGGTCTAACTGGACCAGTCGAACCATTTGGCATAACTTCCAACCAGTTGAAATCTCCAGTTGAAAATCTTGATAAGCAATTAGAAGTATAAAGTAACACTTTTACTAATTAATTTTGCCATTGGCAATTGGCAACAACACTAGTAATACCAGTTCGTCTGAAATTTCTAATGTAAAGGCATTGGTAACTAGTAGACTTAGTTAATACATAGCACAATTAATTTTCCATATACTTGTATTTTATTGAACTTATTTTATTTCATAGTTGATGTTTTCCCTGATTCATGTTTAATTAAATGTTATTTATACGAAGTAGTGAAATGTCCGAATAATTGGCAATTTATATTTTGTATTATTTTCGAAATGAATTGCACATAACTAAATCATCAGTAAATAAGAAATATGCTGTAAATTCAGATAAATAATATTGAAACACAGATGTACACGCACCCCATATCCATTATTTATTTATTTATTTATTTATTTCTGATCTTTTGACAGGGTAGCCCATTCACCAGCAAGTAGTCGTCTTCCATGGGGCCCTGAATGAACATATTTACATCGTTTATAACATTTATACAGAACAGTTACAAAAATAATACTCGTTTGCAAAATTAACATATATCATTAACCTAGTAAGCAGTAATGTCAATAGGAAAATATTAATTAAGTCGCAATTATGTGAATAAGACATGTAAATATTACAGAACATGCACGTAGTGTATGTACGGCTGAGCCATTCACAAATTACAACTTTGTTTAAACAATCTCTTAAATGAATTGACAGAGGAAGCCGTTCTCAACGAATTATCTAGCTTATTCCATTCAAATATGGAAGAAACAATTGGGCTACACTTATAACAATCAGTGTGAAATCTAGGCACACGTAAACATCCACTGTCTATTTGCCTTGTATGATGCTCATGTACATCATTAGGATTGATTAAGCCTACCTGAAGGTAAGAGGGTGCTAAGTTATGAACGCATTTATATATCATCATAACGCGACTTAACTCAAACCGCTTGTCTAGTGTCATCCATTTAAGACTTGTGAACAAATCAGCCGACGGTGTGTCATATGTCTTGTTCAATATTATTCTTGCGGCCCTCTTTTGAATTTTTTGCAGCTTAGTTGTATGAGAATGAAATCGGTTCGACCATACAACAGAGCAGTAATCTAATCGTGGCAACACTAGACTGTTATAAAGTAACTTTAAGGATTTTTGAGGCAAAAAACTCTTTGCTCTCTTTATCATGCTAATGTTTTTCTGGGTAAGTTTACTTACGTTTTCGATTTGTTTAGACCATTTCAATTCTTCATCTATCAAAAGTCCTAAGCATTTGGTGAATTGAACTCTTTTGATCAAATTGCCGTTTAATGTAATGGTGAAAGATTCAATTTTCTTGAGATTAGCAGGAGAGCCTATTAACATGACACAAGTTTTTTCAGTGTTAAGAACAAGACGATTTTCCTTAATCCATGCCATGACTCTGTTTAACGCAACAGTTAATTTTTCTTCCACAACATTTGCACCATTTGCACTGACGGTAAGTGTCGTATCGTCAGCATACATATCTATGATACCTTCAGGAGTACATTCAGGTAGACTATTAACATATATTGAAAATAAAAGGGGACCAAGAATTGAACCTTGTGGCACACCTAATTTGATGGTTGATGGATGCGACTTGGCTCCTTTGAATTGGGTCACTTGTTGTCGATCCCCTAAATATGATTTGAACCAATAAATAGTCCTATTACTACAACCTATACAAGCTAGTTTATGTAGAAGTAGCTCATGGTCAACAGTATCAAAAGCCTTACGAAGATCTATGAAGGCAACTCCAGAAATTTCTTTGTTATCAATATTCAACGACCATTGATTTACAAGTTTTGCAAGGGCAGTAGCTGTTGAATGTTTAGGTCTAAAACCAGACTGATTAGGGTGTAATAATTTATTCACGTCCAAGAATTCACTGAGTTGTTGGTGGACGGCCCTTTCTATAATTTTACTCACGATAGGTAATATCGAAATGGGACGGTAATTATTCAAAGAAGAAATATCTCCAGATTTGAATATTGGTACTACCCGAGCCTTTTTCCATTCACGTGGAACAACTCCTGTAGACAGGGATTTGTTAATGATATCACAAAGAGACTCTGCGATAACATTCTTCGTCATCTTTAAAAGTTTACAGCTGATGTGATCTTCACCAGTTGCTTTATCTATACTCAGATTATCAATCTGTTTCAATACAAAATCCTCAGTAATCAAATTCAAATTAAATTGCGAATGAGTTGGACCAATATTATTGTCCTCGTCTACTCTCAGTTGAGACTTATTCCTTCGCAGGTCCTTTGTAATCTTAGTAGCATTAGAAATGAAAAAGTCATTAAAAGCTTCAGCAATATTTGCATTGTCTAACACATTAGCACCATCAACATTTATGCTATTGGGAGATATAGGTAATGACTTAGGCACAAGGTTTCTCAAACATCTCCACATTTGCTTACTATTGTTATGATTTTGCGAGATCTGGTCTGCATTATATTCTCTTTTTCTTTTCCTCATGAGATGAATAACTGTATTCTTTAGATATTTGTAGGTGTCCCAAAGATCATCACTTTTGTTAGCTTTAGCAGCTTTGAGAACTTTATCACGTTCCGTCATAAGCTTAACAATCTCGTCAGATATCCATGGACATGCCTTTTTTCTTATCCGCTTTTTACATACTGGTATGTGCTTGTTGATTATATTATTGAATAGAGTCAACCACATATCCCACGCAACATCAACATTATCTATATCTTTTATGACCTGCCAAGGAGTACTTCTCAATTCACTGTAAAATTTCTCCTCGTCAAGATTTTTAAACGAGCGAAATTCTGCGTATTCGGATTTGTTATGGATCTTTGCACTAAAATCGCGAACCGTATACACCAAATAATGATCACTTATGCTAGTTTCAAATATTCCCCATTCATTGTAAAGTTCCTTGTCTGATACAAATATCAAATCAATTAAAGTAGAAGAGGTATTTGTAACTCTTGTGGCAGTATCAATTAGCTGACTTAACCCGTACATATTTGTATAAAACATTAACTTTTCAGCATTCAGATCAAGTTGGTGTGGCATACAATCACAATTGAAATCACCTAAAATAATACAGCTCATATCTTCCGAGAGAGCAGAGTCCAAACTTCCGTCTAATTCTTCAAAGAAATCAACGTGAGAATTTGGAGGTCTGTAAAACTCTCCAACCAGGATGGGAGACTTATTTGGATAATGCAATTCAAACCAAAGGCATTCTAAAGTAGAAGAAATCAAATCATCCCTTCTTTTATAATTGAACTTCTTGGATATATATACAGCCACACCACCACCATGTCTCGTACGGTCTCTACGTAATAAAATATAATCATCTATATACAATTCAGAATCATCAATCATGGAGTCGCAAAATGTTTCATTTAAACCAATAACATCAAATGATGCATTTCTCAGAAGTAATCTAAGTTCGTCAATCTTAGCAACTAAGCTATGAATATTCAAATGGGCAAATTTTAAGCCCCTGTTTCTAAACGGAGGAACTGATCCACCTTCCAACTGTTTAATGTTACTCTTATTCAGTTCATGAGATTGATCCTGAAGATTATGATGTAGTATGCCAGTACCAGAGACAGAGTTTAACTGCATGTTGCCATGACGAGACGTAGATGCTCGTTCCACCCCTGTTGAGCTTTTGTCAGTGGAAACATTGGAAGAGCAGGTGCAGACTTTAGCCTCCCTCTCGGAGCAATCATCTCGAAATCCTGCGTTGAAGATCCAACAACTTAAGCGTAGGACGTTTGCTGAGTAGGTGTAGGTGGCCCTCGAGGTCGCTCAATAAAGTGGCGTAGATTAGAGGCAAGAACAGCTTGTCCTGCCTTATTGATGTGGACCCCATCTCTGCCAAGGTGCCTGTCACCTATGTTGTCGTTGTCAACGAAACCCCATCTCCTTTCACGGGCAGCTCTTCTCAATCGCCCATTAACCCCATCGACACTGCGCCTCTGGTGAACCGATTCCCATCTGCGGTGTATAACACCAGACAAGCATACATCACAGCCTTTCGCTGCAATCACGTCTGCTAATGCTATGATGTCATTGGCGGTTGATGTACTACCATTACCTTTCGACAAGTCATTTGACCCGACATGTAGAATGACGTCTCCTTTCGCCTTTACACCCTCAGTAGCCTTCTTAGAGGAGATATCAGCCACCGTTGCCCCTGGGTTCGGATGGCAGACTACTCTATGTTTTCGGCTCAGGAGTCGGCCCTCGATGTGCTTGATCATCGAGTCGCCTTCGATGACAACATCTGGTAGCTCAGACAAGCGGCGTTGGCGATGCCCTTGTCGGAACTCATTGGTTTGGTCGCTCGTCGACATCGAAGTCGAAGGCTTTGCGTCAGTGCCTTCGAAAACAGCAGCAGGTACCTCCAACAGGCGGCGCTGGCGATGCCCATCTCGGTACTGTTTCATCTGGTCGCTCGTCGACATCGGAGTAGGAGGCTCGACGTCTGTGCCTTCAAGGACAGATTCATGTAGCTCAGATAAGCGGCGCTGGCGATGCCTATCTCGGTACTCTTTCATCGAAGTAGCAGGCTCAGCGTCAGTGACATGATTATCCGCAAGGACATCGAACCTATTCTTCGTCGGGACGGTATAAACAACTCTTGAGATAGTTCCCACTATCTCATTGAGATCTGTTTTCTCCTTTACCAGATCAGCACTATCGAACTTAGCTTCAAGATTGATAAGCCTGTCGGCTAGTTCATTAACTGACGACAAAACTAGATTGAATAGGTCATAGAGATCAGCTTGCTCAGTATTCGTCTCCTGATTTCTTTTGTCATTACTCGCTTGATGGATATGGTCATTGATTGCACTTTGCAGCCTATTAACCAAAGTTTCTTTTACACCATTTTTATTTAGACCACGTTTCTGCAGTTCAGCTTTGAGTTCCTTCACACGGAGACTTCTTACGTTAACGATGGTCATTGTGACGTCATTTAAAATAATTGTTCACCTGTTTGCTGAAAAGTACTGCGTTAACATCAGTGCGTAATATACTGAGATAACCAGGCCCCCCAAGCTCCGCCATTTTGTCCGGATCCATTAGAAGCCAAAATAAGCTACCTTGCATAATTCATGAGCCTTATGAATTATGCATTCTGTAGGATGCTCCCCGCGAAAAGTGTACTGGAATGATGTTCACTACATGGTAAAAGACAATGCGCGTATCAGCGTAATAAGAGAGGTCAAATAATCTACTGTACGGAATTATGGGTAATTTATTCATCACGCTGCGCGCTAGCAACGCAAGTGATTCAGCGAATCAGCGTAGATTGTTCTGATGCGATCACCGTTAGGTGAAATACGCGCTCGAACTTGTATCATCGATCACCAGTATAACAGCTGGTGTACCCAGAATGCATCGGGAAGTGGACCTCTCGTTGTTGTGTTGTTGTTGTTTTTTAATATGGGGGAGTGGCCTTAACTTCATTGAATAAGAAATACTGATCCGATCTTATTCCCTTTTTAGTCTGT
The DNA here is from genome assembly GCF_000002235.5 of Strongylocentrotus purpuratus. NCBI lineage: Eukaryota > Metazoa > Echinodermata > Echinoidea > Camarodonta > Strongylocentrotidae > Strongylocentrotus > Strongylocentrotus purpuratus. The sequence goes on along the minus strand of NW_022145599.1, from coordinate 3,886,120 downwards.
CAATAACTGGGTCTGTTTTTGTTTAATTAACTTAAACATGCTATAAGCCATATATCAACACATTCTCTGGCTATAATTATTCATTTTAAATATGCTAATATATAAAGTGTCCTTATTTTATACAAACAAATTATGTGGCACAGTGGATGGTTTTTCTCCACCCACTCTCATCGTACCTTAATGATTCCCTTTCTCTCTCTTTCTCTGTCTTTCATAAATTATCTTCTGCAACTAACAGTTTGTTGTCTTGACTGAACAACCTGTTGCAGTTCCTTTCTGTCTCACTTTCAGTCGTAATACCATTCATTTACATTTACTCGTTATCAACTACGATCAACCATTGATCCATATTCACTCCATTGCTGTCAACATTTCACTTGGATTATCTTCACTTTTTACTTTTTGCAGCCTTTGCAGGAGCTTTGAACATTTTTAATGTAGAGACCAGAGAGATCGGAAAATATATGTTAATCATTTTATTCGAATTGAAAACGGAAAGTGAAACATTTTTTTTCAACATCTTGACATATTTTTTGTTTAAAGACAATGGAATTTAACACTGGAAATTTTGATTTGGGGCGCCCCCCCCCCCTCCAAAAACAAAAAAACAAAAAAACAACAACCCAGAAGTGGTACCAGGGTTAGTTAGTTGGGAGGCCCATGTCCTTTATAATTTTATTTTTAGGAATAGTTTTCTCTTTTTTATCAATTTGACATTGGTATACCGTTAATTTCACTGGGAAAACCACCCCCTTCCCTTACACATCAATACTGCCATTACTTCTAGCAACAGTAATTCTATAATTCAAAATGTTTTCATTTTCTAAATCCTTCTAATATAAACATATAACAAATATAATATTGTTTACACTTCTGCAACCTGTTACATGGTCCATTTAGAAACAGCAACAGGAAGAGGATAACAAGCCCCCCCCCCCCTGTTTTCTTAAGCTAGGAAGTATCAAAACATGATTCTATTAAAATTAGCAGTTTGGATACAACAGGCAATGATGATTAGCAGTTTCCATATTTAGTGCATTTAGAGGGTTGTCTTTTAAACCTTCTTACATACAATACTTGAAGCAGCAATAATGTAATAATCTACAAAACTTCAACTACAGAAGTCCATAGACTGAGGTAAATGAATTTCAACATGTATAATTATAATTAATATATCATTGATTGATTCAATCTTTGATATAGACTGATAGATCTTTATCTCTCAAATTTCAAGGAAATTTCTTTCTGCCCAACACTCAGTTTCATCCTATAAGATGGTAGTTGACATTGTTAAAATGTCATTAATGTTTATTCATTGATGATTAGTTATCTTTAATTATTTGAAAGTTGACAAGATGATAAATTCATTATTTTTTAAATGTGGTATTCTACAAACATATAATACAAATAATAAATAAATAGTATGTAAATATTCAAGATTAAACCCATTTCTACTGTCCTCTTTCATTATATGAGGGGGCATCTTTAAGACGTAGTCCCATGTAGATGTCTTCTGCATTCATCGATGAAGTTGTAGGCTAGTTTTCAGAAGAAAGGGCTGTGATGATGACCCAAGTCTGTTGAATGGAAAAATGAAATAAGATACAGTGTATAAGAAAATAAACAACAACTAATAACATACACCCTGATACCTGCTCTGACAAAAAGAGGAAGGACTAATATTCACTTGGGGTTCTAGTGGGAAAAACTAAACTTTTTTTCCTACAAGACTAGTTACTGACCACATGTTAGATTATTTCTGATGATCCCATTAAGACAATAGGCCTGATGGAGCTTGGATCAGACAAGTATGAAATAAGTAATACTGGTACATGTACAATGTACTTGTAATGTAAACTCGTGGTCATAAATGAATAATACTCGGTTTACATAAAATGACCAAACAACTTGGAACAGAGAATGTACAGGAAATAATGCTATTGAAACATTCGTTATGTAGACTTATATTTCATGTATATTGACATTTTAGTTTTAATCTAAATCACAATTGTGATATTCAGTCAAGTATTCTTTTACAAGTCAATGGACAATGAAAAATATAATTGTCAGATCTATAACTTTCTGCATGATAAATGTGTTCTACAATAGTTTATTGGGGGTACCTACATGGTATATTAGCACACTTGCTTGTATGAAGTGCAATAGGCCCACATCTCTAGATATGATTCTGTCAATATCTGTTCTTTATTCCTCTCCTGGGTTTGTAATCAGCATGCTTTCATCATCCACTGTAGAGAAGCATCATCCTACATAAGAGAAAGCAATGTAGGTACTTCAATTAAAAAGTGATAATAATATCAACCATAATTCATCGTATAAACAGACTTTCGTTATGTTGTGTTCTTCTTCATCTTCATTGCTCAAGAAGTGAAAGGACCACTTACAAAAAAAAAGTAATGAGGGGTCCTGTGTATACCCTTCATGTATGATCATTATCATTATTATGTAGTGCTTTGAATGTGCATTAGACATCGTTCTTCTACACACAGGACCTCCTGTAAATAAGGACAAATCCCTTTGTAAACAAAGAAAGGGAAGAACTAGAATAAAATATTCCCTCCACTATACACACTTGAAACATACACTTAGTTCCATTTCCTTTTTAGTGAATTAATAGGTGGTCGTTTAATATTTGTGTGCTAAATATCCTGAAAATTTTACCTGCATGGGACTTTCAGCTTCATCTTGAAAATATAAGAAATGTTGTAATGTCTACTCATCAGTTAACTCCTTCCAGCTCTTCATCAGTTTCCATCTGTTGGAACAAAAAGAAAACAAAATCAATACGACAATCAAGGCGTCCCTTTCTCCTTAACAAAATAAAAATAGATCTAGCATAAAAGCTTTTTTTCATGTCATGGTTGGCCTAAATTTTAATATAGTGTGGAAATCAACATTCCAATTTAATGGACCACAGTACAAAGTAAAATCGAATGGAAGATTTAACTTGTGCCTCAAAAAGTGCTTTATATGGCCTAGATATAAAGTAGTCTTAAGTAGAATTGGTTTATTAAGACAAGAAGAAGTGGACTTCATAAGTAAACATAATTGTGGACAAGGGGTCTTCTCTTACACAAACAAATAGATTTATCAACATGAACTGCACAATTCAGAGAAGAAAAAAATCTCTAATAATTATATTAAAAGTAATAACAGGAGTCAGAAGCGTACGCAGGGGGGGGGGGGGGGGGGGAGGGTTGGGGTAAACCCCCTACCTTCAGTTTTTTTATGTGTATGTTCAGGCCTTAAATTTCAATATTTTTATGGCAAGGCCACTTTTCTGTAGGGCACATTCCTATATTACAGAACAAATAGGAAGAATTGGAAAGGGCACATAAAATCACCAAAGAGTCCAAGGCCAGTGAGAGGGGCATTGAGGCCAATCAAAGGGGCATCCACGGCCATGGCCTTGGTGGCCTTGGATTAATTCAAGCCCTGTATGTTTTTCTGGAACCCCCCCCCCCTCCCCTTTTTTTAGTGTTTTTTTTTTTTTTTTTTTTTTTTTTTTTAATACAAAAAAAAATCCAAATGGATGACCTAAACCCCCCCCCCCATGCTTATTCAGTGGCTGGCTGAGTCGTTGCGAAATTTTTGGTCCGATTTCAAAATGTTAACCCCCCCCCCCTCCCCCTTGAAAAAATCCTGCGTACGCCACTGATAGGGGTCTAGATCTAGATCTAGTAGTAAGGTCAAGGTTTAGACTCTAAATGATAACTTGACAAGCATGCTGGACCCACACAAAATCTAATTATTAAATAAACAAATCCTAGTGTTGATGTTTTTTTAATACTTTGTATTAATAAGTTCCAGGTTTACATCTAAATGAAATAGGATTTGGAGTGGTTTGATTATCAATGGTCACAGATAATTTTGGTCTTAATAAATTTGACACGGATGCAACTGAGCGAACGGATGGCACTGATAAGTAAAGCCATCAGAGTCAACATCTACTAAAGATTTTAACAAGAATTAATCCACTTGGATTATCAAAAAAGATCATGCTTCAGAGATTATTGTAAGGTGTAACGTTAAATCTCGATTTAAATTAAATCGATGATTGATGAATTAGATTCATGATGACGATCAAATCTGAAATAAAACTTGATTAGAAAGTTTTATCTTGATGCAGATGAGCACCGAAATTCCCCGGGGTGGGCCTGCCGGAACGGCCGGGCCCCTAACTGGAGTACTAGGGTGAAATGACGGCAAACCGCAGTCAAACTATTTCATGACGATGAAAATCAAAGTTCAATTTCAAGAGCAATAATTTCCTAGTCTTTTCCCCAAAAATCTGTTGAGAACGGTCTCACAATGTAACGAAATTACCATAGATCACAAAGACTATTGCAGCTTTTTCAAAATTGATGACTAAATTCACTTAATCTACTCATATTTCAATCAATTACTCACCCATTCTCAATGAACTAAATCTTCTCAGTTTGTGCGAGTAGCCTGCGTCGTGCATAAATCTGCATAATTAAAGTGACGCAATGAGGTCAAATATATTATCCGGTTTCTTAAACGATACTATCGATAAAATACATATTCATGAGGCTCATATCCAATCAAAGAGCCGCCTCGGTGGCTTATTTTGTCTTCAAATGATCCAAAAGAGGCGGAGCCTAATCCCATTCATCTGCATGGTTTCCGCGCGTGCTGCTTTCCGTCTAGTAATTATATTTAAACGTCTTTGGAGATAACTCACTAGCGCACACTTGCGTTGTATCTTTGCGCTCACTTGCGCTGTATCCAAGATGAATTCTGCGTAAAGTGTTTATATTGCGCTTAATGTTCAAAAATCAAGAAAATAAATATTTAAAAAATTGACCAAAATAACAGTATAAAATGGCCAAAATCTTTAAAAGTCTACAAATTTGTGAAAAATGAATTACACAAATCTCACCACTGTCCTTTCGTCGTCAGTTTGGTATAAAAAGTTTCCTTGAGTCCATTATTTGGCTGCAGAAAAGTGCATTTTTCAGGAGCTCGCGAAAAACACGTCCATCTCAAGAGAGATATTATGATCATATTATGCAAATTAGCTGGTGTCAACTGGAAATTGGCCAACGGATCAGTTAGAATTTGACCAGTTGAATTCTTACTGGTCCAGTTGGAATTAAACTGGTCAAATTTAACTGGTCAAATTCTAACTGGTCCAGTTGAAATTCAACTGCTCAAATTCTAACTGGTCCAGTAGGAATTCAACTGGTCAAATTCTAACTGGTCCAGTTGGAATTCACAGACCAGTTATCAACTGGCCAACTGGAAATATGCCCACGGACCAGTTATCAACTGTTGCAACTGGAAATATGCCCACAGACCAGTTATCAACTGGTGCAACTGGAAATATGCCAACAGACGGCCAGATATCACAGGCGCAACTGGAAATATGCCATTCACAGACCAGTTATTAACTGGTGCAACTGGAAGTTTGCAAACAGATCAGTTATCAACTGGTGTAACTGGTCATTAAGGACTGGTTCCAGTTAAATGAAATGCAGTCGCACCAAATATCCGCTTGATGCGCATCATGGACCAGTTAGAATCAACTGGAACCGGTTGAATTTAACTGGTTCCAGTTGAATCTAACTGTTTCCAGTTGAAGTTAACTGGAACCAGTTGGAAATTTCAACTGGTGGTAACTGGTTTTTCCTTCTGGGAAATGACCCCTCCTTCACAGAGAGTGATAGGTTCACCAATTCATACGTCCTCACCAAGAAGACAAGTTGTAAAACCTAAGAAGATAAGTTTCCATATTCTTAATGTGGGTTGTCAAGGGCCAAAAAGCAATCTTTTCATCTTCGGATGTAAATCCATGATCAGGACGTCGTCATTGGAACAGAATCTTGGTTATCGTCATGCAATCAACATCATCGAGGTCTTCCCAACTGATCACATTGAGAGGAGGGATCGACCAAATGACCCCCATAGTGGGGTGTTCATATCTATAAGAAGGAACTTCTTGCAACAAGAGAGATAGAACTTGAAACTAACTGTGAAATTATTTGGTGTAAATTGAACATGGCGTGGTCTAAGACACTTCATGTAGCTGCTTACTATAGGCCCCATGAAAATGACGAAGAAAGCCTCACAGAACTCCAGCAATCTTTGAGTAGATTAAATCATGATCACACAGCAGTGATAGGTGGTGATTTCAATCTGCCTGGATGGAATTGGAATACCCGACAAGTGAAGGCATGCCACTACTCTGCACTTCATCATGCCTTTGATTCAATAGTGGATGATCATGGTCTAACACAAGTAGTCACAGAGACAACAAGAGGATAAAATGTACTCGGTCTGTTCCTAGTTAGTAACCCAACGTTGATCACTGATGTATCAGTTAAACCCGGCATTTCAGATCATGACTGCCCGCTGCTCACAATTGCTAGATGTCCGACTCGGCAGAATTAGCAAGCGAGAATCAACATCTACAGCAAAGCTGACTGGAAAAAGTTTGCTGACTTTATGGAAGGTGTCGGAGAGGAAATTGCAGACAAGCTTGACTTATGCTTCGTGAATGAAGCATGGATTATCTTTAAGAGTGGAATAGAGAAGGGATTGTACCACAAAAACTGACATCTAAGAAGGATGACCATGGATTACGAACAAGAAAAGAAGGATCATCCAAAGGATAGACAGGTTGAACAAAAAATGTCGAGACCTACAATCAAGAAATCATGGACTCATCCCCTATCTTTTGGAGGAAGAAGTAAGAACAATCAAGAAAACACTACAACAAGAGCTAAAGGAGGGTGTATTGGAATTATGTGGAATCCCTTTTTTCTACCGATGAAGATAACACAAAACATGACATTATGAAGAGATTTTGGAGGTTCATCAAACATAACAGGTCTGACAACACAGGAATAGCAGAACTGAAAACTAATGGTACTACAGTCACTGATACGATAGCAATAGCTGAAGCACTGAACCAACGGTTCCAAAGTGCATTCACCAAGGAAACACCCATCCCAGACAACTACCGCGACCTCATCATTTCAAGGAAGAGAGGATATTGTGCTCACACCAAAGGGTGTAGAAAATTTGCTCTTTGGCCTGTAGATACACAAAGCTACTGGACCGGACGGTATAACTAAACAAGTCTTGAAGCAATTGGCAACAACTCTGGCTCCTATTCTTTGTGATATATTCCGCTTGTCCTATGAAACGAGTGTAATACCAGAGGACTGGCGTGAGGCGAATGATATACCAATCTACAAGAAACGTAATAGATCAACTCCAATAAACTATCGTCCCATCTCACTAACATGCATTTGCTGCAAACTAATGGAACATGTTCTAGCCAGCAAAAGCATGGGGACAGAAATAGCATCATCTTCCCCCTTCAATATGGCTTTTGCAAGAACATGTCATATGAACAACAGTTATTAGGATTCACAAGTGATCTGCACAAGAACTTGGACGAAGGACGTCAAACGGATGCCATAATCATGGATTTTTCGAAAGCATTCAACAAGGTTGGGCATCAACGGCTCTTGCACAAATTGCAGTTCTATGGTGTCAGAGGGAAGAATCTTGGATGGATCCAAAGCTTTCTCCATGGAAGAAGTCAAAGAGTCCTTTTGGATGGCAAGAACTCATCATCAATAGCAGTGGAATCTGGAGTGCCTCAAGGGTCGGTTCTTGGACCTTGTCTCTTTCTATTCTACATAAATGACTTGCCAAATGGTCTAGCATCCAAAGTTCGCCTATTTGCCGATGATGCTATTTCCTACATGACCATCGACAACCAACATTATGCACACAATCTTCAACAAGACCTCAACAGGATTAGAGACCGGGCTGAAAAATGGATGATCGTTTTGAACACGGACAAATGCAAGGTACTCACAGTCTCCAGGAAAAGAAGCAAGGCACAACACACATGTGTATCATCTGAAGAACACCCCCCCCCCCCTTGAAACCGTTGACTCTGCGAAGTACTTGGGTGTTACCATCACTTCTAATCTCAAGTGGACCAAACATATCAATATACTGTCAACAAAGCCAATAACGTCCTCGCCTTTCTAAGACGCAATCTACGCATTAAATCTTCTGACCTCAAACCCACTGCATACAAACTGTTGGTTTGACCGATCGTAGAGTATGCTTCCTCTGTCTGGGACCCAGCTTACCCAAACCTCATTTAAAAAGTTGAAATGGTGCAAAGAAGAGCTGCAAGATTCACTCTGAATCGTTTATACATAATACATCAAGTGTCAGCAGTATGCTGAAAGAACTTGATTGGACCAGTCTACAATAGCGCAGAGAAAATGACAGACTAACTATGATGTATAATATACACAACGATCTCGCTCTTCTTCCGGCTCAGGACTATATCATACAAGTCACCCAGTTGACGAGAGCCACCCCACCACATTCCTATCAGATGCCAAACTCAAGAACTGAATCGCATCGGCATTCATTCTTTCCGAGGATAGTAAGGAGTTGGAATTCCCTGCCCTCAGAAATTTGTGTAGCGCCATCTGTTGGAGCCTTCCGTAGTCGACTGCAGACGGTTGGTGACAGCAAGTGGCTAGTCTTCCTCCATCTTATACATGAGCTTGTAAATATTTGTAAATAACCTGTATTATAATGTAAATAGCACTCGAATGGACGTAAATTGCGGTTCACACACAAACGCACATAGTTTGCAAGAATCTTCAGTCAATTGAAGGAGGCAGACTTAATCAGAAGAAGAAGAAGAAGAAGAGCCGTAGAATAGAAAATAAATGCTGCCTGACGCTTCTCCTCCTGATTGGTTACGGCATACCATTACCAGGATCCTTGCTACTGCATAGACGCGCATATATAGGCCTAGATCTAGAGTGATTTTGAATTGTTCTACGATCTTCCTATCAAAGCTCAGATGCAGACATTATTTCTCTTCCTCACATCTGCTGTTTTGTGTTCCTACACAAAGAAGTCAAATAAAGATAAAACTGGAGACAATAGATATAATGTTCATGACCTTGGCGTGTCCTTTATTGTGCAACCTATTTCAACCGCGTTTCTTTTACACAAGAGATATGCATGCGCGCATATGAATGTAGTTATAGCATATAACTCATCTCATTACATCCCCCTTCTTTTAACAAACAAATGAATGGTAATTTACAGACTTATTCTGTTTCTTATTCCGTTTATATTTACAAAAGTCTGATTTCGAATGTGAATCATAAATCTCACTTTTGAAGAATTGTTTGAAAATGTCTTTGGAGCAATTAGAGCTCAATAACTTTCTCGATCACTATTTTCATATCAGTAATACCTCTTTAGGTATCTTTTAGGGTGTATTCATTTTGTATGGTATTTTCTCCTTTTTTTCAAAGCGTTTCAAGATTCCATTAAGGGATTTAAAACTTTTATATTTGAACGATTATTAATTCCCTGTTTTTCGTTCATCTGAAGCTATATATGTACATGCATTTTAAAATATAACAATATTTTTGAACTTGTTCAACATCAACAACTTTAAATTCATTAAACAATTTCTAACTCTATCATAGTGTCTATAATGACAAAATAACGATGTTTAAGGATCAAAATGTACAGGTCTGCGAACATGTCGACCTGATCTAGTGACATATGTGTTCTGAGTTTGTTTAGCGCTGTTTTGTGATCTGTGTGTGCTTCCATCTGTTGGCATGTTGTCTTGATCATTCTGTTAAATGACTTGTTCTATGTCATGATGGATTTCAGGTTTTTCTCCTGTTTTCCGAATGTGTCTACGGGTGCGTCATAGAGTTTGGCCACTTGGTGTTTGCACCTCATAGGACTTTGGTTCAGGTCTCTTCTTTAGGACTGTTCCTTTGTCCCAGTGTCCATTTTCCTGGTTTTTTATGCGAACCCGCTGTCCTTGGTGAAATGGTGGGAGGGGACGCGTGTTCCTGTAGTAGTAGAACTTCTGCTGATCTTATCTTTCTTGAAGGCGTTCTTTCACTGCTTCCCTATTAGGATCACGGTTATGGATCCTTACTGGAAGATTCGTCTGGATCTTTCTACCCAGTAGTAGTTCTGCTGGTGACGGTAGATATTGAGAGTCGATGGGTGTTGCCCTAGCTCACGTACTGCAAAGCCTTGTCGACGTCTTGTCTGGCTCGCTTCGCTTTCGTCATCGTCATCTTCATGGTTTGTACCTGACGTTCAATATATCCATTTGACTGCGGGTATCTCGGGCTTGAGGTTACATGAGTAAAACTCTACCCGTCAGCAAAGAATTTGAACTGAGAGCTACTGTATTGAGGACCATTTAATTGTCACTCAAAACTTTCTCTGGTGTGCCGTGTTCGGAGAATACTTCCTTCAGTATGTCAATGGCACAGGCACTTGTTGCTCGTCCTTGGATTTTTTTGACAATTGGGTACTTGGAATATACATCTGCAATTAGTAAGTAGGCCTACTCCTTACCATCCAAGTGGAACAAATCAGTGGCAATGACCTGCCACGGACTTGTTGGAAACAGCACCCATACCAGGGAGAGTGCATCTTCCACGAGAGGATGATCAAGTTGATAACCACACAACACCTGCAGGAATACAGGGTTTAGATTTTTTTTCCTTTTTTTCTTCTTCAAATCTTAATTTAAGAAGTTCATTTCTATCATCATCATCACCATTTGCTTTGAGGCTGTGCCCCTCAGCAAATAGCACTATTGGAGTCACCCCTTACACATAGTTTTAACCAGAACTTCTCAAGACAGTGTATATTTGTATACTATTAATAATCTTTTAAAGTCCACTCCAAATTTTATTAAACCGAAAATGGAAAATCTTTTGCCCAATTGATCGTGAGCCCGGCAGGCACTGAGCAGCGCCAGGTCGACGTTGCTCTATCCCTTATTGTTGAACGCCAAACAACTAGGTAGCAGCAACTCCCGTCTTAATTTATATTTATTATTATTATTATTATTTTGCAATTTTTTAGGACCATGGCATGTCGTCTATTCAAAGCTCGCTCACTTGGTGAAAATCAGTCCATGCTAAAAGTGGAGGGCTTTTCAGGAATGGCTCATGATCTTCTTTCGCTTGTTGATGCTGCTGCCCTGAAAGTGACCAGGAACTTGAACCCGACCTTGTATGCTCTCAAGGTCATTCCACATCATCTGTATCCTGTCTTATTGGCAGCGAGTTTAGAAAGGGGTTTGGCTGTTTATACCAAAGCTATTGTTGGGGCCTGGCCATTAGCTTCACTCAACTTTTCAACCCTTCATTATTTTTCAAAGTACGTGGATGATATGTACTTTACATATTGCATGAATAAACATGATTCCCCCCACACCACTTGGCAGTTATAAGGATGATAATAAGTTATCTGCACTAACCACTAACTGACCCGAGCATAAGTTACCATTATTATTACCCAATTTGCTAGATTTCAGAGCACATTTTCCACTCACTGAGGAGCATGCCGTTCCAGTTCTAGTCAATTTCAACAGGCCACAATAACTAACATATTTGCATTCAAGTGGATGGAGATAGTAGCTCTATGGCCCCAAATCAAAGGACTCAATAAACAGAGAGAGACTGAAATCGGTGTAAAGAGGATTTAATTCACTTTAATACTCTGTACGTCTGCTGAATAATTTGTATCAAGAGCATATCCGATTACATTCTGCTCCAAATTTTGGGTTTCAAAAGAAAGTTGCTTATTTCATTGCACATTTTCTCCTGCTTCATGTGTACTTTATTTCTGTATCATCCATGATAACATGAGAAAAGGTTTGTGATTGAAAATATAATATTTTAAAAAGATAAAATAAGAAATGGAAAGATACAGTGAAGAAAGAAAGTAGTATGGTTGGTCTAAATGAAGAGGATGCTTAATAGTCGAGACAATAAGTAGTGTAGGGAGGGAGTGTCATCATTGGGTCATTGGGTGAAAGTCAGTAACCCCTCGTAGGAGGGAAAATGCTGACTTTAATAAATGATGATGATAGATGATAAACCAAAACTCCATTAATTAACAGATAATCTACATGTAGAAGATGACCACGTGTCTGCACTTTAATCAAATCTGTTCAAAAGATTGTTATGTTAACTGTACATTTTTTTTTCCTTTCTTATTTAAATCAGTTTACCCAGCATTCGAGGGCCTAATGAACAGCATCATCCTGCTCTAGCTGCAGCTATTGCTATATCAGAGCAGAAAGAGAGCAGAATTCAAGACATTGACATCACCTCACTCAACCTCAGTAAGCATTAAATAACAGTAAGTTTTGCTCGTATGGGTCATGATAAAAGCGGTTATAAATGGAATTTTTAAGAGTCTATTGCAACTCTAAATTGCATTTAATAAAAACTTTGATAGTTGCAAAAGTTGAAGCAGAATCTGTTGGTGGGTGCAAAGCTTGAATATCCATCCCATCGGCAGAATATTAACTTTCCTTTTATATTTGTTTTAAGGAGAGCCGTGGCAATGATGAAAAATGTTCGATGTATTCTCTCTCATTTAGCAAATTATGAATTAGGTCTGCGTATGTCACAAACAACACAAAGATATTTGTAATTCAATTTTCTAACATTGGAGTACATTAATCATGCATACAAATAGCACAAATTTTCTTTGCATTTTATCTTCATACACATCATTAAATATCTCTCTTTCTCCCCGTCTCTCTACATTCATTCTCCCCCATATATCTTTCATGTTCTCTCTCTCTCTCTCTCTTTCTCTCTCTCTCTCTTTCTCTCTCGCCATCCCTCTCTCTTTCTCTCTCTCTCACCCTCCTTTTCTCACCCTTTCTCTCTCTCTCACCCTCCTTTTCTCACCCTTTCTCTCGTCTCTCTTTAGGTGACAGAACAAACAACTTGTTTTTGAATACTCTACTGAAAGGTAGACAAGCTGCGACAAAAGACATTGTGAAGAAACACAGGAGTGTAGCATCTAAAGGTGATCCATTTCTCCATATTGTTTTCTTGTGAAATGTCTTCTGAATTTATTCTGAAATGTCTCATTTATTGATCTGCCTGTAGAGTATAAATAGTATCAGTCATCATTGGATAATTGGTGTCACAAATTTCAACTGACATGAATATTGAAGAAAAAAAATGGGTGGTTTTAAAAGGTTGAAATATTGACCAGTGTCTACTATGTGGTGCATGTATTCCCACACTCCCATGCATACATTCATACATTGTGTAGCTTGATTAACGGTAGTGACCTGTTAGCAACAGTAAGCTATTGCTGGGGAGTTGTTGAGGTCCGGCGTTCTGAAGGTAATACATGTATTTAAATCCCCATATAACCATGTTGTATATCAGCAGGGAAAAAGAGGGAGCATAAGCAATTAAGCTCTTGAAAGCTCAAAAAATAGCTCTGGTAAACTGAAAAAGAGCTTTGATAAAAAATAAAAAAATAAAAAATAAAAAAAACACAATTAAAATACTTTTATTACTGTGAAAAAGTGCACCTACACAAATCTTAATGGAGCTCCAGCAAACAGGAGAGTATTTTTTGCAGTTTTGTATATGTTGATCTTTTGCTAGGACCCTGTTGTGTTGTAGTTTGTATTTTTGGCGTTCAGTCAAAATTGACCATTTACGCCTGTCTGTTTATTGGTAGTATTATTTGTCTATGTCCGTCAAATCATTTGTCATTGAGAAAACTGTGCGCCTGTGCTGTTGTGGAGATGTTTCATTTCTTATATATGGACCATGTCTGTTCAGTTCAGTTCAGTTTATTAATATCATCATTTCGCAGCCTGGGCTGAATTGCATGACAATTTACAATTAAAAACATATCATATTTCTTTCACAATTGTTTCAAATATACTACTAGTTAAAATACCATATAATTAACAAAGACAATGAATTGTCATCAATAGTTAGATCACTTTCTAGTGACAATTCATAATATTAGCATTAAGAATAATTCAATGTATATATATATACAACAACAATATTTGCATTAATAATATTATCTAATTTGGTTTTGCATCATTCAGTAGAGATTGGGTAAATAAGTCATTGATAAGGTATTTGAGTGCTTAATTGAACAAAAAATAACCTTGTTGATACCTGTAATGCTATGCGTAATACCCATGTTCATGCTTCGATAATCAATTATGCCCCTGGAAATATAATTATATGAGAAATATGTTCTGATTTCAAAATATATATCGATAATAATAATTAAATAAATAGTGACACCGGTTTCGTCAAAAAGAGTTAGGCGTACATTGTTCTCTATTCACCCCTTTTATACAACCTTGGCATTATTCATTTAGGCAAGTTGTCAGAAATGGAATGGAGCTATTCTGATATCTTTGTGTCCTGGCATTGATAGATTTGTACGTTCGGCTGGTCCTGAGCTGCATGGAATGAGTTGTGTCGTTGAGAGGGAACACATTCGAGTATATATGGGAACGTACACATGCTTCGGCAAACTTTGTACATAGGTCATGCCTTCTTTCTTCTAATGTTTCTATTGAACTTCTTTGAGAGCAGTTGTGTAAGTGAGTTCAGCTCCAGTGCACTAGTCTGCAGCTTTGTGAGTCCAGGGTGCCACACCGGTGCTGCGTATTCCAGAGCTGGCCGGACGTAGGACTTGTATACGGCAACTAGATCTTCTCGTGGGATTCGAAATCTCTTCAGTCTGCTCAGTATATGTACCCGTTTCTTGCTCTTCGACATCATTTCTTTGACTTGTTTGTCCCATTTTAGGTCACCTTGAACCCAGACACCGAGGATTTTCGTTTCATTGACCACCTCCAAAACATTCGGGTCTAGAGATATGTCTGGGGGTGCTGGTTTGGTTCTCTTGAAGCAAAACTGCAGTTGTTTACATTTAGCTGCATTTAGTTTCAAGTAGTTTTGGTCAGCCCATTGCACCAGGTCGTTGACAGCTTCCTGCAGGTGAGAAGGCTCATTGACGGTCTTGGTCTCGCCGATACTAAGATCGTCTACATACTTCCATGTATGCAACTCTGTCGACTCCAGTGCGTCATTGACTGCTAGAAAGGCTAGGGGGCCGATCTTTGTTCCTTGGGGAACGCCACAGGTTAGTTTCTTCCAGGAGGAGATAGCGCTTTGGTATTTTACTCTCTGGTGCCTATTCGTTTAAAAGTCGGCGATCCACGGGATGATTTCCGGACGGACTCCCATATTTAAGAGCTTAGTTACAACCACGGTGTGGTCTACCGTGTCGAACGCCTTCGAGAAATCTGTGACCACAAGATTTCCTACAAAATCCTGTTTGTCTGATTCCTTGTAGAATTGATTCATCATTTCAATCAAACAGTGTGTGGTTGATGAGCCTTTGAGGCTTCCATACTGATGTCGTTCAATATTTGGCCCCATGTCATGTTGGATCCATTTAGCCACGAATCCCTCACAAACTTTCGCACATTGGGATGTTAGTGACACAGGCCTGAGTTTTGTGATGACAGGAGGTTTCTCTTTTTGCACGGGAACAACATCTGCGTCTTTCCAGATCTGAGGGACCTTGCCTTCCCTGAGGAGTTGAAAATGTCTGTCATGGGTATGCTGATCTCGCAAGCAAATTCCTTGAGAACTCTGTTTGGCAAGTCATCAGGGCCGATGGCTTTATTAATGTTGATCCTGTTCAGCTGTTGAATATATCTAAAAGGTGCATTGAAATATTTTCTATCAGAGCACCGAGAACTGAGGATCCTGATGAATTCAAGGGTTACCGGACAAGAGATGAAAGCCGTCTTCAAGAAAAGTAAGCAGCTCCAATATGCCAATATACACGTCCGCAGCAAACGGCTCACGATAGACCAGTGTGGTACAGATCTTGTGGAGAGGGTCTTGGATTTGATTGAAAAAGAGGTGAGCTGTTACGTAATGGCAATTTAGGTAGGTAGGTAGACTCTGCAGAGATAATGATACAAACTTGGAATTATTCATCAGCCAAGAAAGTTGAACAGACCAGGTATGAAATTTCTGCCTTTCATGATTCCAGTTTTCATCATGAATGAATTACAGCACACATGGATACTGATTTGTGCATTTGTATTATACCTGGAACTATGTACAATTTGTTTCAACTTTAGATAACCCGACATGAGTGTCTTAGTATGCTGTTGGTGTTAAATTTCATACCTTTTCAACACCTTTATCTGCAGCTTTTTTCTTATTGTTTGGTAACCTCATATCTACTGGTCCCATGTGCCTTTTTGTTTGTTTGACCAAATAAAATGCATCCGGTCATTCCAGTGTGTTGCCTTTTTGTGAAAAGCAACTATTGTGAGCAACTGAGCACTGCGGTGTACTTTATACAAATATATGTTTCTACAATAGTTAAGGATCATCTCCAGCACCTCACTAACACAAGAAAATTTAAAAAGTATTAAACATCAGGGAAAATAAGCCAAGTTTTATCCAAACTTGGTGCTTTAATTGCTCTTCCATTCACCAACTCACAGCTAACGTGCATGTGCACAACATTAACCTATTTTTAATGTATTTTTAATATGAATATTCAATATATTTGTAACACACCGAGTGAGGCTCTTGACTGCATATGAAAAGTCATGGGTCCAATCCTAAGTTGGTATTGTTCAGGGCGTCTTATGAGATCTAAATTTGGGTCTAAGTTTTGTATACCGTATTTGCCGGCGTATAGGCTGCAGTATTTTTGGAAGAGAAAATATCAAAAAGTCGGGGTGCGGCCTATGCGGCGAAAGAGTAAAATTTTTTATTTTTTTATTTTTTTATTTTTTAGTTACGATTTATGGCGCTATGCCTGGCAATGTCTCCCAGCTCAGTAATCAGTGTGTTGACTCACCACTCGGAAACTACAACAACACTAAAATTTGTCTGTCATCTTGGTTTGAAAGTAATCTTTCTAATAGATCTCAATATTTAGTTTATAATAATAATTCCTCAATTTTTTGTATATAACAAATGGTGTACCACAAGGTTCTATCCTAGGACCTAGTACTCTATTGTTTTTAATTCACATTAATGATCTTACACATTCTTCTAAAAACGACATTGTTACTATTATTTGTGACAAGTTTACAAGCACAAATCAGCGCCTTTAACTGCACCTCGATTTTAAATGAAGGTCCTTCCCCGCGTGGGTTTTCGGCAACAAAACAACAACAACAACCAAAAAACAAAAAAAAATGTTTTTTTTTTTTTTTTTTTTTTTTTTTTTTAAATGTCAAAATCGGGGGTGCGGCCTATTTATTTATTTTATTTTATTTATTTATTTATATTTCACCAGGGTAGCTCATTCAACAAAAAGTTGGTCTTCCATGAGGCCCTGTAAAACATGTATATACAATTAAAAAGATAAAACAAACAATTAGGTATGAATACATTAATAGAACAGTATTACATATTGAAAATAAATATACAATATCAAACATATTAATCAGTGTCAATTATGATGAATGCTAGTATAAATAGATCACTTGCTAAGAGAGTAAAGGATTAAGTAAAAGAAGCGAGAGAGAGAGCTTAAAGAAAAATAGAGGCAGACTAGCAGTAAAAAATAATTAAAAAAAGGTGTTCCTCAAAACCTATCCTGATTCAACAGCAAGGTGGAAAAAATATTTCTTAAGTGCCAATTTGAAGGTCTTTACATTACTTATCTGCTTAATATTAGAAGGTAATTTATTCCATAGAGAAGCACCATCATAACTTATTGCATTCTTAAGGTATTCAGTATGACATTTATCAATAATCAGGTCATGACGAGTACATTGCCGTGTGTAAAAATTATGTTGAGTTGATACTTCTTGAAAAACATCTTTGTGAAAGTCTGAAGATAAATCGTTAAGACATTTAAAAACAAATATACATCTAAAATATTTAACCCTCTCTTGAAATGGTATCCAATTCATGCGAGTAAATAATTCCTTTGATGGGGTATACATATTACAGTTTAAAATCATTCTTGCAGCCCTCTTTTGTAGTTTAGTTATCTTATCTATATGACTTAAAAACCTGTTTCCCCAAATTTCACAACAATAATCATTTTGTGATTGTATGAGACATGTGTATAATAATTTCAATGAAATGTCATCTACATATGGTTTAACTCTTCTAAGCATGGCAAGTCCGGCAAACACTTTTCTACATAAATAATCTACATGATCAGACCATAATATGTTTTCATCGATCATAATACCTAGACATTTAAAGATCTTACATTGTTCGACACATATATCTTCATATTTTAATGTAATACTGTCATTTTTAAAATGGTTTAATCTTTGTTTACTTCCGATGATCATAAATTTGGTTTTATCAACATTCAAATAGAGTTTATTACATTTTATCCATGTACATATAACATTAAAATCACTTTGCAATTTAATTTGTACATCCGAAAAGGTGGGTCCACTTACATAAAGTGTCGTGTCGTCGGCATACATTACAATTTTTCCATGTTTCAAAACTTCTGACATATCATCTATATAAATCAAAAATAGGAGCGGGCCCAAAATAGATCCCTGTGGAACTCCAACAGAAATACAGCGATCAGTTGATTTAGAATCATTTATAGCAACATATTGTTTTCTATTATTTAAATACGAGTCAAACCAAGCTAATGATAACTTACTCAAACCTATTTTCTTTAACTTATTTAACAAAATATCTGGATTAACCGTATCAAAAGCTCGTCTTAAATCAATAAAAAGAGCCCCTACAATGAGGCCTTTATCTATGCAGTGTAACCAACTGTCTGTTAAAGCCCCAAGAGCCGAGGCTGTAGAATGACCTGGCCGGAACCCGAACTGCGTCTTACTGAGGATATTATGTTCTATTAAATAATCATACAATTGCTGATGAACAGTCCTTTCAATGAGTTTACTTATTGCAGGTAAGATGGAAATTGGACGAAAATTACCAATATTGTTAATGTCGCCTTTTTTGAATAACGGAAAAACGGAAAAACCTTTGCATACTTCCAATCATTGGGAAAGACTCCTGTTGAAAAAGACAAATTAATCAATTGAGTAATGGTTGGTACAATAAAAGCTTTAGATTTTTTTAGGAAGATAATATTAATATCATCAGACCCTGTTGCTTTGTTAGAATCCAAGTTTGAAATCAATTTTTCAACATAGCTTTCATTGGTGGAAACAAAGTTAAAAACATAATTGGAAGGATAGCAATTAAAAACATCCCCAATATCATGTTCGTCGGCTTGTATGACATTCATCTCTTGCGCGAGCTTAGCATTTATTCGAATAAAATAATCATTAAATGCATTGGCAATAGCGTCATCGTTATTAAACACCATATCATTGTCGTAAAGAATGGAAGGAAATGATGAGGATTTTGTTGGTAATAATAACTTTAAACATTTCCACATCTTTGAAACATCGTTTACATTTTTCTTGATTTCTTTCTTTAAATATTCAGTTTTACTTTTAAACATAGATATATTGACCTCATTCCTTAGATTGGTGTACTTTGACCATAATTCTTCACACATTGTATTTAAATGGGAATCTTTTTGCAATAAAATCTTTTTCTTTACTTTCAATAATTTTCTATGAATATTATCTCTTTTCTTCATCAGTGTTCTAATATGTGACGTTATCCACGAAAGCGATTGATCTTTAACACGAAATGATTTTATTGGTGCAACTTTATTTACAATAGAGGTAAAAATTAATTTCCAGGTTCTCCAGAAAACATTAACGTCGTCAATGTCACATAAATTTGACAAAGATGCAGATTCTAAAAGATCATAAAATTCCTGATCGTCAAAATCTTTTAAAGAGCGAAAGGAAACAGTTTTAGGTAGAGACTTTTTCTGTCTTGAATTCAAATTTCGAATAACATACACCATGTAATGATCACTAAGAGAAGTCATTATACATCCATGTTCGACAATTTTTGAAGTACGAGTTGTAAAAGCGAGATCAATAATGGAAGCGGAGTTTTTCGTAACGCGCGTAAAAATATCGATTAATTGAATAAAGTTGTACGAACTCGTCAAATAATCTAGTTTGTGAAATAAACGTGTATCTTTTAATTTACTAAAATCACAGTTAAAATCTCCAAAAACGAGTATTTCATCTATTGAAGAACCTGAAGAACATATTGATTCCAACCTTGCTTCAAGTTTTTCAAAAAATGAAACATCACATGACGGAGATCTGTATATACTAATAACATACATGCTTTTCTGAAAAGGTAAAGTAATTTGAATACATATCATTTCTAAATCCAGACTTTCCAAATCGTATCTTCTGGTATAAAAAATCTTATCTGATATATAAATAGCTATTCCTCCACCGTGGCGTGTTCTATCTTTACGTTCAACTCTTAAATTGTCGATCGATATTACATTATCGGATATAGAAGAATCACAAAAAGTTTCGTTAAAACAAAGAACATCAATATTATTATTAGACAAAAGGTATCGTATTAAATCAATCTTATTTACCAAACCTCTGATATTCAAATGCAAAAATAGACTTCCTTTCGATAGTTTAGGGATTTTACCATTTATAAGATTGAGTTGTTGTGAAAAATGGTTCGTAGACTTTTTCTTGAAGGAAGAAATATCTGGTATAATATTGACATTAGTATCCTGGTTTGACATATGACATTTATTAGAGGCGCTCTCTTCTTGGCCACCATATTAGTAATAGGGGCAATATCTTAGTTTATGACCAGTCTGCAGACACTGGCGGCACTGGAGTGGAGCCCCATGTCGGCAGAAATGAGCGCGGTGGTTCGGTTCTCCACAGAATTCACATCCTTGAAATGCGCGACTTAGATTACGTGATGTTGGTGCACTGACTACTGAAGCATAAGTCGAGCGATGGTTCATTGGCATGTTGTATTGTTGTCTTGGTGGGAGTGACTGGGGGTGTGTGCGTTCACGTGACTGGGTGTATTGAAATGGTGGCGTCTGTTGATATGGAAACGATGTACGTTGCGTTGACTGAAGAGGGACTGGCTGGGTGGAGCGAATTGATGGGAAGCTATCCTTTTCTTCTGGTGGGAGTGGCTGGGGGTGTGTGCGATTACGTGACTGGATGTACTGAAATGGTGGCGTTGGTTGGTATGGCAACGGTGGCTGTAGAGAGGCTGTCTGTGTGGAGCGAATTGGTGGGAAGCTATCCAATGGAGGGCGATAGGTTTGTTGCCATGGTTGCAGTGGTGGTTGAGAAGGGATAGGCCGAGTAGATGGATGACGAAGAGGACGGCTAGAAGTGCCAGGTGGCGAAGGTTGTGAGATTTGAGGGGGTTGGACCGATGTCGATGTCGAATATTGTGGAGGTCGTATCGATGATGATGTGGTGACGTTTGGAGAGCGATGATTTGATGGGATTGACTTTTCCTTTAGACGCGGGACATCAAGAAGTGCTTCAATAACATGCTTCACTTCTTTCATGTCACTTGATAATTGATCGATTCTCTGATGCACACATTTACATTTCATGCATATTCGTTCTTTTACGTTACATTTTAAGTCACACATCAAGCAGCGCCCATCTCTTGAAATTCCATGGTGAGACGACGTAACGCTGACAATAGAGCTATTGTCATGATTGTCTTCGTTGTTTGATAGTGACACACTTGAGCGGTTACCACGTTCTGTTTCCTTGACAAGGACAAAATGGCGGCAAATTTCGACATTCAATTCGGGGTAGATTTGAGTTAGTTCCCCTAAATAAAAGTCTGTAGTGGCAAGCCCCTCAGGAACTGATTCGTGGGCCTTGAAAATAACTTCCAGAGCAAAATATATGCTGTCACATGTAATTCCTTTCGGAAGTTTATACTTAAATGAAGAAGTTCCAGGTATACCGTGGTAACGGTTCGTCCGTATCTTAATTGTCATGGGATGAAGTAAAATAACACGATATCACATCAGAAAATGATCACTACAAAAATATGAAGATATATACAAATTTGTCCAGTTAGAAGACACAATTTCTTTGAAGTTCCTTTGAAGTTCCTCGCCTACATTAGATGGCAATCTGTACTACGGCACTGCGGCCTTATCGCCGGCAAATACGGTACCTAATTGTTCTATTTACAGTCATGCATTTAAAGCTATACTTATACATGCACAGTAAAACCTGTTTATTAAGACCACCCCAGGGAAACGCAAAAGGAAGCCATTGTAGACAGGTGGCTTTTTTTTAGAGAGGTGGCCACTAAGACAAGTTTGACTGTATACCCATTTACAAAATCAGTTTCTCTTTTACGTTTCACAGAGAACAACAGAGCTTAATTTGAGCTACAATAGCCTTAGAAATGAGGGTCTCAAAAGGATCTTGGACCTTATTCAACAGTTCCCAGCACTCACCACATTGTGTCTTAGGTATAACACCCTGAACTTTACGAATGAACATGGTGACTCAGCAGTCAAGGAGCTAGCGTCTACTCTCCGTCGTCTTCCCCACCTCAGATACCTCAATTTATCTGCAAATCGTATAACCCGGAAATTAGCAGAAATACTTAGCCCCATGGAGCAGTCATTGTCCCTCCTTGATGCAACCTGCTGTATGCTTTCTAAAGAGGACATCGAGTATCTCTCTGGATCTCATCATACCCGAGGCCTGCAGCATCTGCTCTTGAGAGATAACTATGACTTTGGGCGCAACTGGGAAGCAGCAGAGAGACTTATCAGGAATGTAGCTAACAATCTGGTAGAGCTTGATCTAGAACACTGCAACCTGAGCCGAATTCAAGGTGTCGCTGCTCGACTGGCTGTTCTAGCACCAAGATTCAAGTGCTTGAGGTCTCTGGAGATACAACACAACTTTTTGACAGCTAGGGATCAGATTAATGTTGTTGTGGAATTTGGGAAATGTCCTACGATGGACGTGCTCAGATTGTCTTTCCCTATAAAGGAAGAGGATGTATTTCTGCTTGAAGATGATGACGAAGGCAGAACTGATCGAGAATGGTTCGAGAATGTTTGTAAGAAAAGAAAAGCTGAAGCTCAGCACCATCATCCTGGTGGTAATACATGTAAATGTAAACTTTTAATTGTCTATGTATATCAAGAAGACTTGGTGTTCCATTCAGCTGAAGACCAATTTGTATTTTCAATTTGATTATACAATATATGTATATTGTTGAACTTCCACCAGAGGGTTCTGTGCATTCTGAAATATCTGCAATTTCATAAAGACATGGTAATAGCAGGGGGACGTTTCACAAAACTTGTCATCAGCGACAAATGACAGTTTGTGTTATAAGCTACTGAAATCCTTGCTTCTGATTGGTTATCAGCAGATTTGTCACTGATTTTTGTCATTGAAAAAAGGCTTTGTGAAACGCCCCCCAGGAGTGTCAGGAGAGGATTTGGAATTCATAAGAAGGTACTCCGGAAGTACTCCAGAAGAACCAGAATCGCTAATCAACATATTTTGGTAGTTATCAGAGGGTCAAGTGATTTGCCATATTATTGGTCAATTTTATTTTAACCCTATTTAGCCCGGGCTATTTTGAAACTGCATAGCCCAGGGGGGGGGGGGGGCTTCTAAGGCCCCCCCCCCCCACTATGATCTCGGCCGTGAAACGCCCGATCGCCGCGAAAATTTGCATCCATGTCAAGTGAAGTGTATAGAATACTATGGTAATTTCAATTTTTTGAAAAATTCACTCATTTGCATATTTATGGTAATTTATGCAAATAAGGTCATAAAATTCACATTTTTGCCCATAAATCAGACATTATTCATATTTAAGCATTCTTTCTCACTACATATATTTGTTAGACTATTTGGAATAATAATACAACACAAAAAATTGAAAAACCAGGATTATTCCTTATGTTATCTATTGTTTTGATAATTTCTTATGTATTTCCTTGTTTTTTTTAACTAATGTATTTTATTGTTTTTGTTATTTTATTTCATTTCCAACTATAATTCAACTATTTTAAACCCAAAATAAACACCTAAACTATAAACAAGACCAAATAACCAATGTTTTATCTCTTTATTTGAAAAATGAGATTTCCATATGTTTTGTACACAAATCACAAAAATAAGCGATTTTTGGGCTGACATGCAAAGACAAAAGGACACGTGACTTTGTAATGGTACGTCCGATTTTCGAAAAATTTCTTTCAAAAGATGCGCAAGACTCGAAAGAAAAAAGTCACAAAATTTCAGTGCAAGATTTTCTTGCGTTAAAAAATTATCGCGAAAAATGTCGAGGGGGGGGGGGGGCTTCTAAAGCCCCCCCCCCCCTCCCCGGGCTAAATAGGGTTAAAAGACAGTACCTGCCATGACTAATTTTTCTTTATTAAAGCTCAGCTAATCATATTGCATATTTTAATATATTTTGTTTTACTCTGTTTTACCCTTTTAAACAATGTCACCTTGAGAGTTTATTTACCACAATTTTCTATTCTTATCAAATATTTTTCTTTAAATGGACTTGGTAACATTGTTCAGATGAAAGAAATTGTTGCTAAGGTACCCAGGACCAAAATCCAATTGAAACCAGTTGAAATCTCCAACTGGTTTCAATTGGTTTTTTAGAGATATGAGTGTGAGGTATTGTGAATGGATATTTGAAAGCGTGTTCACTCGTCACACAACATAACTCTTATTTTTATTTTAGCTACGAGGAAGCAAGGTTGCACTGACAATAAAATACAAGAAAGAAAGTGTTCCCTTTTCGTTAATTTATTGGGTACTGAACAAAGCTGACAATGCACTTGCAAAGTGCAGTCAAGCAAAAGTAGCAGACTTGAAAATGTGAATATTGCACGAAGATTACATAATGATTAAGGATGAGAATGAACATGAATAAATGCGATGTACATAATGAATGAAAGCTTACGACAGAATAGAAATGGCGTCGAAAGTCCAATGAAGATGAAGAGAGATGAAAACGAAGGAAGGGGCTCACGCGATGAATGCTGCGGAGGCTTGAAGGCGGAGATGAAGCTTCGTAGTCGTGGCTGAAGAGCCGTGAAGAATCTCGACGCTGACGTCCGTGATGAAGATAGTGAAGAAGCTCTCAGGCGAGAAGAGAAGAGAAGAGATGTGGCGCTCGACGACGAAGCAGAGAATCGCTTGATGTCGGAGGCAAAGAGTAGAAACGTAGACATGCAAAGCCGGCACTGGTGCTGAGTAGTAATAGTTGCTCGTTTGATGCGCCGGACTTTGATGAAGAAATGTTTAGATGAGCTGCGGTGAAATGATGAGCTCGTGAGTGGAAAGAGCTACCGGAACGAAGAAACTGGCAGCTCCCAGCGGAAAGTCAGGCGCCATGTCGGTCCTGACTATAACGTTCCACTGGGAGACTGCAGCCCGATGAACACGGCAGAGAAAGAGTTGACGTGCCGTAGAATAGACGACAGGCACAGAAGAATACAGCGTGGAGAGGAAATTACGGAGACGTCTTGACTCGACCAAGGTGAAAGCGGGAGTGAAGAAAAACCTCGTGGAGTTGAAAATACGCGGGGGAACGATGCGCGGAACCACGATGCTCGATTGGAGGAATGAACACACGTGGTCCGAATAATGAATATAGTACCGTGATGGAAAAATACAGGAGACATGAATGTACGGTGAAAGTAGGACGAATGTAAGTAGGGCGAATGTAAGAGCCGCTACAGTTTCAACTGGTTTCAATTGGTTTCAATTGGTTTCAATTGGAATATAAAATTTCCAGTTGAAACCAATTGCCGAACTGGAAAATATTGTTATGGGTACTCATTTCCAGTTCAAACCAATAAGAAGTGCAACTGGAACCAGTAAGGTAATTTTTCCAGTTACTCAATTGGTTCCAGTTAGAAGTCATTTCCAGTTACCCAACTGGTTCCAGTTAGAAGTTTAACTGGAAACAGTAAGATGATTTTCCTGTTACTCAATTGGTTCCAGTTAGAATTTATTTTCAGTTACCCAACTGGTTCCAGTTAGCATTCATTTCCAGTTAGAAGTCATTTCGGTTACCCAACTGGTTCCAGTTAGAATTCATTTCAAATTACCCAATTGGTTCCAGTTGGAAGTCATTTCCAGTTACCCAACTGGTTCCAGTTAGCATTCATTTCCAGTTAGAAGTCATTTCGGTTACCCAACTGGTTCCAGTTAGAATTCATTTCAAATTACCCAATTGGTTCCAGTTGGAAGTCATTTCCAGTTACCCAACTGGTTCCAGTTAGCATTCATTTCCAGTTAGAAGTCATTTCCAGTTACCCAACTGGTTCCAGTTAGAATTCATTTCCAGTAACCCAACTGGTTCCAGTTAAAATTCATTTCCAGTTACCCAACTGGTTCCAGTTAGCATCCATTTCCAGTTAGAAGTCATTTCCAGTTACCCAACTGGTTCCAGTTAGAAGTCATTTCCAGTTACCCAACTGGTTCCAGTTAGAAGTCATTTCTAGTTACCCAACTGGTTCCAGTTAGCATTCATTTCCAGTTAGAAGTCATTTCCAGTTACCCAACTGGTTCCAGTTAGCATTCATTTCCAGTTAGAAGTAATTTCCAGTTACCCAACTGGTTCCAGTTAGAATTCATTTCCAGTTACACAATTGGTTCCAATTGGAAATATTTCCAGTTACCCAACTGGATCCAATTGAAACCAGTTAATTTGCATATTATCTGCTTGTGTGCAGATCAATGTTTTATGTAATTTATTTTGATTTATAATGTACTTATTAATTAATTTACATTTGCAAGTAATGCATTTGTTTTAGATAAATATAAAGATTAATTAGCAATGATAAGCATGTTCATTAGTTACATATTTTTGTAATTACACAGATTAAATGTTGATTAGTAAAACACTAACCATGTACAAAATACATCAAATACAAACATATATAATGGCAATGCCTCTCGCTGCGTGGACGTGTTTTTCACAGGCTCTCTCAATCCGGTCAACTTTTCGGGAAAAATTTCATATCTTCACTGGAAAATTATACTTTTCTTCTGGAAGTTGGTTTCATTGCATATATGTTCAGGATATTGGATCCATAAGCGTGGTGAATTGGATTATACAGAATAAGGTAGGCAAACAAAATCTGGGCTTTCTATACGCACCCTCTAACACACACGCACGGCGGGATTTGATTTTCCCGCCTCCCCCTAACACCCAATCATGTCGACTTCCGCTCCGGAGGTCGACAGTTTCAACCTGGACGAGGAGTTTCGGACAGTCACGTATGGCAAGAAACGCCAAAATAAACGAAAACGTGAAGGAAGTCTGACTGTAGAATCTATCTCCCTCAGAACGGACTCCTCGACCAGTTCAGATTCAGACACCTCACGAAATACTGACTACAAAACCCCCTCCTCTAACCGCACCACTTCCACCCATACTAGCACCCAACTTTTGAAAACCCTGATAGTCCCAATAGATAAGACCAAATCCTTAAAGAACGTAACCCCTAAAGCAATAGCTACATCAATCAAAGAATGTGTGGGCCAATCACCTATGATTGAGTTTATCAAACACACGTACTCCGGAATTCTTGTTCAGTGCAAGACCCCAAAACAACATCGAAACCTTAACCAAATCCAATCAATCGGTAACATTCCAGTTAAAGTACAAGAGAAGATCGTGGGTGTGAAAGGAGTCATTTCAGGGATCCCGGTAGACATGACAGAGAAAGAGATAGAACAAGAGCTGAAATGCCAAAAAGTAATAGCAGTTAAAAGAATCATGAAGAAAAGAAAAGAAAACAAAGGAAATGAAAACGAAACAAATCTGCAGCCAGAGTACTTTCCGACTAGAAGTGTCATTTTGACTTTTAACTCAGAACTTCCAGAAAAGGTTTCTATGTTTTTTCAGACATTCAGAGTCTCGTTATATATCCCACTCGTTCCCAGGTGTTACAGATGCCAAATGTTTGGTCATGGCATTGCTCATTGTAGATCGAAGTTGAGATGCGTTCGCTGTGGAGATCCCCACACTTTTGAACAATGCCAAAGAAAAGAAACTCCAAAATGTGTAAATTGTGGAGAAGCCCACTCCGCTGCCTATAATGGCTGCAAAGAAGCTAAAAAGGCAAAACAGGTCCAGCAATTCAAATGCGAAAACAAACTAACTTACGCACAAGCCTCGAAGGCATGGAACGAAAAACAACGTCATGATCAAAATTCCAACCCTATCCCAGAACCCATTCAAAAGAGCGCTCAACAACAGAGTGCACATCAACCCCAAACAAACAAAGAGTCTCCCCCCAATTACGAACCCCCTACCAAAGTTTCAAGTGCTCCACATTATGAACAACCATCCAAAGTTCCCTCTTCCTTATACTCCCAAGATCAAAATCAATCAAACAGAAATACAAAACTCGCGGGGAACGCAAATTTAACAAATACTTATGTCAGAAATGGAAACGCCTCAACATCAGAACGAAATGAACAAATATTGCACTCTATTGTACAATTGATAATGATTTTTGAAAAAGATAAAAGAGAAGTTGATATTATTGAGCTGGTTAAAGTAGCAGCGGAAAGACTACAAAAGATTGCATCACGAGCAGTATGATGGGTGCAGTTAGTTATTTAACAACAATAGCTGTGCTTTCCATTCTCCAATGGAACGCACAAGGCATGTCCGCACATGGACATGAGCTCTTAAAATTTGTAGACTGTAATAATAGAACAAATAAAATAATTCATTTAATCTGTATCCAAGAGACTTGGTTCAATGACACTAGGAACTTAACCCTTCCAGGCTATACTTGTATCCCCAAAAACAGAAAATCCCAATATCGAGGTGGATGTGCTTTTTATGTTCATGACTCTATCCAATACAATCACTCCTCTAGAGATGAGACAGATTTAGAATTACAATCCATAGAATTATACGTAGCTGATTCTATTTATCGAGTTGTGAATTTTTATAACCCATGCAAACAACTAAACCAAATTATCATGCAAGAACTTCAAAAAAGCATCCAAGAATACGATAAATATATCATCGTAGGAGACTTTAACTCACACAATACTTTATGGGGGAGTGAAAAAACGGACCCCAATGGCAAGATCATTGAAAACTTCATAAACGAAAAAAATATGGTTTTATTAAATGATGGGTCCGGAACAAGAATGGATCCGAAGAACGCAAAAGTATCAGTTTTAGATCTATCTATTACGTCCTCCCTCTTATCTGGCAAATGCGAGTGGCGCGCTTTACAAAACAAATTTGGAAGCGATCATTACCCAATCTCTATTCATATCATACTAGATAAAAAGCACAACGATAATAAACAAGACGAAATGGAAGATATCAGATGGTCCTTTCGGAACATGAACTGGACACTTTTCTCGGTAGAGTGTGAAAAAATGTTTCATCGGGAAAACGAAAAAAATGTAAGTGAAGACCCAACAGAGTTATATCTACACTTTATCAGTACGATCACCGAGGTTATTCAGAAAACCTATCCAAAAAAAGGTAAACGACAACGAAAACCCATCCCTTGGTGGAATAAGGAGTGCTCAGATAAAATAAAGGAGAGAAATAGAGCTAAAAAGAAACTAAATAGAACAATATCGATTGAGAATTTAAACGACTTTTTGAAGAAGAAGGCAGAGACGCAGAAATTCCTTCGTCAATGTGAACAACTATACTGGAACAACTTCTGCCAGAAACTTAATCGATTTGTCCCGGAATCTAACATCTGGAAATGCATTAAAAGATTGAATGGCATACAAACCAAAACAAAAAGAATTCCAGTACTGAAAGACAAAGAAAGGATTATGCAGTCGGACCAAGACAAGGCGGAGTTACTTGGAGGTTTCTTTCATACAATTTTTACTACAGAAGCGCCAAAATCAACAGAAAAAACCCGAAGTTGGCAGCCGAATCAGGAAATAATGGATAATACATTAAAGGAAAGTAAAGTACATACTCTGAATGGGGCATTCGGACTAGCAGAATTCAATAGAGCCATCGAAAAGAAAAAAAATTCTGCTCCTGGAAAAGACAGAATACCGTATTCAGTTTACCAAAACTTGCCCCTTGTGGCGAGAGAGTACGTACTACATTTCATTAATTTAATCTGGGAATCCAACCAAATCCCTCCCCAACTCAAACACGCGATAATGGTCCCAGTCCTAAAACAGAACGGAAATGCAAGTGAGGCATCATCATATCGACCCATAGCGTTATCGCCATGTCTCATAAAAATCATGGAAACGATGATTAAAACAAGACTTGATTGGTTTTTAGAGAAGCATGAGATATTACCTACTTTTATGAGTGGGTTCAGAAGAGGCCGTAGTATAACAGACAATATAGTAAATCTTGAAAACGATGTCCAGAAGAGTATAAATAATAAAGAGCATACTTTAGCCGTTTTCTTAGACATAAATAAGGCATATGATACAGTATGGATAGAAGGCCTAATTCACAAACTAGGAAATATAGGTATTCAAGGAAACATGCTTAGATTTCTTCACAACTTTTTAAAAGACCGCACTTATCAGGTACGCGTTGGTAGACAACTATCGCACGAGTTCAAGATGGAGAGAGGTCTCCCGCAAGGTAGCATACTGAGTCCCACACTCTTTAACATAATGCTCAACGATATCCCAACAGACCCTTCGATAAAAATATCCTTGTATGCCGATGATTGCGCGATATGGATCTCACGCAGCAATATTCCTTTCATTACCAAAAAAATACAAAATTATATTGATGACCTACATAGCTGGTTTACGTCCTGGGGTCTCCAATTGTCCCTAAAAAAGACTGTTCCCCTACTTTTCACCAAAAGTACCAAAAACCATGAGATAAACCTCACTTTAAACAAAATACCACTAAAATGTGAAAATACACACCGATTCCTAGGTATATTATTTGACAAAAAACTTACCTGGACCCAACATATAGAGTATATATCCACCAGATGCAAGAGAAAGTTAAATATTTTAAGATGTTTAACTGGTACGTCATGGGGCAGTTCATCTAAGTCCTTAATAATGGTTTATAGAGCTTATATTCGCCCCCTTTTGGACTTCGGGTGTGAAGCCTACGACAGTGCATCGGAAAACGTAAAGAAGGTGTTAGATTCGATTCAATACCAATCCTTAAGGATATGTGCAGGTGCCCTACCGGTAACTTCACTAGCGTCTCTCCAAGTAGAAATGGGAGAAGCCCCATTAGATCTTAGGAGACAACAACTAGCCCTAAAATATAAGCACAGCATAGAACAGCAACCTAAGCATCCAGTTTTTCCAAGTTTACAACCTTGTTGGCAGTATCAGTATATGAAAGGAAAACAGTGCAACAAACCGTTTGGTTATCGAACAGAAAACTCTAACAAACACCTTTCTGTAGAAAAATTAAAACCCCTAAACTTCCCCCCATGGTTACTAACGGAGCCTGTTATATCAATTGAATTGGCTAGTCAGATAAACAAATCTGATAATTCACTACTTTTGCAACAGAGAAGTTTAGAAATAATAAACACAAAATGGTTCAGCCAACTTCACATATTCACAGATGGGTCCAAACTTCCTAAAGAAGGACGTTGTTCTGCAGCTTTCTATGTTCCTTACTTCGCGTGTAAACAATCAAAGAGATTGTCTGACGGAACATCCTCATATAGAGCTGAGCTGGCGGGGATAATGCTGGCCCTCAATTGGTTACACCAGTTAGATACTTTATATGTAGGATCAGTTATATTCAGCGACTCATTAAGTGCCTTAGTAGCAATAAAGAACAAAAAAGAAGAGAATTTTATTTCAGAAATACTTGTAAGCTTATCCCACCTTAAATTAAAAAATATAAATGTTAGCTTTGAATGGATTCCCTCCCACTGTGGAATAACGGGAAATGAATGTGCGGATTTTCATGCTAAGGCAGCCCTCAGCAAACACATTGAAATAACAAACAGCCTTAATATCTCAGAAGTGAACAGCATTTTAGAGAGGCATTTTACCGAGCTGTGGCAATTAAGATGGCAGGTTTCTCCAAATACACATTACAAAACAATCCAAAAATCGGTTGCACAAACCTTCAATTGCAAACTAGAGCGAGCAAAAGAAAAGATAATACGTCGTTTACGACTTGGACACATTGGTCTTAACGCGGATCTAGGCCGAATGGGAATACATCCAACTGGACACTGTAACTCGTGTCGAGAAGTAGAAACCACTGAACACTTTATAGCAAAGTGCCCGAAATATTTAATTGAAAGATCCATGCTACTCGCTGAAACAGATTGTATAAATCCCGACGATATTTTAAGGCTCTTAAATTCATCAGAAGCTAACATTCAATACGCTTTATACCGTTTCGTTCTAAGAACGAAACGTTTCAACTAACCCAAAATAATCGAGCATTTTTTTTTTTTTTTTTTTTTTTTTTTTTTTTTTTTTTTTTTGCACCACCACTCACAAAAGCCCACATTTTGTTTGTTTCCCCTAAAAAGTTTAATTATCCAATGCAACATGTATTATAAACACCACTCTATCACAAAATTGTTTTTCTTTTGATCGAAGATTCATTAAAGTCTGCGAGGTCGCTCAAAGCCAATTTCCCCGGAAAAGTACCCTCTTGATTTTATAATTGTTGATCAATTCCTTTCTTCTTTCGAGTTTCCAGATTAATTATGTATCCCAAAGGGAGCCCCCTGTCTACACCCGAGAGACAGGACGGTGTCTGGACGGTGTCTTAGAACGGACAGGACTACGCGGTAACCTACAGGATACAAAAATCTACATTTTGTCGTATTTTTATTTATTTATTTTTTTATTTTTTTCTTCATCTATTTTCTCTTTCATTTCATTTTAAGGGGGAAAAAAAAAGAATAAAAAAAAGAGAGAAGCCTATATTTAAATTATATTTTTGATACTCTTATTTAAAAAAAAAAGAGAAAGAAAGAAATTAATATTAAAAAGAAAGGCGTTGGTGATAATAGTCAGGTTTTGACTGATTGCCATTACAACAATAAACAACAACAACAACAACAACTTGTTTCCTTTCCAACTAGGCGTTGTGGCGTGCGCCTGTAATCCAGCTTACAGTGGAAGTTACAAACTGATTCAGCCGAGGACGCAGGTTCGAAACTGAGTCACGTCTTTCGGATGGTGACGTTAAAGGTCGGTCCCCAGACGTAAATAATCATATCTGATTGATACACGTCTGTAAAAACCAAATACACACACACACACATTGTTAAGTATATTATATGGTCTGCATATTATAATGCCCTTTACATTGTACTTAATGTAGACACATATAACAATGCTTCTGTGTTGACATGAGCGATAATTAGTGCAAGAGCTAATTAACTTATAACTAATTACGGTTATGTCCACTGTAAGTTTCAATTGGATCCAATTGAAACTAATTGAAACCAGTTGAAACCGATTGAAACCAGTTGAAACCAATTGAAACCAATTGAAGCCAACTGGTTTCAATAGGGAAATTGGAACAACTGGTTCCAGTTGAAACCAATTAGGCACCTGGAACCAGTTGGCAATTGGTTTCAACTGGTTTCAATTGGAACCAGTATTGAAACCAGTTGGCAACTGGTTTCAATTGGTTTTACTCCAATTGGTTTCAACTGGATTTTGGTCTTGGGTATTGACTTCAATGCTAAATGTACAATTAAAGATAATCTGAAAGTTTGAGTGAAAACAGACCATAATTAAGGAATTGATCAGATCAGTTATTTCCAATTTTTATCATTATGATAAAAATTAGAAATAACTGATCTGATCGATTCCTTAATTCTCCCAACTATATTATTACAATTTAATTACATTTTAGGTGAATGTAAATCGTCACATAGCAATGAATAAGCTCTATATATACCATTCCAGACATTTAAGTGTTGACAGATATTTAAAGCCTGTCTGATGTCTTATTTTTATGGAAAAACGGTTGGGAAAATTTGAAGAATGGTTGGTAGAATTTACTGCTAGAGGGTACAGTGACAACAATATAAATATCTTTGTGGTTTGAGGATTTTGAAAGGATTTTTTGCATGTCAGAGGGTTAGTACAGTAGAAGGAATATAATAAGTCACATTTCACACAAAAATAACCTTTTTTTTCCATCAACCTTCAACAATATTACAGAGTCACTCTAATGACTGAGCTCCGTATCACCCAATACCTGTTTTAATCAATCACTCAATCAATCATTCAATCATTTAGTCAATCAATCAGTCAATTATTTAATCAATCAATGAATCGCCCAATCAATAGATAAGCCAACCAAGTGGATTTATGTAGAAGGTATCTACAATGTTGGTCATGATGGTGGAATAATTATTTTTACCCCAATTTGTAGAATAGTTTTGACAATGATTTATTCCTAATAGATCTAGAAAATAGTATACATTCTCAGATTTTATTGAATGACAATTGGGGAATATTTGTTTTGCGTGACTGCTAAAGCATGTGTGTGCTACTATGCTAATCAACTAGGGGACCTACGTCCTTAAGTCATAACTGACAGCAATGGGGACGAATGCCTCATAAAAGGGCACTTATATAGCACATCGACATGGTTTTTATTCTGGGGGCTCACAGTAACGAGGCCATTGCTTAGCCAATGAATCATGACTGTACGCAGCGGGCGCTAGGGTACATTTTCAATAATTCATTGCATTTTTCCCTAGTCCCAAAAAGAAAAAATTCCTCTGTAGGGCCATGCATTATGGTTCAAGGCATACCCACATAGAAGATTTGTTTATGTTGGGGGTCGGGGCAAAATGAAATGAATTATTGAACATTTATTGCATTTTCTTTGTTTTTATGTTTTTGTGGGGGCGTCGACGTACCCTTACGCCCGCTGCGTACAGTCCTGATTCATTGGCTAAGCAATGGCCTCGTTACTGTGAGCCCCCAGGATCAAAACGTTGTTGATGTGCTATTTTAGTGCCCTTTTATGAGGTATAAATCCCCATTACTGTCAGTTATAACTTAAGGACGTAGGTCCCCTAGTTGATTAGCATTGTAGCACACACATGCTTCAGCAATCACGCAAAACAAACACTCCCCAATTATCATTCAATAAAATATGAGAATGCATGCTATTATCTAGATCTATTAGGAATATCATTGTCAAAATCATTCAATAAA
Source organism: Strongylocentrotus purpuratus (assembly GCF_000002235.5). Classification (NCBI taxonomy): domain Eukaryota; kingdom Metazoa; phylum Echinodermata; class Echinoidea; order Camarodonta; family Strongylocentrotidae; genus Strongylocentrotus; species Strongylocentrotus purpuratus. The sequence continues at coordinate 3,851,136 of NW_022145599.1, read as the reverse complement.
TTGGGGTAAAAATAATTATTCTACCATTATGACCAACAGTGTATGTCTCTCTTGCAGAATGAATGCAATGAATAAACAATATCTAATATCATCTTTCATAAGCTTGTGCACTGTCCCTTTTCCATATGAGGCCCCTAGATATTGTTTTTATGAATCATATGGCAGTAGTGGGTGTGCAAAAGGAAGTGTTGAGAGGTAATGCATACTGTATCTTATTGGAAGAGTTGAATCATGAATCTTGATGGAATGAATAAATAAACACAGAAAACAAATATTTGAATGAGTTTTATATTTTCTTGAAGTTTGAAAACAATTTAAGAAAATAAATACATGCTCTATACTCCAGCTCAATGAAATTTGAAAGACTTATGAATAAATTGTCAGATCCCTATTTTTTCATTGATTTTAGTAGCTTACAGCATGGGCAAAACCAATTGGTTTTATATCTATATATATATATATATATATAAAAGGTCTTCTGAAAGTATACATATGTTTACATATGTCGATGATCTAACACTAGTTGAGTGTCATAAAACAAACCAAATTTCAAACATGCAAGAAGCTGTAGAATGTCTATCTTTGTGGGCTGATATTAATAAAATGCAATTGAATCCTACGAAGTGTATTAAAATGGACATTTGTTTTTCAAGAGTACCAGTCAATCAGTCTTCCATTATTCTCGAAAATTGTGTTCTTTTAACTGTTTCACAGGTGAAATTACTTGGTGTCACGATACAAAACGACTTGAAGTGGGAAGCCCATGTCAGAAATATTGAAAAAAGAGCGAATGCGAAACTATATAAGCTCCGTTCTTTGTGGAAGTTCGGTCTTTCACATGAAGATCAGATTACTATTTTTATTGGCTGTATTCGCCCAATCCTTGAATATGCTACTCAAGTTTGGAGCGGAGGTGTCACTAGTGCACAAAAACAATGCATAGAAAGATTACAAAACGTGCATTGAGGATTATCTTTGGAAAGGATTATCATAGTTACGCAAACGCTCTTCCAAAATCGAAATTACAAACATTGGAAAGTCGTCGAAATGTGTTACCTTCTGTAAAAAAAAACTCTTTCATGCACAGACCAGTTCAAACAATTTATACCCCAAAGAGCACACAATAGAACTTTGCGAAGAACTAACAAGATCCCTGAACCCAGGTGCAAAACTAAACGTATGCAGAATAGCCCAATCCCAGATTTGATCCGTTTGTATAACAACATTTTTTTATGTATGTATTTAATATACTCTGAAACAAATTACAATTTCATATTCTTAGTATATAATTAATTCATAAATTTGAGGTCTGATTTTTTTTACCAAGTTAGTCAATGTATTTTTTTATGACATGAAGAATGCGATGCATATCTATATTTATATTGTAATATCTCTAATGTTCACCTTATAATATTCATATTTGTCTTGCAATGTATCTTTGTATTTTATCAACATGTACATAATTGTTTTCCCTCTCTGTCCATCTGTCCCCTTTCTCCCCCCTCTCTCTCTCTCTCTTTCTCTCTCTCTCTTTCTCTCTCTCCTGCTTTCCCATCTCTCTTTCTTTTTAACTCAAATTTTTAAATTGAAATACTGTATAAGATTAATGGTATATAGTATATACACGCTCTTCATAATTATGTAGATTGTAGTGTGACATCTTGAAATGTATACTTGCTTTTTTCCAGCAATTTACTCATGTGCAATTCAGTTACTTTTTACTGTGATATCACTTGAAATGTATAATTGTCTTCACCATCAATGTTTCATTCATGCACAATTCAGTTACTTGTAACTGCGATACATGGAAATGAACCAATAAATACCATTTATCTATCTATCTATCTAACCCTCCTGCACTTCACAGCACACAAAATGCAGCAACAGTATTGAAACAACACAATAAAATACCTGTAAATATGACAGTGCTGGGTTTTTAATCAAACTTCCTTATAACCTCCTCATTCGCATAATGAATATACATGAATATGTATAAGGTTCGTAACATATATCTCCCATTTGCAGACAACATGAATTCTGTAGAACTTTGCAGGAATATGTCACATATATCCTATTTAAACGTTAGCAGTGTCCTAGTATTCAAATTATGCAAGGAAACCTGTTTACTTTCTATAGACTTCACTGTCAGACACTAGAAAAACCCTCAAATTACACAAACATTTCTATCATTAAACTAAAGACCAAATATGTTTCTTCTAAGTTCCCAATTTTAAACTCTTATTCTTTAGACATCAATATAAATGTACTTCTTAGGCTACCAAGAATGCAAGACAAACAGACAGAAACTTAGGCATGTAAACAGAAAGTAGGAGAAGAACATATGTGCACATGATTTTTGTACAGAACGATGAATATCGATAATTAAAACAGATTACGATCAACATTAGAATAAGAACATATGATGAATAAAATGCATACATAAATGTTAAACAAGCTACGAACGGATCAAAAAGCGATCAAATACTAAATATTTTTGTATGCAGCAACTCCGCGCATGCGAACAAAGATAATAACTAAATATTCATAAGAATGAATGTGTGTAAAACCTGATCACATGACGCATGACCATGAAAATCATCCCGTTATATAGCAATTTACAGGATCATTAATTAGAATTGATATTAGGATCTCCATAGGATAAATAATCATTGGATAAAAAAAAGCTATATACAGTATATCAAATTTAAGAAATATAATCTGACTTGAGACATTACACAACTTTCAGAAGAATTAATTGATATTATATCCTTTTTCTTTCTTTTAACTGCACAAGTTACATCATATTGCTAAACACCATATATTCAAATATCACAAATCACATGGTATGTAAGCATACTTAAACTATTTCTGCGATTTGTTTTTGTCATGTCAAAAGATTCTTTTACTGTGCCCTTGTATGATTCTTTGTGTCTGTGTTTGTCAGTTGTTTCTATTATTCGTCTTGCTGCATATGTTTGTCCCGTCTTCCTTAATTTCCTTATCTCATTTCTTCTGCACCTGCATACTAAGAGCACCACCAATGGTTTATTTGATTTTATACTTTATGCGCTTTTTTCTTTTCAGCTACTGCTTCTAAACCCCATATGGCTGATCTGAACGATCAGATGGCTTTTAATTCCCTCACCGATGACGATCTACTCGATTTACATAGACCCAGGCGCGGATCCAGGGGGGGGGGGGGCAAGCGAGCCTTGGGGCCCCCCCCCCGCCCCCCCCCCCCAAAAAAAAAGGAGAGAGAGAGAAAGGAAAAGAAGGGAAATGGAAAAAGAGAAAAGGGAAAAAAGGAGAGGAAGAAGAAAAGAAAAGAGGGAAGGAGATCGGGGGGGGGCAAAAGGACTTGCCTCTCAGGCTGTTGCCTCCCCCTCCCCCCCCCCCCCCCCCCCCCCCAATTCAAAAAATAAAAGAGAAGGAAGGAAAGGGAAATAAAAAAGAAAAAGAGGAGATAAAGGGAAGGACAAAAGAGGAAGAAGAATAGAAAAGGGGATATCACTCTCCTTTCTTCTCTTATCCACCTCTGCTCTCTTTTTCTTTACTCTTCACATTTGCTGCAATATTTTCTATCCTTGCATTTCTCTCTTTCCTTGCTTTATTTTCTGTTATTTATGTATTTTTTAAAATGATATGTGTATGTCTTATCTGTCAGTCTTCATTGTCTCTTTTGACCTTTCCAGTGTTCACTATATACTATATATATGTGTCATAACAAGTTGTCAAATTACGGATTTATACGTGCATTATTATCCTGCCACTATTTGGTAATCTATGTATATTTTTTTGTCTTCAAGTCAATATATTTACATGTTACAAAAATTATGTATGTCAATATTGAGGGATCCACATTTTACAAGCTTTGCTTTTCAGTGGATCCCTCCATTTCCACAGGTTTAATTTACAAAATAAAAAAATAAGTATTATACTGGATATTTATGTTTACCCTACTTTCTATTTCATAAGTAACTTTAAACCATGTAAAAGGTATTATATCATTGAATATTGAATTGTATATCTGATTTCTTGTCAAAATCACTGTTCTGTTGGAAATGAAAAAACAAAATTGAAAAACTGAAACTGAATGATCGTACAAATCAAACACTTTGACAATGATAAACATTATATATATATATATATATATATATATATATATATAAAGAAAAAATTATGGTAAGGTACTTCTCAGGCACAACATTTTAGAAACACTGGTTTATCAACACAACTTTTTTGAAAGCATTTTCAACAGGCTACTAAACATTATAATCCTACCATAAAAAACACGGCATTTTCAACGTTCTAGCCAAGATGGCCAACAGGTCTCAAAGATATCAATATATGATTTAATGCATTTTAGGATCGTGCAAATAGCAAATAGCGCAAACTCGGAACTTAAAAAAAAAAAGAATTGAGCACAGCAAAACATACAGACGTATTTTTGCCACAAAAAATGTATTATTGTCTTGGAACCAATTTGGGTATTAAACTGGAAATGTTCTTATTGGTTCCAGTTGCACTTCTAACTAGAATTTAACGGCCTTCTAACCGGAACCAATTGGGTAACTGGAAATAATCTTACTGGTTCCAGTTGCACTTCTAACTGGAACTAGTTGGGTAAAATGGAAATGGCCTTCTAACTGGAATAAATTGAGTAACTGGAAAAATTATCTTACTGGTTCCAGTTGCACTTCTAACTAGAACCTGTTAAATGCAAGATTCATCTGGATCCAGTTGCAATCTCCAATTGGTTTGAACTGGAATTGACACATCTTCCCAACTTTTTCCGGTTAAGGCCATTGATTTCAACTGGAAAATTTGTATTCCTATTGAAACCAATTCCATATCTTTAAACTATCATTGATATCTGATAATTAAACAGTTATTGAAATAAACCTACCAAACTACATACTACAATGAAATACTTGACTTAAGGTAGGGGAGTTTGTTGTGGTGCACAATTGCACCCTTCTGTAAATAATCGAATAGTTCATGCGCATGAATATTCATGTTTTTGCTTACCACGGCAAAATGTTTGCTTTTACTAAATGGAAAAATTACGGTGGGGGGGGGGGAGGATTAAATGGACATAATGAACCAAGCAGAAGTGATCTATGATAATTCATGCTTCTTATCCTTTGTGCGCTTGACCTATAATCTTACAATCGCTTGGCAGACTGAGTCCAAAGTTCGACTTGTTTCACATGTGTATTATAAGCAATGACGAGCTTGCAACCTATTTTGATAAAATTACGGTGGGTGAACTTTCAAAAGTCAATGAGACATTAAGGTTCCAATTAAAGAGCTAGTGATAACGGACGTCGGGTGGATGTGCATTTCGTTTAAACAAAAAAAATATATGAATTTTTAACGATTATTTTTGTAAACGTCGATAGGCTAACATGTTAGGCTGCTGACTCTATCGATAGGGGGAGTTCTCAAATGAGACTAAACGGAGCTATAATTATGATAGCCTTTTCTATGAATATCCATGATAAAGACTATGCGGCAACGGTGTGGCAAAACTAATTTTACTCTTCATAATTGGGGGAGTATATGCAAACAGGGCCGATCTCTCCATGCGACCAGTCAGCTCCGGCTGAAGTAGCAATACATTCAACTTCAAACTTCGCACTGCCATTGTATTTATAGTTAGTTATGCAGAGGTAATAGTATTTATCCCCAATGGATGCTTCAGTGATGTCAAATGGCCTTGTCTTTGTACCATTTTTAGGTTTGCCACATTTGCCCTCTGTGGAGAACAATGATAAGAGAATATTATTTATTAGTACCAGTTTGTTGCTATATCTATTATTATATCTTGTTGTTGAATTTATTTTCAATAAGCGTAGTGAAACGTCAAAACAAAACTTTTGATCAGCCTTTTCTATATACCTTTTATCCAACATGGCCGACAGGAGCCAAAGATATCAATGAATAATTTGATCAGAGGCTACGGATGCAACTTTGCTATATATATATTCGGGGTCGAGAGATCAGCTCATATGAGGTTAATTGTGTTTTTGTTGTTTTTTTTAAAATATAATTTGGCGGGTCCTCTTTTGGGGGTATAATGCTGGGGCATTGACAAGGGAATCACCATGTACTAATATTTTTCTTGTATATAGGAAGAGTAATTTCCATGATTCATCCATACCATCCAAAAGGAATAGTTATAACATATCTGAGCAATTATTAGTGACCGGCTAGCACCAATTCCCTCAGCGTTTAGTTCATGTGGGTGGCAGTATGATTTAAAAGAAATTTCTATGACTAATTCAAACCATCCAAAAGGCATAGATATATCATACCTGAGCAAGAAGATGGCGTTAGAGACCAGCTAGCAATAGTTCCCTCATCGTTTAGTTCACAGACTACCGTCAGGTTATTAGGGTCTGATGTGAAGCCATGACTGCATGTGTAGTTGTATGCTTCCCCAGGGCTTCCTTCAGTGATTGAAATAGACTCTGTGTTCGTACCATTTCCAGGTGAGCCACATTTGGCCTCTGTTTCAGGTGAAGAATGAAAAGATAATATTACTTAATTTGTTGTTTGATTTTATTCTTGTAATTCTACTATGTATTTATTATCAATTATCGCAAGTTTAAAAAAAATAGAATTACTGGTTTATATTCAGAGTTTCTTTTTGTTTGTTGCCTTTTACCGTGGTAGTAGGGGACTAAAAGTCATTACCTTTAGTTAAAAAAAACACGTCATTTTTTTATGTTTTATGCAAGTTGGCTGAAGGGCCCAAAGATATAAATACACAATTTGATGCATATGCTACGGATATAACTTTGCTATGTATATTCGAGGTCGACAGATCAGCACAGATGAATTTTATTGTTTTCGGTGTCATCCCAGCTCATAACTCGATTCTGAAGGTTCATGGTTTTGTGTATTAAATTACGTTTCGTATCTTATTTTAGTCTATTACATTTGTTTAAGGCATGGTTTGTCAGTATTCACAATGTTAAAACTAAGCAATGAGGTAGTACTGAAGACCAGCTAGCAACAGTTCCCTTAGCGTTCATTTCATGTGGGTGGAAGTGCAATGTAAAAGTTATTTCCATGCTTAATTCAACCATCCAAAAGGCATAGATATATCATACCTGAGCAAGAAGATGGCGTTGGAGACCAGCTAGCAATAGTTCCCTCATCGTTCAGTTGACAAACTACCGTCAGGTTATTAGGGTCTGATGTGAAGCCATGATTGCAGGTGTAATTGTATGCTTCCCCAGGTTGTCCTTCAGTGATTGAAACAGACTCTGTGTTTGTACCATCTCCAGGTGAGCCACATGTGACCTCTGATTCAGGTGGAGAATGAAAAGAAATTTTTACTTTATTTGTTGATGATTTTATTCTTGTGATTCTACCGGTTTGTATTTATTATCAATTATCCAAAGGTAAAAAAAATAAAAACACTGGTATACTAAAATTTTTTACCTTTGGTTAAAAAAACACGTCATTTTCTATGTTTTATGCAAGTTGGCTGAAGGGCCCAAAGATATAAATACACAATTTGATGCATATGCTGATATGTATAGAGGTTGTCAGATCAGCACAGATGAATTTAATTGTTTTCGGTGTCTTCCCAGCTCATAACTGAAATTCTAAGGGTTCATGATTTTGTGTATTAAATTACGTTTCGTACTTTATTTTAGTCTATTACATTTGTTTATAGGAGAAAATGCATGTTTTGTCAGTATTCACAATGTTAAAACTGAGCAAGAACATGGTGTTATAGACCAGCTAGCAACAGTTCCCTCAGCGTTTAGTTTATGTCGGTGGCAGTATGATTTTTAAAAAAATTCTACGATTAATTCAAACCATCCAAAAGGCATAGATAAATTGTACCTGAGCAAGAAGATGGCGTTAGAGACCAGCTAGCAATAGTTCCCTCATCGTTTAGTTCACAGACTACCGTCAGGTCATTAGGGTCTGATGTGAAGCCATGACTGCAGGTGTAAGTGTATGCTTCCCCAGGTTGTCCTTCAGTGATTGAAACAGACTCTGTGTTTGTACCATCTCCAGGTGAGCCACATTTGACCTCTGATTGACGTGAAAAATGAAAAGAAATTATTACTTTATTTGTTGATGATTTTATTCATGTAATTCTACCGGTTTGTATTTATATCAATCATCCAAAGTTAAAAAATAGCACCCTGGTATACTAAAATTCTTTACCTTTGGTTAAAAAAACACGTCATTTTTTTATGTTTTATGCAAGTTGGCTGAAGGGCCCAAAGATATAAATACACAATTTGATGCATATGCTACGGATGCAACTTTGCTATGTATAGAGGTTGTCAGATCAGCACAGATGAATTTAATTGTTTCGGTGTCATCCCAGCTCATAACTAAATTCTAAGGGTTCATGATTTTGTGTATTAAGTTACGTTTCATACTTTATTTTAGTCTATTACATTTGTTTATTGGAGAAAAGGCATGGTTTGTCAGTATTCACAATGCTAAAACTGAAAAAGAACTTGGCGTTATAGACCAGTTAGCAACAGTTCCCTCAGCGTTTAGTTCATGTCAGTGGCAGTACGATTTAAAAGAAATTCTACGATTAATTCAAACCATCCAAAAGGCATAGATAAATTGTACCTGAGCAAGAAGATGGCGTTAGAGACCAGCTAGCAATAGTTCCCTCATCGTTTAGTTCACAGACTACCGTCAGGTCATTAGGGTCTGATGTGAAGCCATGATTGCAGGTGTAAGTGTATGCTTCCCCAGCTTGTCCTTCAGTGATTGAAACAGACTTTGTGTTTGTACCATCTCCAGGTGAGCCACATGTGACCTCTGATTCAGGTGAAAAATGAAAAGAAATTATTACTTTATTTGTTCATGATTACATTCTTGTAATTCTACCTTGCGGTTCGTATTTATTATCAGTTAAAAAATAGAATTACTGGTTATTCAGAGTTTCTTTTTGTTTGTTGCCTTTTACCGTGGTAATAGGCTACTAAAATTCTAAACCTTTGGTTTTAAAAAAACACACTCAATTTACTACGTTTCATCCTAGATGGCTAACGGGCCCAAAGATATAAATAGATAATTCAATGCATATATGCTATGGATGCAACTTTGTTATAATAAAAATAATATACTAGTTTTTATATAGCGCTTATTACACTGAGCGCTTTCAAACTTGGAGATTATTACCCCGACTCTGTGCTGCCATTACGGCGCTCTAGAATTTCAAAGAGTTAGTTCTTGCCAGGTACCAATCCACATCACCTGGGTAGAGTGTTGCAAATGTAGATCAATGTCTTGCCAAAGGCGGCGGGTCTCGAACCGCGGACCTTATGGTCGACAGTCCGGCGACTTAATCACTCGACCACGGCACCTATGCATGACAGATCCAGTGGCGGATCTAGGATTTGCCGATAGGGGGGGGGGGGGGGCCTAAAATTTAAAAATCGCGCTGAACAAAATTCTGCTCAGGGGGGGGGGGGGGGGGGGGTAAGAGCATTTTGTTTCTTCCTCAATTTTGCTCTCGGGAATTCAAAAATTGAGCAGATCATTTTTTGCTCAGTGGGGGAGGGGGGGGGGGGGTAGTGTTAGCACTTACTAGACTCGATTTCAACCGAGACAACGATCATTGAATATTGTAAAATCGCATATGCTCCCAATATATTCATTTCAACCAAATACATGACCCCCATACCAAAACTTAGTAAATACCTTTAACGAAAATAAAAAATCCAAGATTGTGTCCGAAATGACTACAGTATCCTAAAATGACCCGGGAGTGAGTTAATTGGCTATATTATTTATTTATTTTTTTTACCGTAAAGCTATAATTAGAAAGATATAAAATATGTTTTAAAGGTCAGGATGTTCACTAAAATGCTTTAAATTAAAATGATACAAAAGATGATCGCCATCTTGTATTGCAAGATGGAAGCCAAAAACTTAAATCAGTCTCAACTCGTGATATATCCTTCTTCTGCAATTTTGGTATCTTTGCCTAGGTTTTGGATTGCGACAAAACCATTAAGACTGTTTAAAATGTGTTATGGTTTTCAGAAAACCTTGAAATCCAAGAAAGCATCCATGACAGCTGGTATCGCAACATTATCAGATTTCGGTTATTATTTACAATATAGAGTTTGTGTAAACCAGGTCCATTTTAAGGGTAAGAATATTCATTCAAAAATAGTATCAACTATAATTGCAACTTTTGTGGAACATTGTATACAAGATGGCTGCCATTGAATCATTAAAAATGGCTGCAAACGCCATAAATCATTTAAGGTATCCCTCCCTTGTCTTTACCTTAGAAGTTAGATTGAGGGTTAAAAATCTATTGAAACTATTCAAACTACAGTTGTTCCTTAGTCAAGCACTACCAGAAACCGTTGGAAATCTTTTGTTATTATTTTTTATGGGGGAGGAGGGGGGGGGGGGGGGTCAAACCCTATTTTGACCAAACTACTGTACGTACCAGGTGAATAAAAAAGTTGGTACATGTAACCCAAGGGTTCTAGAGAGAAACATATGTACAAAAACAATACAGGTCTATTCGTTTTGATTTTGCCTCACCCGTTTCGCATCGTGAACCAGCGAATCCTGGTGCACAATAACACGTTCCTTCCCGACACGTTCTTCCATTTCCACAGATCACATTGGCACATGGATCAGTGCCTGTGCCGGGATCAGTACCAGTGCCGGGATCAGTACCAGTGCCAGTATCAGTACCACCTGTAGGGATCGTCGGCACTCGCCATTAAAATGCATGCTTATTTTGTTACAAACCTCATACATATTCATGTATTTGTTAGTATTTGTTTTTGCGTATGAGCAGCATGAATAGGTGAGTGAAGATAGATTCATTAAAACAAAATATAGCCATAGGTAAAACATAGTTTTTGTTATTTCCTTGTATATATATATATATATATGTGTGTGTGTGTGTGTGTGTGCTGCTTTGAGAATGTGTGTGTTGTGGGGTGCAGGGCGGTTTTATTAAAACACTCATTACTAATAATTATAGTGATCACGATGTTATCAAGAAAAAGTAATGATGCTATAGCATGCAGTTGAAAAGATAATAACCATTTTATAGTACACCAAACTACAACAAAAAAGTAAAATCAAATATATGCTTTCTTCCTTGCGGCACTGCCAGTTCGTACAGTTCCGAAAAGAATCGAAAAGAAACAAAAAGATGAATGGAAAAGCAGGCACGTAGCCAGAGTTTGATGTATTAGGGGGGCACATACATGTAATTGATCAACGTCCTGGGCAGGGGTCTAAAAAAGTTCAACCCCCTTGCCCCCCCCCCCCTCCCCCATGGCTACGTGCCTGTGGAAAAGTACACAAGTAGTTGTTAAAATGTATACTCAACAACAGTCCAATGCCAATAAATTTGCCAGTCACATTCACCCTAGAAAATTAAAGTATCAAGAGATTCATCAATTACCTCAACTGTGCCATTGAAAAATTTGATTTCATTGTAAATGATTTCCATTATTTTGAGTATGTCTGGAAGCCCTAATATTTGTATTTCTATTAGTCAAAACATTTTGTTTGCGCCAATTTGCTCTGGTGACCAGTTACCACCACTACAACTTTCAAAGTTAACTGAAATTTAAAAAAAAATCTTTTTCTAGCTCAAGTATCTTGGCAAATAGCACTATATTTATTTCGTAATTAAAAAAAAAAAAAGTTATCACTCACACAGGCATACACATGCACGCACACACATTAGCAACTCCACGTCGTGCTAGAAAGATCGTACAATGGATATTTCTTTATAATTTTATATAAAATGTTTGTCAATATTTCAATTAATGCATTCATCTTAAAGGAATAGTTGAGTTCTAGTTTCAGACTGCAAATGCCTGCAAAGTACATGGTTATTGCTCTTATTCTTATGTATGAAATTTCTAGTGCTCTTTTTGGACCTAAAATTGCTATGAAGGTAATTTCATACCCCGAAATGTGTGAGATTTAGCCAATATAATCATACCAATTCAGGTCCACTTTCAAAAAATATGGTGTCCGTTAATTAATCAATTAATTTATAATAACAATACACGGGCCGGCTGGTTGTGCGTATTATAACCAACATACATTGTAAAAAAAGCCAACATCAGCATTGGCTGGAATAAAACGTATTAGGCGCTATCTCGTTTTTCAACGGCAATATTTGTGGGGCACCAAAAATATTAGAAATCGTCTTATTTCTCTCTGAACAGATTTTGACCAAAACAAGATGATTTTGTCATTTAAGTTGTATGTTCTTTCAAATTTGACACTCAGTTTTTCATTATCTCACAAAAAGATTATTTTGTGAAGTGCTCTCTGCAACAAAACTCAACTATCCCTTTAAATGCAAATGAAAAGATTACCAACAATGCAACAATATTGTTTTGACTCACAGAACAGTGCGAGGGCGACAGCTCCAATTATAAGCAACAAGACGATAAGAAACATGACAATGGACGTAAAGAAACAGATCATCCGTCTATAACGCAGGTACATCATCTCCTCATAAGCAGTCATGGGATAGTGCCTTCTGCGACCCATTGAATCATCACCCAATCCGCTGTTGTAAGGACGGCCAAAAGTCACGTCTGCATCGTATCTAAAGAACATTTGCGGCGATGCATGTTCATGCTTAAACTTAGGGGCCGGTCCACCTCTGTACCAGTTATACTGGTAAACATATGAAAATAGAACGAGAAAGACATTACATGACAAGGGCCGTCGAGGGACCACTTTGAAATTGAAGGAAGGGGGGGGGGGGATATTTGCCGTCAATTTAGTTGAAAAGTTTTATATTTTACACATTTTTCTTGCAGCAAGTAAAAAGGGAGGAAAGAGGATTATCAATTTCTGATATTTGCCGACAGAAAAGTGTCATATGATGGAGAGGCGGAGGGGTGTAACATTTACATTCACCCCACCCCTCCTATATCGAAGGCCCTTTTCATGATTACCCCTATTTTTAACATGTTCCTTTTTAATGGGAGAAATTAGATCGAGTTACATCTACATATTAATGGAGGCAACATACATGTAATTGTTCGACGTCCTTGTGAGGGGTCTTAAAAAGTTCAACCGATCTTGATTTTTTTTTTCGGGGGGGGGGGGGCATGTGCCTCCTCCCCCCCCCCCCCCCCCCCCGTGGCTACGGGCCTGGAGACCAGCACTAGAATACTGCTCTCCCGTGTGGCACCCTTTTTTTTCCTTCCTCACAGTTCTTTCTTTCCCTTTCTCTCCTATTTTCCTTTCCCTTCTTTATCCTTCTCTCTCTCTCTCTCTTTCTTGTTTTTTGTTTTTGTTCGTTTGTTTGTTTTTGTTTTGTTTGTTGTTTTGCAGGGGGGCAAGGCCCGCTTGGCCCCCTGGATCCGTGCCTAATAGGCATTACAATTTAAGTTGTTGACAATGTAAAGTTTATCAAATTGCGCTTCTGATGTAAAATTCACAATGTAAAATTGTATTTCAATAGAGAAGCAATAACATCAACCTGCATGTACACTTCCAAATGGGTTTGATGCACAGCCAACATAAGTCCTTTCTTTGAAAAAAAAAGAATTACATTTCAAATCTGAAGTACATGTAGTGTTTACAAAAGTACACAATATACAGTGAACAGTTACTATTCTTATATGCCAAACAAAATACAAGGGACCAGCTATAGGCGTAAGACTTAGGTCTGGGTCGGTATTGTAGGCATCCATCTTGATCTACCGAAGATCTTAAGATTCAGTTCAGTTCATTTTATTCAAAACCACACTGTTACATAAAACAGAGACTGGTAACAGTACATCAATCAACATATTCTAGCTTGATTACATCATAAACTGAATGGTTTTAGGACCCCTTTAGAAGCTAAGCTTGTGAGTGGGCCCCTATAGTCAACAAAATACATACATTTACAGTAAAAAGAATGTTACGTATGATTATACAATGGATGAAAATACTAAGCTACGGAATAAGATCGCCGTTTCAAACCGACTCGCCCTAGATAAGCTACCTCTCGCGGCCGTCGTCCACACTATGAGCAAACACGACGGAAGTAAACACGTCAAATTATTAACCCCCCCCCCCCCGGTCTAGCCCTGAGGACTAGAAAAAATCCCCTAAACGCGTAAACCATCGCGTACAGCAGGATTTTGCATCATTTGGAAAAAGTACATTTTGCCTCCAAAAATGGCCCAAAATTGATGTTTTTGAACCCCTTAATGCGGCACCGCACGGACAGCGTCCAATCTTAAAAAACACCGCTTTATACGCGTTTTCTTGGCAGTCTTTTTATTTGAGTGAGATCCCCGGGCAGCGCTTTTTTTTACACGATTGTTTAGCCATTATTTTTGCGAAGAAATTCTTAGAAATACTGTGGTGAAAGAATGGGCAAGCACGTACACTCAGGAAGGGAAGATAATATAAAAGGGAAAACAAAGAAATACATAAAGAGAGTGGAGAGGATATGGAGAAGGAAAAACAAAGAAATACAAGACAAAAGAGAAGAGGATATAGATTGAGGAAAAACAAATTAGAACATGACGACAGAGAAGAGGATAGATTGAAGGAGAACGAAGACATAACGACAGAGAAGAGGATAGATTGAAAGAGAACGAAGACATAACGACAGAGAAGAGGATAGATTGAAGGAGAACGAAGACATAACGACAGAGAAGAGGATAGATTGAAAGAGAACGAAGACACAACGACAGAGAAGAGGATAGATTGAAGGAGAACGAAGACATAACGACAGAGAAGAGGATAGATTGAAAGAGAACGAAGACATAACGACAGAGAAGAGGATAGATTGAAGGAGAACGAAGACATAACGACAGAGAAGAGGATAGATTGAAGGAGAACGAAGACATAACGACAGAGAAGAGGATAGATTGAAGGAGAACGAAGACATAACGACAGAGAAGAGGATAGATTGAAAGAGAACGAAGACATAACGACAAAGAAGAGGATAGATTGAAGGAGAACGAAGACATAACGACAGAGAAGAGGATAGATTGAAGGAGAACGAAGACATAACGACAGAGAAGAGGATAGATTGAAGGAGAACGAAGACATAACGACAGAGAAGAGGATAGATTGAAGTAAAAACCCGGGAAAAACAAAGAAATACATGACGAAAGAGAAGAGGATATAGATTGAGGAAGAACTAAATAAGGACATAAGTATGAAAGAGAAGAGGATAGATTGAAAGAGAAGAGGATAGATTGAAAGAGAACGAAGACATAACGACGGAGAAAAGGAAAGATTGAAGTAAAAACCCGGGAAAAACAAAGAAATACATGACGAAAGAGAAGAGGATAGATTGAAAGAGAAACAAAGACATAACGAAAGAGAAGAGAATAGATTGAAGGAAAAACAAAGAAATACATGACGAAAGAGAAGAGGATAGATTGAAGGAGAACGAAGACATAACGACAGAGAAGAGGATAGATTGAAGGAAAAACCCGGGAAAAAACAAAGAAATACATGACAAAAGAGAAGAGGACATAGATTGAGGAAAAACAAATTAGAACATGATGAAAGAGAAGAGGATAGATTGAAAGAGAACGAAGACATAACGACAGAGAAGAGGATAGATTGAAGGAGAACGAAGTCATAACGACAGAGAAGAGGATAAACTGAAGGAGAACGAAGACATAACGACAGAGAAGAGGATAGACTGAAGGAGAACGAAGACATAACGACAGAGAAGAGGATAGACTAAAGTAAAAACCCGGGAAAAACAAAGAAATACATGACGAAAGAGAAGAGGATATAGATTGAGGAAGAACTAAATAAGGACATAAGTATGAAAGAGAAGAGGATAGATTGAAAGAGAAACAAAGACATAACGAAAGAGAAGAGAATAGATTGAAGGAAAAACAAAGAAATACATGACGAAAGAGAAGAGGATATAGATTGAGGAAGAACTAAATAAGGACATAAGTATGAAAGAGAAGAGGATAGATTGAAAGAGAAGAGGATAGATTGAAAGAGAAACAAAGACATAACGAAAGAGAAGAGAATAGATTGAAGGAAAAACAAAGAAATACATGACGAAAGAGAAGAGGATATAGATTGAGGAAGAACAAATAAGGACATAAGTATGAAAAAGAAGAGGATAGATTGAAAGAGAAGAGGATAGATTGAAAGAGAAACAAAGACATAACGAAAGAGAAGAGAATAGATTGAAGGAAAAACAAAGAAATACATGATGAAGAGGATAGATTTCAGCTAGCTGGCTCTCAACTTAAATAGGGCTTCAAAACACCTACAATCAGGGGCGGCGATTTCTTTTCATGACCGGGGGACGAAATGCGAGGGACGAGGAAACATATTAGCAAGAGGGGCCAGTGGCGTAATAAGCAAAAACGTTGGGGAGGGGGGGGGGAGATGTGGGGAGCTAAAGTATTTCCGACCAGGGAGTGCAAAGCGAGCGAAGCAATTGGAGCGTAAATTGGCGTGGGGTCCAGGGGCAAAGCACCGGCGGGAATCAGGGGGTGGAGCCCCATGACGCTCTTGGGTTTTAAGCATTTAATTTCGGTTAGATGAGCATTTTTTGGTACCTTATTTGTGACACTGGCAGGTCACTAATTGGAGTGAGGTCTAGGGGGCAGCGCTCCCCCAAGTTCAGGGGTTTTAGGCAAAAAAATACGATCCGATTGATGAGCATCTAGGGGCCGTCTTAGGGCCTTTGGTTGGGTCCGGGGGGGGGGGCGGTAGAGCCCCGGGAGCTGATTGAAAAAAAAAGAAGCATTTTAGTAACATTTGTAAACCACTGGTATCAAATTAGAAATAAACCATGTTTAAATTTTATGGGGGGGGGGGGATTACTGCCACCACATCAGTACGCCAGTGAAAGGGGCGGAGGTGACGGAAGTGACTACCTCCCATGAAGCTATGTGATAAGTTCTGATTATAGAGCTACACGCTACCCCCTCACAGGTTTTTGAAGTTTTGTTGTATTATAAAGTTACATTCTTTAGCAAAACTACAGCATAAAAACAAGCAATATACTGTTTTTACACTTTACTTTTACTTTGCCGGTATCTAGTGTGCAGTCAGTAGGCAGGAAGGGGCTTCTTAAAAGAGCAAGCTGAATATTAATTTTTGGATCACTGATCTACTTC
Source organism: Strongylocentrotus purpuratus (assembly GCF_000002235.5). Lineage (NCBI taxonomy): Eukaryota > Metazoa > Echinodermata > Echinoidea > Camarodonta > Strongylocentrotidae > Strongylocentrotus > Strongylocentrotus purpuratus. The sequence continues at coordinate 3,834,022 of NW_022145599.1, read as the reverse complement.
TATAACTCTTAATCTTGTAAACATGCAGTGTAAACTGTGCTTATGCGATACCAACAATACAATATTTACTTGTATATTTTGAGGGATATTATGCAAAGGGGCGTAGCGACCGAGTGAGAAGATTTTTGCATTTTTATTAGTCTAAACGCTGTACTCTTGGGCCCCTCCAGAGCCTAAAAGTGTGTTGTAGTCTTTAGTCAGTAGTTGTTATACATTTGTTGGTGTGCACTTTCTCAGATTATCCGGGGGGGGGGCGATCCCCCCTAAGTAAATTGAGGGAGGACGTGTACCCCGCCCCACAATCCATGGGCCAGTACCCAAATTTTCACATATCAGTCCCTTTCTGGATTCCCCCCCCCCCCGTCCCCCCAAAGAATAAATATTTTCACATTGTTACATGTGTGCAGAATATATATTGATATGTCAACCTTACGAAAGTGGTGTTTTCATAATGATTATTGACCTCCTTTAAATTTATATTTATATGGAAGACTTTAGAAGACAACTGTTAATGTTCAACTAAGAGTGTAGCATACTTGAAAGCATCTTCTAATCTGTCCTTACTAAAATGTGCAATGTTGTTCAATTTCTGATTCTTTGTTGAAAAACTTGCTTGCTGTCAATAGTGTATTCATGTTTTATATTTTTATAAATGTCTAGTCCGGTTAAAAATAGCACGTAATGATTTCATTATTTTACACGTACTTCACATTATCCTATCGATAAGCGAAACGACTTGCTTTAGTATCAATTATCAAAATATAACATTAAAAATAATTATGGTTTTCCTGAAAACTGCATTACAATGTGATTTCATTGTCAGTGAAAATGTAGTACAATATACAACAATGGGCAAAGAATTGTTTCCAGACCAATGATTCAAGTAAGAAGAACTTATACATTGAAACTGTTGACGTTTGTATATACATGAACTTGAAATAATAAGTAGCCTTGAAAGTGTCGCAATATATCATGTGTGAGTGAGCTTGAAGTTTAATGGTGTAGGTTAATTTGTTTGAGACTATATAGCCTTTACACTGTTTTTAATGACAAAATATCTCCAATCAAATCAAAATGAGTGATGTTATCGAACAACTTAACAATATCAATCTTCTATTCTCCTAAATGAACCTGGGAAACTTAAAAAAAACTTGATTACAATGTGAATTCATTGTCAGTGAAAAAAGACAATATACAACAATGGGCAAATAATTGTTTCCAGACCAAAGATTTAAGTGCGAAATATATCATGTGTGAGTGAGCTTGAAGTTTAATGGTGTAGGTTAATTTGTTTGAGACTATATAGCCTTTACACTGTTTTTAATGACAAAATATCTCCAATCAAATCAAACAACTTAACAATATCAATCTTCTATTCTCCTAAATAAACCTGGGAACCTGGGTATATGGAGTCAATGCATTGCTTTGTAACATTTTGTTTATTCACCTAAAATGTAATTAAATTGTAATAATAGAGTTGGGAGAATTAAGAAATCGATCAGATCATTTTCCCAATTTTGTAATATTAATAATGGTCTGTTTTTACTCAATTTTTTCAGATTATCTTTAATTATACATTTAGTCATTGAAGTCACCATTTGCTCTCATCTGAACGATGTTTCCAATTCCCTTTAATCGCGGTGGAAGTTTGTTTGAGAATATATAGCTTTAACATTGATTCATTTATGAGATATATCTTGGATCAAATCAGACTGAGTGATGTTATCGGCGAATAACTTAACAATATCAACCTTCCATTCCCCTAAATAAATCTGGGAAACTTCGGCCTAAATTCGCAAAAAAGCAGAAATATATGCCCAAATGTTCAATGTTGAAGTGCATTCGCGTAATCTATTTAGGCCGGATCGATATGATTATTTACCAATTATTAGTAGGCGGTTTCCCGGCAAAATGTGTATCATCACGTATTAGTCAAAACATATTCTTTCACATGATTGGTAATAAGAGCTTCCATTTCATTTGTTGAGAGGGGGCGTTTCCAAAACTGGTCTAGGTATTTGAACTGGGGGGGGGGGGGGGTTGCACATAATCTGCATTTTAAGTGAGGAAAGACAAGAAAATAACAATCATCACACTACGGTATCAATAAGCCGACTAAACTTTCCAAATTTCATAACTTGTTGGCCCGGGTCAAAGTTTTGATTGCATGACGCACGTCTGTGACGCCGGGAATAATGCATATTCAGATATCCACTAAACTTGGTGCCAACATATTATGCAACCCAATTGGTGTAAATATTTGGTTTGTAGAAAGATTACTACTGTGTAATTTGACGTTGGAAATTTGGAAGTGAATTGGGGCGTCAAACGATGAATACACATTTAGCTGACCAAAAATGCGAAGCAGTTTTCACTCTCTGTGGGATCCTAAACGTTACAAAAAGTCAAAATCAGTTCGAGAACAGACGTAAGACAATAACAAAAACAATTTCAGACCAATCGTATTCATATAGTGAATGACGTTGGCCTCAAGTTATGTAAGTTGTTGTTCTTGTTCTTTTAGTGTTATCGCTGTTTCATTCACTTTTATTTTGCGTTTAACTTGTTTCAAAATACATCTGAATTGTATGCTCTACATCCAGGGCGACGATTTCTTTTCATGGGGGGGGGGGGGGCCGAAATGCGACGGACCAGTGGCGTATTGAACAATAGCGAGTTTTCGCTCAGCAACATACAGACCTTCACGGACGCAGAGCACTCAGGTTTACGGCCGTCGCACACAGACCGCCCTTGATACAATACGTGGTTTCACTTTTCGGTGAATGCGTACGTATCTCTACGGAGGTATTGCATTTGCGATGCCATTGGCAATTTTCGTAATGTAACCAAATTTAATGCATACGTCTTTGTGAGGTTCCATGACACATGCTCCGCCGACGATTGCTCCGCCGACATTTACTCCGCAAAACGCGACAATTGCTCCGCGACATTTGCTCCGCGACATTTGCTCCGACGTCAAATGCTCCGCCGACAGGTGCTCCGCCGACAGTTGCTCCGCCGACAGTTGCTCCGCCGACAATTGCTCCGCCGACAGATGCTCCGCCGACAATTGCTCCTCCGACAATTGCTCCGCCGACAATTGCTCCGCCGTCAATTGCTCCGCAAAACGCGACAATTGCTCCGCCGACATTTGCTCCGCCGACATTTGCTCCGCCTGAAGCGACACTTGCTCCGCCGACATTTGCTCCGCCGACATTTGCTCCGCCGACATTTGCTCCGCCGACATTTGCTCCGCCGACAATTGCTCCGCCGTCAATTGCTCCGTCGACAATTGCTCCGCCGACGATTGCTCCGCCTGAAGCGACAATTGCTCCGGTGACATTTGCTCCGCCGACAATTGCTCCGACGACATTTGCTCCGCATGAAGCGACACTTGCTCCGGTGACATTTGCTCCGACGACATTTGCTCCGCCCAAAAAGTGTCCCATTAAATACAAATGCTACTAGTACTACGACAAATGCTTCGCCGACAATATTTTTTTTTCACGGGTTGTTTTTGTTTCTTTCTTTTTTTCTTCATTTTTTGAATGCATTTCATGACATTATGTAAATGAAATGAAATGAATGAATGTTGATAATGTGGGAGGAAAAAGCAGTTGCCTAAAAGTCATTTCGAATATACTGAAATAACTTTCCATCTATCACTGCACGTCCCACATAATGTACACTAAACACTCATTACATGTCATGGGAAGTTTTTTTTTTTTAAAGTAGAGCAGCAAGCCACATTCCCCAATACGCGCATACCTCCTAGTTAATTTCAAACAGCTCATCAATATGTAAGACCTGAAATTACCTCAATGAAAGAAGACTAATAACATGAGAGGAAAGAAAAGAGCAAAAAAGACAACCGTTTTTTGCTATTCCCCATAATGTTTGATTTAAAAAAATAAAAAATAAAATTATTGCTCCTTACGCAAGTTCTCCGGCGAAAGATAATTACTCCGCTCAAAATCTGTTTCATGTATTACTCATTAGCTGATCCAAAGCTCAAGGCTATCTCTCTCTCTCTCTCTCTCTATTTCTCTCTCTCCCATGCTCCTCCTTTTCCTGTTTACACCGTTTTCTTGTCTTCTTTGCTCTTTTCTTTCCTCTCATGCTATTAGTCTTCTTTCATTTCCATCACTTCTTCTCTGCTCCCCCTCTCGAGTTCTATTTCTCTCGTGAAATTGAAACGTAAAGTAATACAATCATGTAGTACATTCTTGTTTAGAATAATATTTTCAATAATATCCAGTCCATTTCCTAAAGGTTTCTTTCCTTTAGTTAAGTGTATGTAGCTTTAATATATATATGTTAGTGTGCAAAACACTCCGTTTCATTCGAGTACTTTGTTTTCACTAAATAATTTAAGGGACTCACGAAGCCACCGGAAGAAGAGCAATTGGCTTATCATGAAGAACTAACATCAAACTGCAACAAAATGATTTGTATAAATGTGAATAAGCAGAAAGGCTGCCATCTCATTTTCCCGTCTGAATGGGTTCCCTTCCTTACGTATATAAGTGCCCTTATTTTCTAAACTTTTTTTTTTTATATTTGTGTGTTTATTAAATTTTCAATCATATAAAAATTACATATTTACAAGTCATTGGTAATAATTAGACAAACAAAAAAACCAATATGTATAAGAACAACTAACAATAATGAAAGGACAAGAAAGTTATAAAAAAAAAACATTATAGTAAAAAAAAAAAATACACTGTACACATATAAATCATAGTTTGAACTCCAGTGCATAAAGGGGAGTGAGGGGGCACAGGAATAAAAGTTAAATCAACATGAGTATCATAAGTCAAATCGCCATTTCTTAAAATGCGAAACAAGCTTGTTCCTTTTTTTCGCTGAGAAATATTCAATATCTTTTTGTTTCTTTATAAAACTCTTAAAAAGATCAACACTTGGTAAATCCCCCTTACTTATTTTCTAAACTTCCATGATGACCTATTACATTGTACAATGCTTTACCTAGTAAGATGCATTGATCGAGGTAATTTCAGGTATTACATATTGATGAGCTACTTGAAATTAACTAGGAGGTATGCGCGTATTGGGGAATGTGGCTTGCTGCTCTACTTTTTTAAAAAAACTTCCCACGACATGTAATGAGTGTTTAGTATACATTATATGGGACGTACAGTGATAGATGGAAAGTTATTTCAGTATATTCGAAATGACTTTTAGGTAACTCCTTTTTCCTCCCACTTCATCAACATTCATTCTTTTCATTTCATCTACATTATTTCAAGAAATGCATTCAGAAAATGAAGAAGAAAAAAAAAGAAACGAAAAAAATAGATGTAAAGAAAATATTGTCGGCGAAGCATTTGTCGTAGTACTAGTAGCATTTGTAGTTTATGGGACACTTTTTGGGCGGAGCAAATGTCGTCGGAGCAATTGTCGCTTCAGGCGGAGCAATTGTCGCTTCAGGCGGAGCAATTGTCGGCGGAGCAATTGTCGGCGGAGCAAATGTCGGTGGAGCAAATGTCGGCGGAGCAATTGTCGCTTCAGGCGGAGCAATTGTCGGCGGAGCAATTGTCGGCGGAGCAAATGTCGGCGGAGCAAGTGTCGCTTCAGGCGGAGCAAATGTCGGCGGAGCAATTGTCGCGTTTTGCGGAGCAATTGACGGCGGAGCAATTGTCGGCGGAGCAATTGTCGGCGGAGCAATTGTCGGCGGAGCATCTGTCGGCGGAGCAATTGTCGGCGGAGCAACTGTCGGCGGAGCAACTGTCGGCGGAGCAACTGTCGGCGGAGCATTTGACGTCGGAGCAAATGTCGCGGAGCAAATGTCGCGGAGCAATTGTCGCGTTTTGCGGAGTAAATGTCGGCGGAGCAATCGTCGGCGGAGCATGTGTCGGGTTACCCTTTGTGAAGTGCCTCGATACAAAATATTTCTTTCACCTGATAAGGATAATATTATTTCAATAGACAGAATCCAAACTGCATACATTAGTTGTTGCCAGTTCGACAAACATTAGGTTATTTCGCAAGCTCATTGCGGACAGAGAATCTGCGGTTCGTGTGCAAAATCGAGAAGCTACTATAGTAACAGCAGGGTGATCGCTGAGGTACTGAAATCCAGAACGGGTTTTGGCCAAATCTACGGGCGTTCTCAATGACGCCCCAAGTGAATAAACTGCCAATCAGCGAGCTTGTACCAAAGATGGTTATGAGAATTTCGTCGTCTAATAACAAAGGATGACGAATTTTAACGGGCGGATCTAGCTTCTTTTCTATGGCGTGGACGGGGGGGGGGGGGGGGGGGGGGGGAATCGCGCCGACCAATATTTCGCTTAGTGGGGGGTAGGGAGCACTAACATTTGTTTTCAATTTGAAAAAAAGTGCCAACCAATATTTCGGGGGGGGGGGGGGTAGAAAGCACCTTGGCCAGCCCAAGGGGGGATTTTATGGGGGCAACTGCTCCCCAAGCCGCCATCAGTACGCTAGTGCGAGGGTCGAGGGAGCAAAGTGAACGAGAGGGGCGAAGGTGACGGCACTGACTACCCCTTCACAGGTTTTTGAAGTTTTGTTGTATTAAAAAATTACTTTCCTTAGCAAAACTATAGTATAAAACCACCTCCCTGATAAAACCAAGCAATATACCTTTTTTTTACACTTCACTTATACTTTGATGGTAATTAGTGTAGTCCGAAGGGTTGTTAAAGCTTATCTGTACTAGTTTAAGGAGGGGAAAAAACCGCCCTGCGAGGTCACTGGACAGGTGGTTATCTCATCAACTCAGCTCTCAATTAACATTAAATAAAGAGGATCATGGGGACCAATGGTCACCGATAAGCCATTGTTTGTCTATATAGAGGGAGCAAGTAGTTACAAGTAGGACAGTGTGGCTTTAACATCAGTTTAGTAGGTAAATTGTAGTATCAAAAGGGAGCTTGGGCATGGATGGGATTTCTATTCACAAAAAGAAGAAAAAGCACAAACATCCATTCTCCTGCGTTGGCATAGGGAAAGAAGCTCTTGACATTTACAATACGTTCCAATTTGAGGAAGATACACTGTTGGTCATAAAGATGGAATAATTATTTAAACCCCAATTTATGGAATGAATTTGACAATGATTTATTCCTAATAGATCTAAATAATAGTATACATTCTCAGATTTTATTGAATGATAATTTGTGAGTGTTTATTTTGCGTTACTGCTAAATAATGTGTATGCTACTATGCTAATCAACTAGAGGACCTACGTCCTTAAGTCACAACTGACAGTAATGAGGATTAATGCCTCATAAAAGGGCACTAGTATAGCACATCTACACGGTTTTGATCCTGGGGGCTCACAATGCCGAGGCAATTGCTTAGCCACTGAACTATAATTGTATGCAGCGGGGGATAGGGTACGTCGCCCGGTCGCCGCCCCCACAATTACACAAAAACAAAGAAAATGCAATAAATTATCAGTAATTCATTGCATTTTCCCCCGGTCCCCAACAGGAAAAATTCATCTGAAGGGCCATGCATTATGGTTCAAGGCATGCATAGGAGATGGGTTGAAATTAGAAAAAGTGCTAAAGAAATTTGAGAACTATTGCATGCCAAAACGTAATGTAACATTTGAGAGACACAAATTTTTCACAAGGTCACAACACGAAAATGAGACAACAGATTAGTATGCAACTGAATTGCGCAATAGAGCTAAGTCTTGTGACTTTGAGACTTAAAGAATAGCCTCGTTCGTGATAGAATTATCTGTGGAATTGTGAACTCCATGGTCAGGGAACGTCTATTGAGGCAAGATGATTTGACGCTAGATAAGACTTTACAGTTGTGTCGTTCTGCTGAAACTACTCGAGCTCAGGCAAAAGAGCTGATTTCAACGGATGGGGTCTCGGTTGATGCTCTTGGGAGTAAGAGAAAGTTGTTTCACAGTAAACAAAGACAAAATCCAAGGCAAAGTCTAGGTCAACAACAAAATCAAAGGCCATATCGAAGTCAAAATCAGACACAAGGTCAGAAATCTAAAAAAAATTGCGGTCGTTGTGGAATATGATATGAGACTATCTTCCTCATGCAGAAAACTGACTACCGATAAGTGTTGGTCAATTCCTTTCGTTCGAAGTTTGTTTCCACCTTAAATTCTCCATTTAATTCATATAATTAAGCAAGTTTAGCAAAATTCTTGACAGAAATCATAACAATCATAATTTGGTAATATTTACCTCTCAACCAGCTCGTGACCTCTAATATGAGTAATTTGTGGTTTTGAGAAATAGTTTGCCCGACCTTTAAAGGGCAAGTTCACTCCAAAATTAACTTAATTTCAATAGAAGCAGAAAAATCAGACAAACCAATCAAAAAAAGTTTGAGCAATATCGGATTACTAATAAGAAAGTTATGTGTTTTTATTGACATGAAAAACTTTGAAGATCAGAAGACAAATTAGCAACTCACTCATGAGTCTATGACGTCATTGCCTCACTATCCACTTATTGTTTTCCTTATAATAATAATTTGGAATTTTCCTCCTAAAACTTCCTTACTCCATCAATCCAAGTTATATTGATAGTATTATATTCTTGTGTGGATGCACTAATATAGAGTAATTATTTTTCCTGTTTAATCATGAAATCATGAATCATGAATGTAAAATTCAATAATTGTGACTATAAAATATTCAGAAAATAATATCAATTCTTTAAATTTCATAACATATTTTGTGAAATTTCATTCACGCAATATGATACAAATCATATGATCTGGACAAAGGCATAGGAAAACAAGTTTTGGGGGATAAAAGGGAAATGAATGGGATACAAATATTTAAAGCAATCGATAAAGAGTGAGTCAATGACGTTACAAACTGATAACCAAATTGGCAATTTGTGTAAAATTTTTCAAGTTCTATAGCTTTTCATACTTTAAAACAAAGTCATAACTTCCAAATAGTTATCCGATTTTACTCAAATTTTGTTTGCTCTCTTTCTCTTGTTTTTCTGCATCTATTAAAATCAAACTAGTTTTTGGAGTGGACTTATATAGCTAGCCTATATTGGAGGCATGCACTAACAAATTTCCAAACAACCTTAATTATGGAAGCATGAAGCTTGGTTGATATCTTTTATTTTGTAGGCCTACTTAGTATATCTATTATTAATGATTTCGAGTTTTTGGTTTTACTATTTGTTAGAAAGAGGGAATCTAAAAGGTGGTACAACGTGGATGAATACCTAATCCAGTTAGTGGTCGGGTCTTCCGAACCACAGCCTTCCACCGAGTCGAAATGAGTTGAAATTAAGATCGTTTCAAGTCGTCTTGCTTTGATATATTACGAAAAATGACCGAAATAAAACTGTCAGACTAAAATAAGACTCACGACCCTCGTCATAGGCCCATACAAAGTAAAATTGCGCAAAATCCGAGGTGCTAATTATAAGACCAATATTATATATACGAAATATGATCTTGACTTACATATCTAGACTCTGACGCCATGGTGTCAAAGAAGGCCGGGGTGTTCCACTTCGTCGGGGACGTTGTGTGATTTAAAAAAAAACACGCAGATAAGTAGTGCGAAAATCAATCGGTGCTCTGAAGCATTCACAATTCTCAGTCATGAGAAGGACTTGCCTTACTGCTGGTCATCAGGGAGGCAGGCATACACGTGAATGACGATGTCAAAGAAACAGATTATGTTTTTGAGCAAATCTGTTTCTTCTGATACCAAGCCTGGTTGAACATGAATTTGGTGCAATTTATCATGGTTATAAAGTCTGTCACACAACCCTTTGTCAAAGGGAAAGGATGCATTACACCGTATCCTTTGTCTGTGGTGTTTGTGAATACTGCGAATTATGTTTTTGAGCACATTTTATTCTGATACCAAACCTGGTTAAACACAGCCTTTAGACAAGGCCTCATGGCTGATAGACGCCGAGCGACTAAAAAGAGACTAATCGCGAAAATCCGAGTGAACGCCAGAGCGAGTGGCGCCCAGCCAAGTAGCCTTTAGTAATCAGGGGCCTGTTTCATAAAGCTTTTGACTTACGGTTTGGATTTCTTATGTTAACCCTTGTTCCCGACTGGAATTCTCTACCGAAATGGTAGCGTCCAATCACTGAACGTATCATCGCGTGACGTCGGCATATATTATTCATCACGTTCACAGTAAACTCTACGTAGTACGAACACCTATAACCAGAGGCGGCGGACCCGGGGGGCAGGGGGAGGGGGGCACAGTGCCTCCCCCCACTTTCTCAAGTAACCCAAAAGTGCCCCTTTTTCCATAGGAAAAGTGCCCCTTTAACTTTCTAAGAAGCGCCCCTTTTTACATAAAAAGTGCCCCTATTACTTTGATATGTACCCCTATTAATTTTTAAAAGTGCCCCCTCCCCTTTCCACCTCTGATATGTGCCCATTTTATTTTGACATGTACCTTTTTTCCCTGACAAATTCCCAGTTTTCTTTGCAATAAGTGTCTTTTTTCCATTCTCATAAGTGCCCTTTTTAATCTCTAGTAAGTCCCCCTTTTCGGGTACGAGAAGCGCCCCTTTTCACTTTTGTTAAGCGCCCCCTTCACCTCTGATAACTGCCCTATTCAAATCTTAGAGGTGCCCCTTTTACTTTGACAATTGCCCCTTTTCCTTTGTAAGAAGTGCCTCTTTCCCTTTTAATAACTACCCCTTTTTAACTCGGATAAGCTCACCTTATATTTTCACATGCGCCCCCTTTCCTTTCTAATAAGTGCCCCTTTTCCTTATGATAAGTGCCACCATTTAACAAAGAGCCCTTCGCCATCTCATAAATGCCCCTTTTCACCTATGAAAATAGTCCTTTTTCATTCTCATACTAGTGCCCCTTTTCATGTCTTGTAAATGACCCTATTCAATTCTGAAAGATACTCGTTTTATTTCGACAAGTGCCCCCTTTCCTCCTGATAAGTGCTCTTTTCATCTCTAATGGCACCCCCTTTTATTTGACACGTGCCCCTTTTCCTTCCTAATAAATGCTCTTTTTCCTTCATATATTAAGTGCCTCTTCGCTTTTTCATAAAAGCCCCCTTTCACCTCCAATAAATGCCCCTATCAAAATCTGATCGGTGCCCCTTTTCTTTCAACAAATTCACATTTCCCTTTATTATTAGTGCCCCTTTTTCATTCTCATAAGTGCCTCTTTCATATAAGGTGTGTGCCCCTTTTCACCTCTGGTAATTAACCTTGTTAACAATGATACGTGCCCCTTTTCCTTTCTTATATATATAAGGAACCTATCCCTTTTTCATAAATGCCCCTATCAAAATCGGATGGTTGCTTCTTTTCCCAATGCCCATTTTCACCTCTGATCATAACCCTTTGTACTTTGACACGTGCTCCTTTTTATTTTCTAATAAATGTCTTATCCCTTCGATAAGTGTCCCCTTTTCCTCTCATCATTAAACGTGCCCCTAATTTCAAGCGACTAAGAGCAATATCTCCCAAAGCTTGCTCGCTACGCTCGCTCACATTTATAGATGTTATAATTATGTTACTTATCAAAGGTCTTTTCAGTTTGCTGTTATGAGAATGTGCTTATTTATAACCCGATGAGGATTGGTTTTTTCCTCTTTTTAAGATGTAGTTTTCACACTGCGACCTCACAAATCTTAATTTTTTCCTCGCTCGCTTTGCTCGCTCGCAAATGATTTTTTCGACCATCACACCCAACTGCAAGGTATGATGCTTAAGCAATATTGTATACGATGTATAAAGAGAAACAAATATTGAAATCATCCCTGATAATGTAATCAAATTATAGGGGTATATACCAATGTCTAATAAAAAAAGTTATCAAATGCTTTCCTTTTTATTGTAATTTTGCATGTAAAATAGATTTGGATGTGATATTTTTTATTAATGATTTATATGTTCATTTCATAAACCAAACTAGTTTATGTCTTTTAACTTCTTCTTCATCTTCTTCCAAGAAAAGTGCTGCTTCAAGGCCTTGAAAATTGCGCACTGTGTGTGGCTGTGAGGAGCCTGTGTGTGCCTGCTGGCCAGGATCCTTGGGCATATACATGTATGTACAGTGTGCGAGTAAAAACTTTTAATCCCTTGAGGGCAGTTTAGGTGTGCTTCTTTCCCAGTGAGGACTTAAATGCCTCCAGGGAGAGTGATCAGGCTGGGTCTACTGGAAGGTTGTTCCAGTCCTTGGTAGTTGTGGGGAAGAAGGAGCTGATGTAGACTTGGCTTGTAAACAGTGTCGCTCTGAAGCGGGGTCCGTGACCTCTTAATTGTTACAAATGCCTTGAGGTATTGTTGCCATTCAACGTCAACACGAAGCGGATGCGATACAGCATTGCAAGACGGCTTTGCAGACGTCTACTAACTAGCGAGAGCCATTTTAGTTTGTTCATCATAGATGTAACACTGCTGGTACGATCGTAGTCACCACGACTCAAGTGTGGAAGATGAAGTCACGCCTCGACTCAGGTGTGGAAGGTGAAGAGAATAAATAACAACTGGTCCAGTTGGAATTCAACTGGTCAAATTCTAACTGGTCCAGTAAGAATTCGATCAACTGGTCAAATTCTAACTGGTCCAGTAAGAATTCAACTGGTCTGGGTCAACTGGCCCATTTCAATTTCCAGGGTTACCAGTTGGATTTAACTGGTCTAACTGGACCAGTCGAACCATTTGGCATAACTTCCAACCAGTTGAAATCTCCAGTTGAAAATCTTGATAAGCAATTAGAAGTATAAAGTAACACTTTTACTAATTAATTTTGCCATTGGCAATTGGCAACAACACTAGTAATACCAGTTCGTCTGAAATTTCTAATGTAAAGGCATTAGTAACTAGTAGACTTAGTTAATACATAGCACAATTAATTTTCCATATACTTGTATTTTATTGAACTTATTTTATTTCATAGTTGATGTTTTCCCTGATTCATGTTTAATTAAATGTTATTTATACGAAGTAGTGAAATGTCCGAATAATTGGCAATTTATATTTTGTATTATTTTCGAAATGAATTGCACATAACTAAATCATCAGTAAATAAGAAATATGCTGTAAATTCAGATAAATAATATTGAAACACAGATGTACACGCACCCCATATCCATTATGCAAATTAGCTGGTGTCAACTGGAAATTGGCCAACGGATCAGTTAGAATTTGACCAGTTGAATTCTTACTGGTCCAGTTGGAATTAAACTGGTCAAATTTAACTGGTCAAATTCTAACTGGTCCAGTTGAAATTCAACTGCTCAAATTCTAACTGGTCCAGTAGGAATTCAACTGGTCAAATTCTAACTGGTCCAGTTGGAATTCACAGACCAGTTATCAACTGGCCAACTGGAAATATGCCCACGGACCAGTTATCAACTGTTGCAACTGGAAATATGCCCACAGACCAGTTATCAACTGGTGCAACTGGAAATATGCCAACAGACGGCCAGATATCACCGGCGCAACTGGAAATATGCCATTCACAGATCAGTTATCAACTGGTGTAACTGGTCATTAAGGACTGGTTCCAGTTAAATGAAATGCAGTCGCACCAAATATCCGCTTGATGCGCATCATGGACCAGTTAGAATCAACTGGAACCGGTTGAATTTAACTGGTTCCAGTTGAATCTAACTGTTTCCAGTTGAAGTTAACTGGAACCAGTTGGAAATTTCAACTGGTGGTAACTGGTTTTTCCTTCTGGGAAATGACCCCTCCTTCACAGAGAGTGATAGGTTCACCAATTCATACGTCCTCACCAAGAAGACAAGTTGTAAAACCTAAGAAGATAAGTTTCCATATTCTTAATGTGGGTTGTCAAGGGCCAAAAAGCAATCTTTTCATCTTCGGATGTAAATCCATGATCAGGACGTCGTCATTGGAACAGAATCTTGGTTATCGTCATGCAATCAACATCATCGAGGTCTTCCCAACTGATCACATTGAGAGGAGGGATCGACCAAATGACCCCCATAGTGGGGCGTTCATATCTATAAGAAGGAACTTCTTGCAACAAGAGAGATAGAACTTGAAACTAACTGTGAAATTATTTGGTGTAAATTGAACATGGCGTGGTCTAAGACACTTCATGTAGCTGCTTACTATAGGCCCCATGAAAATGACGAAGAAAGCCTCACAGAACTCCAGCAATCTTTGAGTAGATTAAATCATGATCACACAGCAGTGATAGGTGGTGATTTCAATCTGCCTGGATGGAATTGGAATACCCGACAAGTGAAGGCATGCCACTACTCTGCACTTCATCATGCCTTTGATTCAATAGTGGATGATCATGGTCTAACACAAGTAGTCACAGAGACAACAAGAGGATAAAATGTACTCGGTCTGTTCCTAGTTAGTAACCCAACGTTGATCACTGATGTATCAGTTAAACCCGGCATTTCAGATCATGACTGCCCGCTGCTCACAATTGCTAGATGTCCGACTCGGCAGAATTAGCAAGCGAGAATCAACATCTACAGCAAAGCTGACTGGAAAAAGTTTGCTGACTTTATGGAAGGTGTCGGAGAGGAAATTGCAGACAAGCTTGACTTATGCTTCGTGAATGAAGCATGGATTATCTTTAAGAGTGGAATAGAGAAGGGATTGTACCACAAAAACTGACATCTAAGAAGGATGACCATGGATTACGAACAAGAAAAGAAGGATCATCCAAAGGATAGACAGGTTGAACAAAAAATGTCGAGACCTACAATCAAGAAATCATGGACTCATCCCCTATCTTTTGGAGGAAGAAGTAAGAACAATCAAGAAAACACTACAACAAGAGCTAAAGGAGGGTGTATTGGAATTATGTGGAATCCCTTTTTTCTACCGATGAAGATAACACAAAACATGACATTATGAAGAGATTTTGGAGGTTCATCAAACATAACAGGTCTGACAACACAGGAATAGCAGAACTGAAAACTAATGGTACTACAGTCACTGATACGATAGCAATAGCTGAAGCACTGAACCAACGGTTCCAAAGTGCATTCACCAAGGAAACACCCATCCCAGACAACTACCGCGACCTCATCATTTCAAGGAAGAGAGGATATTGTGCTCACACCAAAGGGTGTAGAAAATTTGCTCTTTGGCTTGTAGATACACAAAGCTACTGGACCGGACGGTATAACTAAACAAGTCTTGAAGCAATTGGCAACAACTCTGGCTCCTATTCTTTGTGATATATTCCGCTTGTCCTATGAAACGAGTGTAATACCAGAGGACTGGCGTGAGGCGAATGATATACCAATCTACAAGAAACGTAATAGATCAACTCCAATAAACTATCGTCCCATCTCACTAACATGCATTTGCTGCAAACTAATGGAACATGTTCTAGCCAGCAAAAGCATGGGGACAGAAATAGCATCATCTTCCCCCTTCAATATGGCTTTTGCAAGAACATGTCATATGAACAACAGTTATTAGGATTCACAAGTGATCTGCACAAGAACTTGGACGAAGGACGTCAAACGGATGCCATAATCATGGATTTTTCGAAAGCATTCAACAAGGTTGGGCATCAACGGCTCTTGCACAAATTGCAGTTCTATGGTGTCAGAGGGAAGAATCTTGGATGGATCCAAAGCTTTCTCCATGGAAGAAGTCAAAGAGTCCTTTTGGATGGCAAGAACTCATCATCAAAAGCAGTGGAATCTGGAGTGCCTCAAGGGTCGGTTCTTGGACCTTGTCTCTTTCTATTCTACATAAATGACTTGCCAAATGGTCTAGCATCCAAAGTTCGCCTATTTGCCGATGATGCTATTTCCTACATGACCATCGACAACCAACATTATGCACACAATCTTCAACAAGACCTCAACAGGATTAGAGACCGGGCTGAAAAATGGATGATCGTTTTGAACACGGACAAATGCAAGGTACTCACAGTCTCCAGGAAAAGAAGCAAGGCACAACACACATGTGTATCATCTGAAGAACACCCCCCCCCCCTTGAAACCGTTGACTCTGCGAAGTACTTGGGTGTTACCATCACTTCTAATCTCAAGTGGACCAAACATATCAATATACTGTCAACAAAGCCAATAACGTCCTCGCCTTTCTAAGACGCAATCTACGCATTAAATCTTCTGACCTCAAACCCACTGCATACAAACTGTTGGTTTGACCGATCGTAGAGTATGCTTCCTCTGTCTGGGACCCAGCTTACCCAAACCTCATTTAAAAAGTTGAAATGGTGCAAAGAAGAGCTGCAAGATTCACTCTGAATCGTTTATACATAATACATCAAGTGTCAGCAGTATGCTGAAAGAACTTGATTGGACCAGTCTACAATAGCGCAGAGAAAATGACAGACTAACTATGATGTATAATATACACAACGATCTCGCTCTTCTTCCGGCTCAGGACTATATCATACAAGTCACCCAGTTGACGAGAGCCACCCCACCACATTCCTATCAGATGCCAAACTCAAGAACTGAATCGCATCGGCATTCATTCTTTCCGAGGATAGTAAGGAGTTGGAATTCCCTGCCCTCAGAAATTTGTGTAGCGCCATCTGTTGGAGCCTTCCGTAGTCGACTGCAGACGGTTGGTGACAGCAAGTGGCTAGTCTTCCTCCATCTTATACATGAGCTTGTAAATATTTGTAAATAACCTGTATTATAATGTAAATAGCACTCGAATGGACGTAAATTGCGGTTCACACACAAACGCACATAGTTTGCAAGAATCTTCAGTCAATTGAAGGAGGCAGACTTAATCAGAAGAAGAAGAAGAAGAGCCGTAGAATAGAAAATAAGTGCTGCCTGACGCTTCTCCTCCTGATTGGTTACGGCATACCATTACCAGGATCCTTGCTACTGCATAGACGCGCATATATAGGCCTAGATCTAGAGTGATTTTGAATTGTTCTACAATCTTCCTATCAAAGCTCAGATGCAGACATTATTTCTCTTCCTCACATCTGCTGTTTTGTGTTCCTACACAAAGAAGTCAAATAAAGATAAAACTGGAAACAATAGATATAATGTTCATGACCTTGGCGTGTCCTTTATTGTGCAACCTATGTCCACCGCGTTTCTCTTACACAAGAGATATGCATGCGCGCATATGAATGTAGTTATAGCATATAACTCATCTCATTACATCCCCCTTCTTTTAACAAACAAATGAATGGTAATTTACAGACTTATTCTGTTTCTTATTCCGTTTATATTTACAAAAGTCTGATTTCGAATGTGAATCATAAATCTCACTTTTGAAGAATTGTTTGAAAATGTCTTTGGAGCAATTAGAGCTCAATAACTTTCTCGATCACTATTTTCATATCAGTAATACCTCTTTAGGTATCTTTTAGGGTGTATTCATTTTGTATGGTATTTTCTCCTTTTTTTCAAAGCGTTTCAAGATTCCATTAAGGGATTTAAAACTTTTATATTTGAACGATTATTAATTCCCTGTTTTTCGTTCATCTGAAGCTATATATGTACATGCATTTTAAAATATAACAATATTTTTGAACTTGTTCAACATCAACAACTTTAAATTCATTAAACAATTTCTAACTCTATCATAGTGTCTATAATGACAAAATAACGATGTTTAAGGATCAAAATGTACAGGTCTGCGAACATGTCGACCTGATCTAGTGACACATGTGTTCTGAGTTTGTTTAGCGCTGTTTTGTGATCTGTGTGTGCTTCCATCTGTTGGAATGTTGTCTTGATCATTCTGTTTAATGACTTGTTTTATGTCATGATGAATTTCAGGTTTTTCTCCTATTTTCCGAATGTGTCTACGGGTGCGTCGTAGAGTTTGGCCACTTGGTGTTTGCACCTCATAGGACTTTGGTTCAGGTCTCTTCTTTAGGACTGTTCCTTTGTCCCAGTGTCCATTTTCCTGGTTTTTTATGCGAACCCGCTGTCCTTGGTGAAATGGTGGGAGGGGACGCGTGTTCCTGTAGTAGTAGAACTTCTGCTGATCTTATCTTTCTTGAAGGCGTTCTTTCACTGCTTCCCTATTAGGATCACGGTTATGGATCCTTACTGGAAGATTCGTCTGGATCTTTCTACCCAGTAGTAGTTCTGCTGGTGACGGTAGATATTGAGAGTCGATGGGTGTTGCCCTAGCTCACGTACTGCAAAGCCTTGTCGACGTCTTGTCTGGCTCGCTTCGCTTTCGTCATCGTCATCTTCATGGTTTGTACCTGACGTTCAATATATCCATTTGACTGCGGGTATCTCGGGCTTGAGGTTACATGAGTAAAACTCTACCCGTCAGCAAAGAATTTGAACTGAGAGCTACTGTATTGAGGACCATTTAATTGTCACTCAAAACTTTCTCTGGTGTGCCGTGTTCGGAGAATACTTCCTTCAGTATGTCAATGGCACAGGCACTTGTTGCTCGTCCTTGGATTTTTTTGACAATTGGGTACTTGGAATATACATCTGCAATTAGTAAGTAGGCCTACTCCTTACCATCCAAGTGGAACAAATCAGTGGCAATGACCTGCCACGGACTTGTTGGAAACAGCACCCATACCAGGGAGAGTGCATCTTCCACGAGAGGATGATCAAGTTGATAACCACACAACACCTGCAGGAATACAGGGTTTAGATTTTTTTTCCTTTTTTCTTCTTCAAATCTTAATTTAAGAAGTTCATTTCTATCATCATCATCACCATTTGCTTTGAGGCTGTGCCCCTCAGCAAATAGCACTATTGGAGTCACCCCTTACACATAGTTTTAACCAGAACTTCTCAAGACAGTGTATATTTGTATACTATTAATAATCTTTTAAAGTCCACTCCAAATTTTATTAAACCGAAAATGGAAAATCTTTTGCCCAATTGATCGTGAGCCCGGCAGCCACTGAGCAGCGCCAGGTCGACGTTGCTCTATCCCTTATTGTTGAACGCCAAACAACTAGGTAGCAGCAACTCCCGTCTTAATTTATATTTATTATTATTATTATTATTTTGCAATTTTTTAGGACCATGGCATGTCGTCTATTCAAAGCTCGCTCACTTGGTGAAAATCAGTCCATGCTAAAAGTGGAGGGCTTTTCAGGAATGGCTCATGATCTTCTTTCGCTTGTTGATGCTGCTGCCCTGAAAGTGACCGGGAACTTGAACCCGACCTTGTATGCTCTCAAGGTCATTCCACATCATCTGTATCCTGTCTTATTGGCAGCGAGTTTAGAAAGGGGTTTGGCTGTTTATACCAAAGCTATTGTTGGGGCCTGGCCATTAGCTTCACTCAACTTTTCAACCCTTCAACATTTTTCAAAGTACGTGGATGATATGTACTTTACATATTGCATGAATAAACATGATTCCCCCCCACACCACTTGGCAGTTATAAGGATGATAATAAGTTATCTGCACTAACCACTAACTGACCCGAGCATAAGTTACCATTATTATTACCCAATTTGCTAGATTTCAGAGCACATTTTCCACTCACTGAGGAGCATGCCGTTCCAGTTCTAGTCAATTTCAACAGGCCACAATAACTAACATATTTGCATTCAAGTGGATGGAGATAGTAGCTCTATGGCCCCAAATCAAAGGACTCAATAAACAGAGAGAGACTGAAATCGGTGTAAAGAGGATTTAATTCACTTTAATACTCTGTACGTCTGCTGAATAATTTGTATTAAGAGCATATCCGATTACATTCTGCTCCAAATTTTGGGTTTCAAAAGAAAGTTGCTTATTTCATTGCACATTTTCTCCTGCTTCATGTGTACTTTATTTCTGTATCATCCATGATAACATGAGAAAAGGTTTGTGATTGAAAATATAATATTTTAAAAAGATAAAATAAGAAATGGAAAGATACAGTGAAGAAAGAAAGTAGTATGGTTGGTCTAAATGAAGAGGATGCTTGATAGTCGAGACAAGTAGTGGAAGGAGGGAGTGTCATGATGGGTCATTGGGTGAAAGTCAGTAACCCCTCGTAGGAGGGAAAATGCCGACTTTAATAAATGATGATGATAGATGATAAACCAAAACTCCATTAATTAACAGATAATCTACATGTAGAAGATGACCACGTGTCTGCACTTTAATCAAATCTGTTCAAAAGATTGTTATGTTAACTGTACATTTTTTTTTCCTTTCTTATTTAAATCAGTTTACCCAGCATTCGAGGGCCTAATGAACAGCATCATCCTGCTCTAGCTGCAGCTATTGCTATATCAGAGCAGAAAGAGAGCAGAATTCAAGACATTGACATCACCTCACTCAACCTCAGTAAGCATTAAATAACAGTAAGTTTTGCTCGTATGGGTCATGATAAAAGCGGTTATAAATGGAATTTTTAAGAGTCTATTGCAACTCTAAATTGCATTTAATAAAAACTTTGATAGTTGCAAAAGTTGAAGCAGAATCTGTTGGTGGGTGCAAAGCTTGAATATCCATCCCATCGGCAGAATATTAACTTTCCTTTTATATTTGTTTTAAGGAGAGCCGTGGCAATGATGAAAAATGTTCGATGTATTCTCTCTCATTTAGCAAATTATGAATTAGGTCTGCGTATGTCACAAACAACACAAAGATATTTGTAATTCAATTTTCTAACATTGGAGTACATTAATCATGCATACAAATAGCACAAATTTTCTTTGCATTTTATCTTCATACACATCATTAAATATCTCTCTTTCTCCCCGTCTCTCTACATTCATTCTCCCCCACATATCTTTCATGTTCTCTCTCTCTCTCTCTCTTTCTCTCTCGCCATCCCTCTCTCTTTCTCTCTCTCTCACCCTCCTTTTCTCACCCTTTCTCTCTCTCTCACCCTCCTTTTCTCACCCTTTCTCTCGTCTCTCTTTAGGTGACAGAACAAACAACTTGTTTTTGAATACTCTACTGAAAGGTAGACAAGCTGCGACAAAAGACATTGTGAAGAAACACAGGAGTGTAGCATCTAAAGGTGATCCATTTCTCCATATTGTTTTCTTGTGAAATGTCTTCTGAATTTATTCTGAAATGTCTCATTTATTGATCTGCCTGTAGAGTATAAATAGTATCAGTCATCATTGGATAATTGGTGTCACAAATTTCAACTGACATGAATATTGAAGAAAAAAAATGGGTGGTTTTAAAAGGTTGAAATATTGACCAGTGTCTACTATGTGGTGCATGTATTCCCACACTCCCATGCATACATTCATACATTGTGTAGCTTGATTAACGGTAGTGACCTGTTAGCAACAGTAAGCTATTGCTGGGGAGTTGTTGAGGTCCGGCGTTCTGAAGGTAATACATGTATTTAAATCCCCATATAACCATGTTGTATATCAGCAGGGAAAAAGAGGGAGCATAAGCAATTAAGCTCTTGAAAGCTCAAAAAATAGCTCTGGTAAACTGAAAAAGAGCTTTGATAAAAAATAAAAAATAAAAAATAAAAAAAACACAATTAAAATACTTTTATTACTGTGAAAAAGTGCACCTACACAAATCTTAATGGAGCTCCAGCAAACAGGAGAGTATTTTTTGCAGTTTTGTATATGTTGATCTTTTGCTAGGACCCTGTTGTGTTGTAGTTTGTATTTTTGGCGTTCAGTCAAAATTGACCATTTACGCCTGTCTGTTTATTGGTAGTATTATTTGTCTATGTCCGTCAAATCATTTGTCATTGAGAAAACTGTGCGCCTGTGCTGTTGTGGAGATGTTTCATTTCTTATATATGGACCATGTCTGTTCAGTTCAGTTCAGTTCAGTTCAGTTTATTAATATCATCATTTCGCAGCCTGGGCTGAATTGCATGACAATTTACAATTAAAAACATATCATATTTCTTTCACAATTGTTTCAAATATACTACTAGTTAAAATACCATATAATTAACAAAGACAATGAATTGTCATCAATAGTTAGATCACTTTCTAGTGACAATTCATAATATTAGCATTAAGA
The DNA here is from genome assembly GCF_000002235.5 of Strongylocentrotus purpuratus. Classification (NCBI taxonomy): domain Eukaryota; kingdom Metazoa; phylum Echinodermata; class Echinoidea; order Camarodonta; family Strongylocentrotidae; genus Strongylocentrotus; species Strongylocentrotus purpuratus. The sequence goes on along the minus strand of NW_022145599.1, from coordinate 3,812,148 downwards.
ATAATTCAATGTATATATATATACAACAACAATATTTGCATTAATAATATTATCTAATTTGGTTTTGCATCATTCAGTAGAGATTGGGTAAATAAGTCATTGATAAGGTATTTGAGTGCTTAATTGAACAAAAAATAACCTTGTTGATACCTGTAATGCTATGCGTAATACCCATGTTCATGCTTCGATAATCAATTATGCCCCTGGAAATATAATTATATGAGAAATATGTTCTGATTTCAAAATATATATCGATAATAATAATTAAATAAATAGTGACACCGGTTTCGTCAAAAAGAGTTAGGCGTACATTGTTCTCTATTCACCCCTTTTATACAACCTTGGCATTATTCATTTAGGCAAGTTGTCAGAAATGGAATGGAGCTATTCTGATATCTTTGTGTCCTGGCATTGATAGATTTGTACGTTCGGCTGGTCCTGAGCTGCATGGAATGAGTTGTGTCGTTGAGAGGGAACACATTCGAGTATATATGGGAACGTACACATGCTTCGGCAAACTTTGTACATAGGTCATGCCTTCTTTCTTCTAATGTTTCTATTGAACTTCTTTGAGAGCAGTTGTGTAAGTGAGTTCAGCTCCAGTGCACTAGTCTGCAGCTTTGTGAGTCCAGGGTGCCACACCGGTGCTGCGTATTCCAGAGCTGGCCGGACGTAGGACTTGTATACGGCAACTAGATCTTCTCGTGGGATTCGAAATCTCTTCAGTCTGCTCAGTATATGTACCCGTTTCTTGCTCTTCGACATCATTTCTTTGACTTGTTTGTCCCATTTTAGGTCACCTTGAACCCAGACACCGAGGATTTTCGTTTCATTGACCACCTCCAAAACATTCGGGTCTAGAGATATGTCTGGGGGTGCTGGTTTGGTTCTCTTGAAGCAAAACTGCAGTTGTTTACATTTAGCTGCATTTAGTTTCAAGTAGTTTTGGTCAGCCCATTGCACCAGGTCGTTGACAGCTTCCTGCAGGTGAGAAGGCTCATTGACGGTCTTGGTCTCGCCGATACTAAGATCGTCTACATACTTCCATGTATGCAACTCTGTCGACTCCAGTGCGTCATTGATGACTGCTAGAAAGGCTAGGGGGCCGATCTTTGTTCCTTGGGGAACGCCACAGGTTAGTTTCTTCCAGGAGGAGATAGCGCTTTGGTATTTTACTCTCTGGTGCCTATTCGTTTAAAAGTCGGCGATCCACGGGATGATTTCCGGACGGACTCCCATATTTAAGAGCTTAGTTACAACCACGGTGTGGTCTACCGTGTCGAACGCCTTCGAGAAATCTGTGACCACAAGATTTCCTACAAAATCCTGTTTGTCTGATTCCTTGTAGAATTGATTCATCATTTCAATCAAACAGTGTGTGGTTGATGAGCCTTTGAGGCTTCCATACTGATGTCGTTCAATATTTGGCCCCATGTCATGTTGGATCCATTTAGCCACGAATCCCTCACAAACTTTCGCACATTGGGATGTTAGTGACACAGGCCTGAGTTTTGTGATGACAGGAGGTTTCTCTTTTTGCACGGGAACAACATCTGCGTCTTTCCAGATCTGAGGGACCTTGCCTTCCCTGAGGAGTTGAAAATGTCTGTCATGGGTATGCTGATCTCGCAAGCAAATTCCTTGAGAACTCTGTTTGGCAAGTCATCAGGGCCGATGGCTTTATTAATGTTGATCCTGTTCAGCTGTTGAATATATCTAAAAGGTGCATTGAAATATTTTCTATCAGAGCACCGAGAACTGAGGATCCTGATGAATTCAAGGGTTACCGGACAAGAGATGAAAGCCGTCTTCAAGAAAAGTAAGCAGCTCCAATATGCCAATATACACGTCCGCAGCAAACGGCTCACGATAGACCAGTGTGGTACAGATCTTGTGGAGAGGGTCTTGGATTTGATTGAAAAAGAGGTGAGCTGTTACGTAATGGCAATTTAGGTAGGTAGGTAGACTCTGCATAGATAATGATACAAACTTGGAATTATTCATCAGCCAAGAAAGTTGAACAGACCAGGTATGAAATTTCTGCCTTTCATGATTCCAGTTTTCATCATGAATGAATTACAGCACACATGGATACTGATTTGTGCATTTGTATTATACCTGGAACTATGTACAATTTGTTTCAACTTTAGATAACCCGACATGAGTGTCTTAGTATGTGAAATTTCATACCTTTTCAACACCTTTATCTGCAACTTTTTTCTTATTGTTTGGTAACCTCATATCTACTGGTCCCATGTGCCTTTTTGTTTGTTTGACCAAATAAAATGCATCCGGTCATTCCAGTGTGTTGCCTTTTTGTGAAAAGCAACTATTGTGAGCAACTGAGCACTGCGGTGTACTTTATACAAATATATGTTTCTACAATAGTTAAGGATCATCTCCAGCACCTCACTAACACAAGAAAATTTAAAAAGTATTAAACATCAGGGAAAATAAGCCAAGTTTTATCCAAACTTGAAGCTTTAATTGCTCTTCCATTCACCAACTCACAGCTAACGTGCATGTGCACAACATTAACCTATTTTTAATGTATTTTTAATATGAATATTCAATATATTTGTAACACACCGAGTGAGGCTCTTGACTGCATATGAAAAGTCATGGGTCCAATCCTAAGTTGGTATTGTTCAGGGCGTCTTATGAGATCTAAATTTGGGTCTAAGTTTTGTATACCGTATTTGCCGGCGTATAGGCCGCAGTATTTTTGGAAGAGAAAATATCAAAAAGTCGGGGTGCGGCCTATGCGGCGAAAGAGTAAAATTTTTTTTTTTTTTTTTTTTTTTTTTTTTTTAGTTACGATTTATGGCGCTATGCCTGGCAATGTCTCCCAGCTCAGTAATCAGTGTGTTGACTCACCACTCGGAAACTACAACAACACTAAAATTTGTCTGTCATCTTGGTTTGAAAGTAATCTTTCTAATAGATCTCAATATGTAGTTTATAATAATAATTCCTCAATTTTTTGTATATAACAAATGGTGTACCACAAGGTTCTATCCTAGGACCTAGTACTCTATTGTTTTTAATTCACATTAATGATCTTACACATTCTTCTAAAAACGACATTGTTACTATTATTTGTGACAAGTTTACAAGCACAAATCAGCGCCTTTAACTGCACCTCGATGTTAAATGAAGGTCCTTCCCCGCGTGGGTTTTCGGCAACAAAACAACAACAACAACCAAAAAACCAAAAAAAAATGTTTTTTTTTTTTAAATGTCAAAATCGGGGGTGCGGCCTATTTATTTATTTAATTTTATTTATTTATTTATATTTCACCAGGGTAGCTCATTCAACAAAAAGTTGGTCTTCCATGAGGCCCTGTAAAACATGTATATACAATTAAAAAGATAAAACAAACAATTAGGTATGAATACATTAATAGAACAGTATTACATATTGAAAATAAATATACAATATCAAACATATTAATCAGTGTCAATTATGATGAATGCTAGTATAAATAGATCACTTGCTAAGAGAGTAAAGGATTAAGTAAAAGAAGCGAGAGAGAGAGAGCTTAAAGAAAAATAGAGGCAGACTAGCAGTAAAAAATAATTAAAAAAAGGTGTTCCTCAAAACCTATCCTGATTCAACAGCAAGGTGGAAAAAATATTTCTTAAGTGCCAATTTGAAGGTCTTTACATTACTTATCTGCTTAATAATAGAAGGTAATTTATTCCATAGAGAAGCACCATCATAACTTATTGCATTCTTAAGGTATTCAGTATGACATTTATCAATAATCAGGTCATGACGAGTACATTGCCGTGTGTAAAAATTATGTTGAGTTGATACTTCTTGAAAAACATCTTTGTGAAAGTCTGAAGATAAATCGTTAAGACATTTAAAAACAAATATACATCTAAAATATTTAACCCTCTCTTGAAATGGTATCCAATTCATGCGAGTTAATAATTCCTTTGATGGGGTATACATATTACAGTTTAAAATCATTCTTGCAGCCCTCTTTTGTAGTTTAGTTATCTTATCTATATGACTTAAAAACCTGTTTCCCCAAATTTCACAACAATAATCATTTTGTGATTGTATGAGACATGTGTATAATAATTTCAATGAAATGTCATCTACATATGGTTTAACTCTTCTAAGCATGGCAAGTCCGGCAAACACTTTTCTACATAAATAATCTACATGATCAGACCATAATATGTTTTCATCGATCATAATACCTAGACATTTAAAGATCTTACATTGTTCAACACATATATCTTCATATTTTAATGTAATACTGTCATTTTTAAAATGGTTTAATCTTTGTTTACTTCCGATGATCATAAATTTGGTTTTATCAACATTCAAATAGAGTTTATTACATTTTATCCATGTACATATAACATTAAAATCACTTTGCAATTTAATTTGTACATCCGAAAAGGTGGGTCCACTTACATAAAGTGTCGTGTCGTCGGCATACATTACAATTTTTCCATGTTTCAAAACTTCTGACATATCATCTATATAAATCAAAAATAGGAGCGGGCCCAAAATAGATCCCTGTGGAACTCCAACAGAAATACAGCGATCAGTTGATTTAGAATCATTTATAGCAACATATTGTTTTCTATTATTTAAATACGAGTCAAACCAAGCTAATGATAACTTACTCAAACCTATTTTCTTTAACTTATTTAACAAAATATCTGGATTAACCGTATCAAAAGCTCGTCTTAAATCAATAAAAAGAGCCCCTACAATGAGGCCTTTATCTATGCAGTGTAACCAACTGTCTGTTAAAGCCCCAAGAGCCGAGGCTGTAGAATGACCTGGCCGGAACCCGAACTGCGTCTTACTGAGGATATTATGTTCTATTAAATAATCATACAATTGCTGATGAACAGTCCTTTCAATGAGTTTACTTATTGCAGGTAAGATGGAAATTGGACGAAAATTACCAATATTGTTAATGTCGCCTTTTTTGAATAACGGAAAAACGGAAAAACCTTTGCATACTTCCAATCATTGGGAAAGACTCCTGTTGAAAAAGACAAATTAATCAATTGAGTAATGGTTGGTACAATAAAAGCTTTAGACTTTTTTAGGAAGATAATATTAATATCATCAGACCCTGTTGCTTTGTTAGAATCCAAGTTTGAAATCAATTTTTCAACATAGCTTTCATTGGTGGAAACAAAGTTAAAAACATAATTGGAAGGATAGCAATTAAAAACATCCCCAATATCATGTTCGTCGGCTTGTATGACATTCATCTCTTGCGCGAGCTTAGCATTTATTCGAATAAAATAATCATTAAATGCATTGGCAATAGCGTCATCGTTATTAAACACCATATCATTGTCGTAAAGAATGGAAGGAAATGATGAGGATTTTGTTGGTAATAATAACTTTAAACATTTCCACATCTTTGAAACATCGTTTACATTTTTCTTGATTTCTTTCTTTAAATATTCAGTTTTACTTTTAAACATAGATATATTGACCTCATTCCTTAGATTGGTGTACTTTGACCATAATTCTTCACACATTGTATTTAAATGGGAATCTTTTTGCAATAAAATCTTTTTCTTTACTTTCAATAATTTTCTATGAATATTATCTCTTTTCTTCATCAGTGTTCTAATATGTGACGTTATCCACGAAAGCGATTGATCTTTAACACGAAATGATTTTATTGGTGCAACTTTATTTACAATAGAGGTAAAAATTAATTTCCAGGTTCTCCAGAAAACATTAACGTCGTCAATGTCACATAAATTTGACAAAGATGCAGATTCTAAAAGATCATAAAATTCCTGATCGTCAAAATCTTTTAAAGAGCGAAAGGAAACAGTTTTAGGTAGAGACTTTTTCTGTCTTGAATTCAAATTTCGAATAACATACACCATGTAATGATCACTAAGAGAAGTCATTATACATCCATGTTCGACAATTTTTGAAGTACGAGTTGTAAAAGCGAGATCAATAATGGAAGCGGAGTTTTTCGTAACGCGCGTAAAAATATCGATTAATTGAATAAAGTTGTACGAACTCGTCAAATAATCTAGTTTGTGAAATAAACGTGTATCTTTTAATTTACTAAAATCACAGTTAAAATCTCCAAAAACGAGTATTTCATCTATTGAAGAACCTGAAGAACATATTGATTCCAACCTTGCTTCAAGTTTTTCAAAAAATGAAACATCACATGACGGAGATCTGTATATACTAATAACATACATGCTTTTCTGAAAAGGTAAAGTAATTTGAATACATATCATTTCTAAATCCAGACTTTCCAAATCGTATCTTCTGGTATAAAAAATCTTATCTGATATATAAATAGCTATTCCTCCACCGTGGCGTGTTCTATCTTTACGTTCAACTCTTAAATTGTCGATCGATATTTCATTATCGGATATAGAAGAATCACAAAAAGTTTCGTTAAAACAAAGAACATCAATATTATTATTAGACAAAAGGTATCGTATTAAATCAATCTTATTTACCAAACCTCTGATATTCAAATGCAAAAATAGACTTCCTTTCGATAGTTTAGGGATTTTACCATTTATAAGATTGAGTTGTTGTGAAAAATGGTTCGTAGACTTTTTCTTGAAGGAAGAAATATCTGGTATAATATTGACATTAGTATCCTGGTTTGACATATGACATTTATTAGAGGCGCTCTCTTCTTGGCCACCATATTAGTAGTAGGGGCAATATCTTAGTTTATGACCAGTCTGCAGACACTGGCGGCACTGGAGTGGAGCCCCATGTCGGCAGAAATGAGCGCGGTGGTTCGGTTCTCCACAGAATTCACATCCTTGAAATGCGCGACTTAGATTACGTGATGTTGGTGCACTGACTACTGAAGCATAAGTCGAGCGATGGTTCATTGGCATGTTGTATTGTTGTCTTGGTGGGAGTGACTGGGGGTGTGTGCGTTCACGTGACTGGGTGTATTGAAATGGTGGCGTCTGTTGATATGGAAACGATGTACGTTGCGTTGACTGAAGAGGGACTGGCTGGGTGGAGCGAATTGATGGGAAGCTATCCTTTTCTTCTGGTGGGAGTGGCTGGGGGTGTGTGCGATTACGTGACTGGATGTACTGAAATGGTGGCGTTGGTTGGTATGGCAACGGTGGCTGTAGAGAGGCTGTCTGTGTGGAGCGAATTGGTGGGAAGCTATCCAATGGAGGGCGATAGGTTTGTTGCCATGGTTGCAGTGGTGGTTGAGAAGGGATAGGCCGAGTAGATGGATGACGAAGAGGACGGCTAGAAGTGCCAGGTGGCGAAGGTTGTGAGATTTGAGGGGGTTGGACCGATGTCGATGTCGAATATTGTGGAGGTCGTATCGATGATGATGTGGTGACGTTTGGAGAGCGATGATTTGATGGGATTGACTTTTCCTTTAGACGCGGGACATCAAGAAGTGCTTCAATAGCATGCTTCACTTCTTTCATGTCACTTGATAATTGGTCGATTCTCTGATGCACACATTTACATTTCATGCATATTCGTTCTTTTACGTTACATTTTAAGTCACACATCAAGCAGCGCCCATCTCTTGAAATTCCATGGTGAGACGACGTAACGCTGACAATAGAGCTATTGTCATGATTGTCTTCGTTGTTTGATAGTGACACACTTGAGCGGTTACCACGTTCTGTTTCCTTGACAAGGACAAAATGGCGGCAAATTTCGACATTCAATTCGGGGTAGATTTGAGTTAGTTCCCCTAAATAAAAGTCTGTAGTGGCAAGCCCCTCAGGAACTGATTCGTGGGCCTTGAAAATAACTTCCAGAGCAAAATATATGCTGTCACATGTAATTCCTTTCGGAAGTTTATACTTAAATGAAGAAGTTCCAGGTATACCGTGGTAACGGTTAGTCCGTATCTTAATTGTCATGGGATGAAGTAAAGTAACACGATATCACATCAGAAAATGATCACTACAAAAATATGAAGATATATACAAATTTGTCCAGTTAGAAGACACAATTTCTTTGAAGTTCCTTTGAAGTTCCTCGCCTACATTAGATGGCAATCTGTACTACGGCACTGCGGCCTTATCGCCGGCAAATACGGTACCTAATTGTTCTATTTACAGTCATGCATTTAAAGCTATACTTATACATGCACAGTAAAACCTGTTTATTAAGACCACCCCAGGGAAACGCAAAAGGAAGCCATTGTAGACAGGTGGCTTTTTTTTAGAGAGGTGGCCACTAAGACAAGTTTGACTGTATACCCATTTACAAAATCAGTTTCTCTTTTACGTTTCACAGATAACAACAGAGCTTAATTTGAGCTACAATAGCCTTAGAAATGAGGGTCTCAAAAGGATCTTGGACCTTATTCAACAGTTCCCAGCACTCACCACATTGTGTCTTAGGTATAACACCCTGAACTTTACGAATGAACATGGTGACTCAGCAGTCAAGGAGCTAGCGTCTACCCTCCGTCGTCTTCCCCACCTCAGATACCTCAATTTATCTGCAAATCGTATAACCCGGAAATTAGCAGAAATACTTAGCCCCATGGAGCAGTCATTGTCCCTCCTTGATGCAACCTGCTGTATGCTTTCTAAAGAGGACATTGAGTATCTCTCTGGATCTCATCATACCCGAGGCCTGCAGCATCTGCTCTTGAGAGATAACTATGACTTTGGGCGCAACTGGGAAGCAGCAGAGAGACTTATCAGGAATGTAGCTAACAACCTGGTAGAGCTTGATCTAGAACACTGCAACCTGAGCCGAATTCAAGGTGTCGCTGCTCGACTGGCTGTTCTAGCACCAAGATTCAAGTGCTTGAGGTCTCTGGAGATACAACACAACTTTTTGACAGCTAGGGATCAGATTAATGTTGTTGTGGAATTTGGGAAATGTCCTACGATGGACGTGCTCAGATTGTCTTTCCCTATAAAGGAAGAGGATGTATTTCTGCTTGAAGATGATGACGAAGGCAGAACTGATCGAGAATGGTTCGAGAATGTTTGTAAGAAAAGAAAAGCTGAAGCTCAGCACCATCATCCTGGTGGTAATACATGTAAATGTAAACTTTTAATTGTCTATGTATATCAAGAAGACTTGGTGTTCCATTCAGCTGCAGACCAGTTTGTATTTTCAATTTGATTATACAATATATGTATATTGTTGAACTTCCACCAGAGGGTTCTGTGCATTCTGAAATATCTGCAATTTCATAAAGACATGGTAATAGCAGGGGGACGTTTCACAAAACTTGTCATCAGCGACAAATGACAGTTTGTGTTATAAGCTACTGAAATCCTTGCTTCTGATTGGTTATCAGCAGATTTGTCACTGATTTTTGTCATTGAAAAAAGGCTTTGTGAAACGCCCCCAGGAGTGTCAGGAGAGGATTTGGAATTCATAAGAAGGTACTCCGGAAGTACTCCAGAAGAACCAGAATCACTAATCAACATATTTTGGTAGTTATCAGAGGGTCAAGTGATTTGCCATATTATAGGTCAATTTTATTTTAACCCTATTTAGCCCGGGCTATTTTGAAACTGCATAGCCCAGGGGGGGGGGGGGCTTCTAAGGCCCCCCCCCCACTATGATCTCGGCCGTGAAACGCCCGATCGCCGCGAAAATTTGCATCCATGTCAAGTGAAGTGTATAGAATACTATGGTAATTTCAATTTTTTGAAAAATTCACTCATTTGCATATTTATGGTAATTTATGCAAATAAGGTCATAAAATTCACATTTTTGCCCATAAATCAGACATTATTCATATTTAAGCATTCTTTCTCACTACATATATTTGTTAGACTATTTGGAATAATAATACAACACAAAAAATTGAAAAACCAGGATTATTCCTTATGTTATCTATTTATTAGAGGCGCTCTCTTCTTGGCCACCATATTAGTAGTAGGGGCAATATCTTAGTTTATGACCAGTCTGCAGACACTGGCGGCACTGGAGTGGAGCCCCATGTCGGCAGAAATGAGCGCGGTGGTTCGATGCAAATAAGGTCATAAAATTCACATTTTTGCCCATAAATCAGACATTATTCATATTTAAGCATTCTTTCTCACTACATATATTTGTTAGACTATTTGGAATAATAATACAACACAAAAAATTGAAAAACCAGGATTATTCCTTATGTTATCTATTGTTTTGATAATTTCTTATGTATTTCCTTGTTTTTTTAACTAATGTATTTTATTGTTTTTGTTGTTTTATTTCATTTCCAACTATAATTCAACTATTTTAAACCCAAAATAAACACCTAAACTATAAACAAGACCAAATAACCAATGTTTTATCTCTTTATTTGAAAAATGAGATTTCCATATGTTTTGTACACAAATCACAAAAATGAGCGATTTTTGGGCTGACATGCAAAGACAAAAGGACACGTGACTTTGTAATGGTACGTCCGATTTTCGAAAAATTTCTTTCAAAAGATGCGCAAGACTCGAAAGAAAAAAGTCACAAAATTTTAGTGCAAGATTTTCTTGCGTTAAAAAATTATCGCGAAAAATGTCGAGGGGGGGGGGGCTTCTAAAGCCCCCCCCCCTCCCCGGGCTAAATAGGGTTAAAAGACAGTACCTGCCATGACTAATTTTTCTTTATTAAAGCTCAGCTAATCATATTGCATATTTTAATATATTTTGTTTTACTCTGTTTTACCCTTTTAAACAATGTCACCTTGAGAGTTTATTTACCACAATTTTCTATTCTTATCAAATATTTTTCATTAAATGGACTTGGTAACATTGTTCAGATGAAAGAAATTGTTGCTAAGGTACCCAGGACCAAAATCCAATTGAAACCAGTTGAAATCTCCAACTGGTTTCAATTGGTTTTTTAGAGATATGAGTGTGAGGTATTGTGAATGGATATTTGAAAGCGTGTTCACTCGTCACACAACATAACTCTTATTTTTATTTTAGCTACGAGGAAGCAAGGTTGCACTGACAATAAAATACAAGAAAGAAAGTGTTCCCTTTTCGTTAATTTATTGGGTACTGAACAAAGCTGACAATGCACTTGCAAAGTGCAGTCAAGCAAAAGTAGCAGACTTGAAAATGTGAATATTGCACGAAGATTACATTATGATTAAGGATGAGAATGAACATGAATAAATGCGATGTACATAATGAATGAAAGCTTACGACAGAATAGAAATGGCGTCGAAAGTCCAATGAAGATGAAGAGAGATGAAAACGAAGGAAGGGGCTCACGCGATGAATGCTGCGGAGGCTTGAAGGCGGAGATGAAGCTTCGTAGTCGTGGCTGAAGAGCCGTGAAGAATCTCGACGCTGACGTCCGTGATGAAGATAGTGAAGGAGCTCTCAGGCGAGAAGAGAAGAGAACAGATGTGGCGCTCGACGACGAAGCAGAGAATCGCTTGATGTCGGAGGCAAAGAGTAGAAACGTAGACATGCAAAGCCGGCACTGGTGCTGAGTAGTAATAGTTGCTCGTTTGATGCGCCGGACTTTGATGAAGAAATGTTTAGATGAGCTGCGGTGAAATGATGAGCTCGTGAGTGGAAAGAGCTACCGGAACGAAGAAACTGGCAGCTCCCAGCGGAGAGTCAGGCGCCATGTCGGTCCTGACTATAACGTTCCACTGGGAGACTGCAGCCCGATGAACACGGCAGAGAAAGAGTTGACGTGCCGTAGAATAGACGACAGGCACAGAAGAATACAGCGTGGAGAGGAAATTACGGAGACGTCTTGACTCGACCAAGGTGAAAGCGGGAGTGAAGAAAAACCTCGTGGAGTTGAAAATACGCGGGGGAACGATGCGCGGAACCACGATGCTCGATTGGAGGAATGAACACACGTGGTCCGAATAATGAATATAGTACCGTGATGGAAAAATACAGGAGACATGAATGTACGGTGAAAGTAGGACGAATGTAAGTAGGGCGAATGTAAGAGCCGCTACAGTTTCAACTGGTTTCAATTGGTTTCAATTGGTTTCAATTGGAATATAAAATTTCCAGTTGAAACCAATTGCCGAACTGGAAAATATTGTTATGGGTACTCATTTCCAGTTCAAACCAATAAGAAGTGCAACTGGAACCAGTAAGGTAATTTTTCCAGTTACTCAATTGGTTCCAGTTAGAAGTCATTTCCAGTTACCCAACTGGTTCCAGTTAGAAGTTCAACTGGAAACAGTAAGATGATTTTCCTGTTACTCAATTGGTTCCAGTTAGCATTCATTTCCAGTTAGAAGTCATTTCGGTTACCCAACTGGTTCCAGTTAGCATTCATTTCCAGTTAGAAGTCATTTCGGTTACCCAACTGGTTCCAGTTAGAATTCATTTCAAATTACCCAATTGGTTCCAGTTGGAAGTCATTTCCAGTTACCCAACTGGTTCCAGTTAGAAGTCATTTCCAGTAACCCAACTGGTTCCAGTTAAAATTCATTTCCATTTACCCAACTGGTTCCAGTTAGCATCCATTTCCAGTTAGAAGTCATTTCCAGTTACCCAACTGGTTCCAGTTAGAAGTCATTTCCAGTTACCCAACTGGTTCCAGTTAGCATTCATTTCCAGTTAGAAGTCATTTCCAGTTACCCAACTGGTTCTAGTTAGCATTCATTTCCAGTTAGAAGTAATTTCCAGTTACCCAACTGGTTCCAGTTAGAATTCATTTCCAGTTACACAATTGGTTCCAATTGGAAATATTTCCAGTTACCCAACTGGATCCAATTGAAACCAGTTAATTTGCATATTATCTGCTTGTGTGCAGATCAATGTTTTATGTAATTTATTTTGATTTATAATGTACTTATTATTTAATTTACATTTGCAAGTAATGCATTTGTTTTAGATAAATATAAAGATTAATTAGCAATGATAAGCATGTTCATTAGTTACATATTTTTGTAATTACACAGATTAAAAGTTGATTAGTAAAACACTAACCATGTACAAAATACATCAAATACAAACATATATAATGGCAATGCCTTCCTTGTTTCCTTTCCAACTAGGCGTTGTGGCGTGCGCCTGTAATCCAGCTTACAGTGGAAGTTACAAACTGATTCAGCCGAGGACGCAGGTTCGAAACTGAGTCACGTCTTTCGGATGGTGACGTTAAAGGTCGGTCCCCAGACGTAAATAATCATATCTGATTGATACACGTCTGTAAAAACCAAATACACACACACACACACATTGTTAAGTATATTATATGGTCTGCATATTATAATGCCCTTTACATTGTACTTAATGTAGACACATATAACAATGCTTCTGTGTTGACATGAGCGATAATTAGTGCAAGAGCTAATTAACTTATAACTAATTAGGGTTATGTCCACTGTAAGTTTCAATTGGATCCAATTGAAACTAATTGAAACCAGTTGAAACCGATTGAAACCAGTTGAAACCAATTGAAGCCAACTGGTTTCAATAGGGAAATTGGAACAACTGGTTCCAGTTGAAACCAATTAGGCACCTGGAACCAGTTGGCAATTGGTTTCAACTGGTTTCAATTGGAACCAGTATTGAAACCAGTTGGCAACTGGTTTCAATTGGTTTTACTCCAATTGGTTTCAACTGGATTTTGGTCTTGGGTATTGACTTCAATGCTAAATGTACAATTAAAGATAATCTGAAAGTTTGAGTGAAAACAGACCATAATTAAGGAATTGATCAGATCAGTTATTTCCAATTTTTATCATTATGATAAAAATAAGAAATAACTGATCTGATCGATTCCTTAATTCTCCCAACTATATTATTACAATTTAATTACATTTTAGGTGAATGTAAATCGTCACATAGCAATGAATAAGCTCTATATATACCATTCCAGACATTTAAGTGTTGACAGATATTTAAAGCCTGTCTGATGTCTTATTTTTATGGAAAAACGGTTGGGAAAATTTGAAGAATGGTTGGTAGAATTTACTGCTAGAGGGTACAGTGACAACAATATAAATATCTTTGTGGTTTGAGGATTTTGAAAGGATTTTTTGCATGTCAGAGGGTTAGTACAGTAAAAGGAATATAATAAGTCACATTTCACACAAAAATAACCTTTTTTTTCAATCAACCTTCAACAATATTACAGAGTCACTCTAATGACTGAGCTCCGTATCACCCAATACCTGTTTTAATCCATCACTCAATCAATCATTCAATCATTTAGTCAATCAATCAGTCAATTATTTAATCAATCAATGAATCGCCCAATCAATAGATAAGCCAACCAAGTGGATTTATGTAGAAGGTATCTACAATGTTGGTCATGATGGTGGAATAATTATTTTTACCCCAATTTGTAGAATAGTTTTGACAATGATTTATTCCTAATAGATCTAGAAAATAGTATACATTCTCAGATTTTATTGAATGACAATTGGGGAATATTTGTTTTGCGTGACTGCTAAAGCATGTGTGTGCTACTATGCTAATCAACTAGGGGACCTACGTCCTTAAGTCATAACTGACAGCAATGGGGACTAATGCCTCATAAAAGGGCACTTATATAGCACATCGACATGGTTTTTATTCTGGGGGCTCACAGTAACGAGGCCATTGCTTAGCCAATGAATCATGACTGTACGCAGCGGGCGCTAGGGTACATTTTCAATAATTCATTGCATTTTTCCCTAGTCCCAAAAAGAAAAAATTCCTCTGTAGGGCCATGCATTATGGTTCAAGGCATATCCACATAGAAGATTTGTTTATGTTGGGGGTCGGGGCAAAATGAAATGAATTATTGAACATTTATTGCATTTTCTTTGTTTTTATGTTTTTGTGGGGGCGTCGACGTACCCTTACGCCCGCTGCGTACAGTCCTGATTCATTGGCTAAGCAATGGCCTCGTTACTGTGAGCCCCCAGGATCAAAACGTTGTTGATGTGCTATTTTAGTGCCCTTTTATGAGGTATTAATCCCCATTACTGTCAGTTATAACTTAAGGACGTAGGTCCCCTAGTTGATTAGCATTGTAGCACACACATGCTTCAGCAATCACGCAAAACAAACACTCCCCAATTATCATTCAATAAAATATGAGAATGCATGCTATTATCTAGATCTGTTAGGAATATCATTGTCAAAATCATTCAATAAATTGGGGTAAAAAGAATTATTCCACCATTATGACCAACAGTGTATGTCTCTCTTGCAGAATGAATGCAATGAATAAACAATATCTAATATCATCTTTCATAAGCTTGTGCACTGTCCCTTTTCCATATGAGGCCCCTAGATATTGTTTTTATGAATCATATGGCAGTAGTGGGTGTGCAAAAGGAAGTGTTGAGAGGTAATGCATACTGTATCTTATTGGAAGAGTTGAATCATGAATCTTGATGGAATGAATAAATAAACACAGAAAACAAATATTTGAATGAGTTTTATATTTTCTTGAAGTTTGAAAACAATTTAAGAAAATAAATACATGCTCTATACTCCAGCTCAATGAAATTTGAAAGACTTATGAATAAATTGTCAGATCCCTATTTTTTCATTGATTTTAGTAGCTTACAGCATGGGCAAAACCAATTGGTTTTATATCTATATATATATATATATATAAAAGGTCTTCTGAAAGTATACATATGTTTACATATGTCGATGATCTAACACTAGTTGAGTGTCATAAAACAAACCAAATTTCAAACATGCAAGAAGCTGTAGAATGTCTATCTTTGTGGGCTGATATTAATAAAATGCAATTGAATCCTACGAAGTGTATTAAAATGGACATTTGTTTTTCAAGAGTACCAGTCAATCAGTCTTCCATTATTCTCGAAAATTGTGTTCTTTTAACTGTTTCACAGGTGAAATTACTTGGTGTCACGATACAAAACGACTTGAAGTGGGAAGCCCATGTCAGAAATATTGAAAAAAGAGCGAATGCGAAACTATATAAGCTCCGTTCTTTGTGGAAGTTCGGTCTTTCACATGAAGATCAGATTACTATTTTTATTGGCTGTATTCGCCCAATCCTTGAATATGCTACTCAAGTTTGGAGCGGAGGTCTCACTAGTGCACAAAAACAATGCATAGAAAGATTACAAAAACGTGCATTGAGGATTATCTTTGGAAAGGATTATCATAGTTACGCAAACGCTCTTCCAAAATCGAAATTACAAACATTGGAAAGTCGTCGAAATGTGTTACCTTCTTTAAAAAAAAACTCTTTCATGCACAGACCAGTTCAAACAATTTATACCCCAAAGAGCACACAATAGAACTTTGCGAAGAACTAACAAGATCCCTGAACCCAGGTGCAAAACTAAACGTATGCAGAATAGCCCAATCCCAGATTTGATCCGTTTGTATAACAACATTTTTTTATGTATGTATTTAATATACTCTGAAACAAATTACAATTTCATATTCTTAGTATATAATTAATTCATAAATTTGAGGTCTGATTTTTTTTACCAAGTTAATCAATGTATTTTTTTATGACATGAAGAATGCGATGCATATCTATATTTATATCGTAATATCTCTAATGTTCACCTTATAATATTCATATTTGTCTTGCAATGTATCTTTGTATTTTATCAACATGTACATAATTGTTTTCCCTCTCTGTCCATCTGTCCCCTTTCCCCCCCCCCCCCCCCTCTCTCTCTCTCTCTCTCTCTTTCTCTCTCTCTCTCTTTCTCTCTCTCCTGCTTTCCCATCTCTCTTTCTTTTTAACTCAAATTTTTAAATTGAAATACTGTATAAGATTAATGGTATATAGTATATACACGCTCTTCATAATTATGTAGATTGTAGTGTGACATCTTGAAATGTATACTTGCTTTTTTCCAGCAATTTACTCATGTGCAATTCAGTTACTTTTTACTGTGATATCACTTGAAATGTATAATTGTCTTCACCATCAATGTTTCATTCATGCACAATTCAGTTACTTGTAACTGCGATACATGGAAATGAACCAATAAATACCATTTATCTATCTATCTATCTATCTAACCCTCCTGCACTTCACAGCACACAAAATGCAGCAACAGTATTGAAACAACACAATAAAATACCTGTAAATATGACAGTGCTGGGTTTTTAATCAAACTTCCTTATAACCTCCTCATTCGCATAATGAATATACATGAATATGTATAAGGTTCGTAACATATATCTCCCATTTGCAGACAACATGAATTCTGTAGAACTTTGCAGGAATATGTCACATATATCCTATTTAAACGTTCCCAATAAACAAAATCACGTGAAAATCACGTCAATATCAAGGTATCGACTTGAGGAGAGTTACGTTCTTCAAACACCGTACATTTACGTAAATGTGTTAATACGTTTATTGCATTAGGTAACTTAAAACACACGTACACTAAATCACGCAATTGTCACTGCAATATCACCATTATAATAACGTGATTATCCCTACCTTGGAGACCATGGTTTGTAAACCTAATACTCCCGTGTTTGTTTGGTTATGAAATTACATCTTCATACACGAAATTATCGCGTCACAGAAACACGTGAAGCGTTAATGATAGTTTTAGTCAAAATATCTGCGTGAAATTCACGTGAATATTACGAGGCTGACTTGAGATGAATCATGTTCTTCATTCACGTGAAATTTACGTCGAAGAGGAAGTATGTTACTGTAACCCGCGTTCAACCCAATAATTACGCAAATGTTACACAATAAATGAACCAAAATAATGACGTTCTCATCCCGTTTCTGAACATCGTGTCTTGGATCTTCCATAATTACGTCCAGGCGCGCCGGAAGCAGTTTGGGATTAGAGGGTGTTGGGTGGGGGGGGGGGGGGGGGGTGCAAACATCCCAGAAGAGAAAGCTAGTTGCAACTGGTCCAGTTGATGAACCATTTTTAATGCCTGGGTAAGCCTGGAAATTGAAATGGGCTAAATGATCCAGTTGATCCAGGCCAGTTATAATTCAACTGGTCTAGCTGAGCCATTAGAACCATTTGGTAAAACTTCCAACCAGTTGAACAGCAACAATACTTCAATACTGGTACGTCTGTATTTCCAATGTAAGGGCATTGGTAATAAGTAGACTTACATAATTGAATTAATCGAAAAAAATTCGTATACTTGTACTTTATTGAAATTATTTTAGTTCACAGTTAATGTTTCCCTTATTCATGTTTAACTATTTATACGAAGTAGCGAAATGTCCTAATAACTGGTAATTTATATTTGTAGTATTTTCGAAATGAATTGCATATAACTAAATCATCAGTAATTAAGAAATATGCTGTAAATTCAGATAAATTGTTTAAAAAACATAGATCTGCACGCACCCCATATTCAATATGCAAATGAATTGGTGTCAGCTGGGTCAACTCGAAATATGCCAACGCTCAGTCATCAACTGGTGCAACTGGAAATGTGCACACTCCAGTTATCAACTGGTGCAATGAAAATATGCCAACAGTCAGTTATCAACTGGTGAACATAGAAATATGGGTTCCATGACACATGCTCCGCCGACGATTGCTCCGCCGACATTTACTCCGCAAAACGCGACAATTGCTCCGCGACATTTGCTCCGCGACATTTGCTCCGACGTCAAATGCTCCGCCGACAGGTGCTCCGCCGACAGTTGCTCCGCCGACAGTTGCTCCGCCGACAATTGCTCCGCCGACAGATGCTCCGCCGACAATTGCTCCTCCGACAATTGCTCCGCCGACAATTGCTCCGCCGTCAATTGCTCCGCAAAACGCGACAATTGCTCCGCCGACATTTGCTCCGCCGACATTTGCTCCGCCTGAAGCGACACTTGCTCCGCCGACATTTGCTCCGCCGACATTTGCTCCGCCGACATTTGCTCCGCCGACATTTGCTCCGCCGACAATTGCTCCGCCGTCAATTGCTCCGTCGACAATTGCTCCGCCGACGATTGCTCCGCCTGAAGCGACAATTGCTCCGGTGACATTTGCTCCGCCGACAATTGCTCCGACGACATTTGCTCCGCATGAAGCGACACTTGCTCCGGTGACATTTGCTCCGACGACATTTGCTCCGCCCAAAAAGTGTCCCATTAAATACAAATGCTACTAGTACTACGACAAATGCTTCGCCGACAATATTTTTTTTTTCACGGGTTGTTTTTGTTTCTTTCTTTTTTTCTTCATTTTTTGAATGCATTTCATGACATTATGTAAATGAAATGAAATGAATGAATGTTGATAATGTGGGAGGAAAAAGCAGTTGCCTAAAAGTCATTTCGAATATACTGAAATAACTTTCCATCTATCACTGCACGTCCCACATAATGTACACTAAACACTCATTACATGTCATGGGAAGTTTTTTTTTTTAAAGTAGAGCAGCAAGCCACATTCCCCAATACGCGCATACCTCCTAGTTAATTTCAAACAGCTCATCAATATGTAAGACCTGAAATTACCTCAATGAAAGAAGACTAATAACATGAGAGGAAAGAAAAGAGCAAAAAAGACAACCGTTTTTTGCTATTCCCCATAATGTTTGATTTAAAAAAATAAAAAATAAAATTATTGCTCCTTACGCAAGTTCTCCGGCGAAAGATAATTACTCCGCTCAAAATCTGTTTCATGTATTACTCATTAGCTGATCCAAAGCTCAAGGCTATCTCTCTCTCTCTCTCTCTCTATTTCTCTCTCTCCCATGCTCCTCCTTTTCCTGTTTACACCGTTTTCTTGTCTTCTTTGCTCTTTTCTTTCCTCTCATGCTATTAGTCTTCTTTCATTTCCATCACTTCTTCTCTGCTCCCCCTCTCGAGTTCTATTTCTCTCGTGAAATTGAAACGTAAAGTAATACAATCATGTAGTACATTCTTGTTTAGAATAATATTTTCAATAATATCCAGTCCATTTCCTAAAGGTTTCTTTCCTTTAGTTAAGTGTATGTAGCTTTAATATATATATGTTAGTGTGCAAAACACTCCGTTTCATTCGAGTACTTTGTTTTCACTAAATAATTTAAGGGACTCACGAAGCCACCGGAAGAAGAGCAATTGGCTTATCATGAAGAACTAACATCAAACTGCAACAAAATGATTTGTATAAATGTGAATAAGCAGAAAGGCTGCCATCTCATTTTCCCGTCTGAATGGGTTCCCTTCCTTACGTATATAAGTGCCCTTATTTTCTAAACTTTTTTTTTTTATATTTGTGTGTTTATTAAATTTTCAATCATATAAAAATTACATATTTACAAGTCATTGGTAATAATTAGACAAACAAAAAAACCAATATGTATAAGAACAACTAACAATAATGAAAGGACAAGAAAGTTATAAAAAAAAAACATTATAGTAAAAAAAAAAAATACACTGTACACATATAAATCATAGTTTGAACTCCAGTGCATAAAGGGGAGTGAGGGGGCACAGGAATAAAAGTTAAATCAACATGAGTATCATAAGTCAAATCGCCATTTCTTAAAATGCGAAACAAGCTTGTTCCTTTTTTTCGCTGAGAAATATTCAATATCTTTTTGTTTCTTTATAAAACTCTTAAAAAGATCAACACTTGGTAAATCCCCCTTACTTATTTTCTAAACTTCCATGATGACCTATTACATTGTACAATGCTTTACCTAGTAAGATGCATTGATCGAGGTAATTTCAGGTATTACATATTGATGAGCTACTTGAAATTAACTAGGAGGTATGCGCGTATTGGGGAATGTGGCTTGCTGCTCTACTTTTTTAAAAAACTTCCCACGACATGTAATGAGTGTTTAGTATACATTATATGGGACGTACAGTGATAGATGGAAAGTTATTTCAGTATATTCGAAATGACTTTTAGGTAACTCCTTTTTCCTCCCACTTCATCAACATTCATTCTTTTCATTTCATCTACATTATTTCAAGAAATGCATTCAGAAAATGAAGAAGAAAAAAAAGAAACGAAAAAAATAGATGTAAAGAAAATATTGTCGGCGAAGCATTTGTCGTAGTACTAGTAGCATTTGTAGTTTATGGGACACTTTTTGGGCGGAGCAAATGTCGTCGGAGCAATTGTCGCTTCAGGCGGAGCAATTGTCGCTTCAGGCGGAGCAATTGTCGGCGGAGCAATTGTCGGCGGAGCAAATGTCGGTGGAGCAAATGTCGGCGGAGCAATTGTCGCTTCAGGCGGAGCAATTGTCGGCGGAGCAATTGTCGGCGGAGCAAATGTCGGCGGAGCAAGTGTCGCTTCAGGCGGAGCAAATGTCGGCGGAGCAATTGTCGCGTTTTGCGGAGCAATTGACGGCGGAGCAATTGTCGGCGGAGCAATTGTCGGCGGAGCAATTGTCGGCGGAGCATCTGTCGGCGGAGCAATTGTCGGCGGAGCAACTGTCGGCGGAGCAACTGTCGGCGGAGCAACTGTCGGCGGAGCATTTGACGTCGGAGCAAATGTCGCGGAGCAAATGTCGCGGAGCAATTGTCGCGTTTTGCGGAGTAAATGTCGGCGGAGCAATCGTCGGCGGAGCATGTGTCGGGTTACCAGAAATATGCCAACAGTCACGGGATTATCACCACGGAACTTAAATAGTAACTGTGAAACCATCAAGACACCCAAGAATAACTCATTTTCACACATGGAAAACACGGAATACCCAGCTTATATTAATAATCCGTTTGAGTCACGCGATCATCACCGCGGAACTTATGGCAACTTTGACTTCCATTTAAATAGATGTTTTAATACACCTAATAATGACTAATTTTTCACACCTAAATATCACGAATTTACAGCTTAGATTAATAATCAGTTTTAACTACGTGATCATCACCAAGAAAGTTATGGTAACTTTGAAACCATTTAAATAGGTGTTTTAAGACACCTAATAATGACTAATTTTCACTCCTAAAAGTCACGTATGACAAGCTTAGATCAATAATCCGTTTGAGTCACGAGATCATCACCGCGGAACTTATGGCAACTTTGACTACCATTTAAAAAGGTGTTTTAAAACACTTAATAATTACTAATTTTCACACCTACATATCACGTTTTCACAGCTTAGATTAGTAATCAGCTTGAGCCACGTGATCATAACCAAGAAATTTATGGTAACTTTGAATCCTTTTGAAGAGGTGTGTAAGACACCTCAGAATTACTAGTTGAATATAACCAGAGATTCACGGACAGAACAATAAGACGATTAGCCGGTGTAAGTAACGTGATTATTACCATCAACCTTGGATAACCTGTGAAACCAATCAATAAAGGTGCTTACAAGACCAAATAATTACGTATTTATCGCCACCATCGGTTAACTGACAAAAAACTCGTTGCTTGGTCAAGTGGTTATTTGGTCATAAACACTTGATTTACAGAGGTAAGTGGAATCACGTTACTGCAGTCGCGTGATAAACTGGTGGTTTTTAGGTTAGATGAAAACGTGAACAGGAGTACCTTTTTTGTTTAAATGAAGGCACGTGTCGATAACGTTTAAATCTAGTTCAAAAGGCACTATACTTTAAAATCACTTAAAATACACTCTCAAAAGAGGTTACTTTTTGGTGTTCTGTTTATTGGGTTAGCAGTGTCCTAGTATTCAAATTATGCAAGGAAACCTGTTTACTTTCTATAGACTTCACTGTCAGACACTAGAAAAACCCTCAAATTACACAAACATTTCTATCATTAAACTAAAGACCAAATATGTTTCTTCTAAGTTCCCAATTTTAAACTCTTATTCTTTAGACATCAATATAAATGTACTTCTTAGGCTACCAAGAATGCAAGACAAACAGACAGAAACTTAGGCATGTAAACAGAAAGTAGGAGAAGAACATATGTGCACATGATTTTTGTACAGAACGATGAATATCGATAATTAAAACAGATTACGATCAACATTAGAATAAGAACATATGATGAATAAAATGCATACATAAATGTTAAACAAGCTACGAACGGATCAAAAAGCGATCAAATACTAAATATTTTTGTATGCAGCAACTCCGCGCATGCGAACAAAGATAATATTAACTAAATATTCATAAGAATGAATGTGTGTAAAACCTGATCACATGACGCATGACCATGAAAATCATCCCGTTATATAGCAATTTACAGGATCATTAATTAGAATTGATATTAGGATCTCCATAGGATAAATAATCATTGGATAAAAAAAAGCTATATACAGTATATCAAATTTAAGAAATATAATTTGAACAATGCAACAAGAGTCTGCACAATATCTGACTTGAGACATTACACAACTTTCAGAAGAATTAATTGATATTATATCCTTTTTCTTTCTTTTAACTGCACAAGTTACATCATATTGCTAAACACCATATATTCAAATATCACAAATCACATGGTATGTAAGCATACTTAAACTATTTCTGCGATTTGTTTTTGTCATGTCAAAAGATTCTTTTACTGTGCCCTTGTATGATTCTTTGTGTCTGTGTTTGTCAGTTGTTTCTATTATTCGTCTTGCTGCATATGTTTGTCCCGTCTTCCTTTATTTCCTTATCTCATTTCTTCTGCACCTGCATACTAAGAAAACCACCAATGGTTTATTTTATTTTATACTTTATGCGCTTTTTTCTTTTCAGCTACTGCTTCTAAACCCCATATGGCTGATCTGAACGATCAGATGGCTTTTAATTCCCTCACCGATGACGATCTACTCGATTTACATAGACCCAGGCGCGGATCCAGGGGGGGGGGGGCAAGCGAGCCTTGGGGCCCCCCCCCCCCGCCCCCCCCCCCCCCAAAAAAAAAGGAGAGAGAGAGAAAGGAAAAGAAGGGAAATGGAAAAAGAGAAAAGGGAAAAAAGGAGAGGAAGAAGAAAAGAAAAGAGGGAAGGAGATCGGGGGGGGGGGGGGCAAAAGGACTTGCCTCTCAGGCTGTTGCCTCCCCCTCCCCCCCCCCCCAATTCAAAAAATAAAAGAGAAGGAAGGAAAGGGAAATAAAAAAGAAAAAGAGGAGATAAAGGGAAGGACAAAAGAGGAAGAAGAATAGAAAAGGGGATATCACTCTCCTTTCTTCTCTTATCCACCTCTGCTCTCTTTTTCTTTACTCTTCACATTTGCTGCAATATTTTCTATCCTTGCATTTCTCTCTTTCCTTGCTTTATTTTCTGTTATTTATGTATTTTTTAAAATGATATGTGTATGTCTTATCTGTCAGTCTTCATTGTCTCTTTTGACCTTTCCAGTGTTCACTATATACTATATATATGTGTCATAACAAGTTGTCAAATTACGGATTTATACGTGCATTATTATCCTGCCACTATTTGGTAATCTATGTATATTTTTTTGTCTTCAAGTCAATATATTTACATGTTACAAAAATTATGTATGTCAATATTGAGGGATCCACATTTTACAAGCTTTGCTTTTCAGTGGATCCCTCCATTTCCACAGGTTTAATTTACAAAATAAAAAAATAAGTATTACTGGATATTTATGTTTACCCTACTTTCTATTTCATAAGTAACTTTAAACCATGTAAAAGGTATTATATCATTGAATATTGAATTGTATATCTGATTTCTTGTCAAAATCACTGTTCTGTTGGAAATGAAAAAACAAAATTGAAAAACTGAAACTGAATGATCGTACAAATCAAACACTTTGACAATGATAAACATTATATATATATATATATATATATATATATATATAAAGAAAAAATTATGGTAAGGTACTTCACAGGCACAACATTTTAGAAACACTGGTTTATCAACACAACTTTTTTGAAAGCATTTTCAACAGGCTACTAAACATTATAATCCTACCATAAAAAACACGGCATTTTCAACGTTCTAGCCAAGATGGCCAACAGGTCTCAAAGATATCAATATATGATTTAATGCATTTTAGGATCGTGCAAATAGCAAATAGCGCAAACTCGGAACTTAAAAAAAAAAAGAATTGAGCACAGCAAAACATACAGACGTATTTTTGCCACAAAAAATGTATTATTGTCTTGGAACCAATTTAGGTATTAAACTGGAAATGTTCTTATTGGTTCCAGTTGCACTTCTAACTAGAATTTAACGGCCTTCTAACCGGAACCAATTGGGTAACTGGAAATAATCTTACTGGTTCCAGTTGCACTTCTAACTGGAACTAGTTGGGTAAAATGGAAATGGCCTTCTAACTGGAATAAATTGAGTAACTGGAAACATTATCTTACTGGTTCCAGTTGCACTTCTAACTAGAACCAGTTAAATGCAAGATTCATCTGGATCCAGTTGCAATCTCCAATTGGTTTGAACTGGAATTGACACATCTTCCCAACTTTTTCCGGTTAAGGCCATTGATTTCAACTGGAAAATTTGTATTCCTATTGAAACCAATTCCATATCTTTAAACTATCATTGATATCTGATAATTAAACAGTTATTGAAATAAACCTACCAAACTACATACTACAATGAAATACTTGACTTAAGGTAGGGGAGTTTGTTGTGGTGCACAATTGCACCCTTCTGTAAATAATCGAATAGTTCATGCGCATGAATATTCATGTTTTTGCTTACCTCGGCAAAATGTTTGCTTTTACTAAATGGAAAAATTACGGTGGGGGGGGGGAAGGATTAAATGGACATAATGAACCAAGCAGAAGTGATCTATGATAATTCATGCTTCTTATCCTTTGTGCGCTTGACCTATAATCTTACAATCGCTTGGCAGACTGAGTCCAAAGTTCGACTTGTTTCACATGTGTATTATAAGCAATGACGAGCTTGCAACCTATTTTGATAAAATTACGGTGGGTGAACTTTCAAAAGTCAATGAGACATTAAGGTTCCAATTAAAGAGCTAGTGATAACGGACGTCGGGTGGATGTGCATTTCGTTTAAACAAAAAAAAATATGAATTTTTAACGATTATTTTTTGTAAACGTCGATAGGCTAACATGTTAGGCTGCTGACTCTATCGATAGGGGGAGTTCTCAAATGACACTAAACGGAGCTATAATTATGATAGCCTTTTCTATGAATATCCATGATAAAGACTATGCGGCAACGGTGTGGCAAAACTAATTTTACTCTTCATAATTGGGGGAGTATATGCAAACAGGGCCGATCTCTCCATGCGACCAGTCAGCTCCGGCTGAAGTAGCAATACATTCAACTTCAAACTTCGCACTGCCATTGTAATTATAGTTAGTTATGCAGAGGTAATAGTATTTATCCCCAATGGATGCTTCAGTGATGTCAACAGGCCTTGTCTTTGTACCATTTTTAGGTTTGCCACATTTGCCCTCTGTGGAGAACAATGATAAGATAATATTATTTATTAGTACCAGTTTGTTGCTATATCTATTATTATATCTTGTTGTTGAATTTATTTTCAATAAGCGTAGTGAAACGTCAAAACAAAACTTTTGATCAGCCTTTTCTATATACCTTTTATCCAACATGGCCGACAGGAGCCAAAGATATCAATGAATAATTTGATCAGAGGCTACGGATGCAACTTTGCTATATATATATTCGGGGTCGAGAGATCAGCTCATATGAGGTTAATTGTGTTTTTGTTGTTTTTTTTTAAATATAATTTGGCGGGTCCTCTTTTGGGGGTATAATGCTGGGGCATTGACAAGGGAATCACCATGTACTAATATTTTTCTTGTATATAGAAGAGTAATTTCCATGATTCATCCATACCATCCAAAAGGAATAGTTATAACATATCTGAGCAATTATTAGTGACCGGCTAGCGTCTTATTTTTTCGTACCACGGCGAGCCCGGATTCCTGTTTTATCATGAATATTCATTAGGCAGGGCCGGGGAGCGTCTTATTTTTTCGTACCACGGCGAGCCCGGATTCCTGTTTTATCATGAATATTCATTAGGCAGGGCCGGGGAAAGTCTCGATTCTCTTGAATATTCATGTATGATCGAGGCATGCGCAGCATCGAATATCGTGTGTAACAAGTACGTTGGATTAATGGCAGGCCTATAATATGACATAGAAAAGCAATGTCATGGTCATTTAGATAATACAGTCATAAATGCTGTGTTACTAGTAAATGCCAAAATGTCAGTATCGGTAGACAAGATATATAGCACATATTTCAAGTAAGAGTCTTGATAGGCAATTTGTGAGTAGCCTAGGCCTACTTTTCTGAGATTAATGGGAGTCTAGTTCTTGTCATGAATTGGTAAATAATCAGTTCTAGGTTTGCTTTTTAAATATTACAAGCAGAGGTTGCATTATGGTATTGAATATGTGATACAGTATTATAAACTGTATAAAATAGATAACAAGAATAGGCCTACATACAGACATTTATCAAAAATAAAATACTTGTGTATTGCACTTAAATTATTTCTATGATCAGTGCTCACTTAACTGCATAAGGAAGAAAAGGAAGAAAGAAAAATGGGATTAGAAAGAAGAATAACAAAGTTAAAAAGTAAAATATATATAAATAATAAATGAATGGAAGAAATAAAGAATACGGAATAGATACCAAGGAAGAAAGAAATAAATTGCAAGAAAATTGAAATGAAAAGAAGACAAAAGAAAAAGGAAAAGGAGCAAGATAATATTGATACCATATCTTCAATCTTGTTTTCTTTTATCTTGCCTCTTGTTTTTGTTTAGGCCTAGCTACCATTTTTTCCTTTCCTTTCTCTTTTTCTCTTAAAAGTTCTCTTTGGTTTCTTTCTAAAATAATGAGGGAAGGGGGGGGGGGTGGGGGACTCGATGATAATTCATCATTTGAAGGTTTACAATGTGAAGTCCACGAGTTATATGCACCCACTGAAGAAAATCCATGTACAGGGTTGCTGCAGGAACCCCAGCACCCACAGATCCCACGCATGATGAGACAAACTCGAGAGAAAACTACATTCTTTCACATACATTGAAGAAAAAAAAGAAGAAAAAAAAAAATCAAAGATCGGTTTAACTCTTTTTGACCCCTCCCCAGGACGTCGATCAATTACATGTATGTGCCCCCCCCCCCCAAACTCTGGCTACAGCCCTGGCGATAATTACCCACTATTCAAATCTGACAGGTGCCCCTTTTTCTTCAACAAATGCCCCTTTAACTTCATAATAAGTGCCATTCCATGCTGTTCCATTTTCATAAGTGCCCCTTGTGATATCTGATAAAAGCCCTTTCATTTTTTTTTACTTTGACACGCGTCCCCTTAAACTTTCTAACAAGTGCCCTTTTACCTTTTGATATGTGCCCCTTTCCCTGTTTAATAGGAGCCCCAACCCCAACCCTTTCTCATAAATGCCCCTTTGACACATGCCCCCTTTTCCTTTTTTTTTTATAATTCCCCTTTTCTCTCTTTCTCTGTCTTTCGAAAACTATCTTCTGCAAGGTTTGTTCTCTTGACTGAGCAACCTGTTGCAATTCCTTTCTGTCTCACTTTCAGTCGTACTTGTTGCCACTCATTTGCATTCACTCGTTATCAACTACCATCAACCATTCCATATTCACTCCATTACTGTCCACATTTCAATTTCATTCTCTTCACTCTCCCTTTTTGCAGCCTTTCCAGGAGCTTTGCTAGAAGTAGAACATTTTTAATGTAGAGGCCAGAGAAACCGGAAAGTATGTTAATCATTTTATTCAAATATCTAACTTGAAAAAAAGGAAAGTGAAACATTGTTTAATTACAATATATTGACATAATTTTGTTAAAGAAAAAATTTGCATTTAACACTGGAAATTTGTAATTGGTTTGCCAGCCCCCCCCCCCCAAAAAAAAAAAAACCACACACACACTCAAAACACAACAGTGGTACCAGGGTTTTTGTTAGGAGGCCCATGTACTGTATAATTTTTATTATTAAGAATAGTTTTCTCTTTTTTATTAATTTGACATTGGCATACCGTAAATTTCACCAGGAACCCCCCCCCCCCCCTCCCGACACTGCCATTACTTCTACCAACAGTAATGCTATAATTCAAAATTTCACTTTCTAAATCCTTCTAATAATAAACATATAATCATATTTGTACAGAGGATAAGATAAGAGGATAGCAAGCCCCCCCCCCCCCCCCCCACTCCCTGTTTTCTTTAGTTGGGAAGCATCGAAACATGATTCTATAAAAGCTACAAGTTTGATACGAAAGGCAATGAGGATTAGCAGTTTCCATATTTAATGCATTTAGAGTGTTGTCTTTCAAACCTTCTTACATACAATACTTGAAGTAGCAATAATTTCATAATCTACAAAACTTCCCATACAGAAGTCCATAGAGGTAAATGAATTTTAACATGTATAATTATAATCAAAATATCATTGATTAATTCAATCTTTGATATAGACTGATAGACCTTTATCAATCAAATTTGAAGGAGAATCTTTCTGCCCAGTCCTCAGTTTCATCCTATAAGATGGTAGTTGACATTGTTAGAATTTTAATGTTTATTCGTTGAGGATTAGTTATCTTTAATTATTTGAAAGTCGACAAGATGATAAACTTCATTAGCTTTATTGAATGTAGTATTCTACAAACATATAATACAAATAACAAATAAATATCATGTAAATATTCCAGTTTAAACCCATCTCTATTGTCCTTTTTCATTATATGAGGGTGGCATCTTTAAGACGTAGTCTCGTGTAGATATCTTCTGCATCCATCACTAAAGTTGTAGCCTAGTTTTCAGAAAAAAATATAACCCAAGTCTGTTGAATGGAAAAATGAAATAAGATATAAAAAAATCAACAATGACTAATAACATACACCCTGATACCTGCTCAGAAAAAGGAAGGACTGAAATTCACTTGGGGTTCTAGTGGGCAAACCTAAACTATTTTTTGTACAAGACTAGTTTAAATACTGACCGCATCTTAAATTATTACTGATGATCCCATTAAGACGATAGGCCTGCTGGAGCTCGGATCAGACAAGGTATGAAATAAGTAATACAATGTAATACAACTCGTGCTCATACCGGTAATTGAATAATACTCGGTTAAGTATGGGACATAAAATGACCAAACAACTTTGACCAGAGAATGTACTGGAAATAATGCTACTGAAACATACGTAATGTAGACTTATATTTCATCTATATTGACATTTAATTTTTAATCTAAATTACAATTGTGATATTAAGTCAATTATTCTTTTACAAGTCAACTGACAATGAAAAATATCTGTTTTAGATCTATAATTTTCTCCATGACATTTGTTCCACAAAAATGTATTGGGGGTACCTTCATGTATAATAGCACACTTGCTCGTATGAAGTGTAGTAGGCCCGCATCTCTAGATATGATCCCGTCAACATCTGTTCTTTGTTCCTCTCCTGAGTTTGCAAACCAGAATGCCTTCATCATCCACTGTAGAGAGGCATCATCCTACATGAGAGAAAACAAAGTAGGTACATGTACTTCAATTAAAAACTGATACTGATGGATACATATCAACCATAATGCATCCTATAAACAGACTTTTATCAATCTTATTTTGTGTTCTTCTTCATCTTCATTGCTCAAGAAGTGAAAGTACCCCTTACAACAACAAAAAAATGAGGGGTCCTGTGTATACCCTACATGTAGTGCTTACAATGTGCATTTGATATGGCTCTTCTAAACACAGGACCTCCTGTAAATAAGGACAAATTTTCCTTTGTAAACATAGAAAGAAAAGACATCAATATTTGTATACTAGGTGCAGAACTAGAATAAAATATACCCTCCACTATATATGCTTGCAATGTCAACTTAGTTCCATTTTCTTTTGAGTGAATTAATAGGTGGTCGTTTAATATGTGTGTGCTAAATAACCTGATAACTGTACCTGCATGGGACTTTCTGCTTCATCTTGCAAATATAAGAGATGTTGTAATGTCCTCCTTCCAGCTCTTCAGTTTCAATCTTTTGGAACAAAAAGAAGAAGAAAATCAATACGACAATCAAGGCATCCCTTTCTCCTTAACAAAATAAAATAGATCTAGCATAATTCAAATTAATAGATATTTTTATGTCATGGTTGGCCTTAATTTTAATATGGTGTGGAAATCAACATTCCTATGTAATGAACCACAGTACAAAGTAAAACTAAATGGAAGATTTAACTTGTGCATCAAACAGTGGTTTCTATGGCCTATGAACACGAAGCAGTACTAAGTAGAATTAGTTTATTATAACAAGAAGAGGTGGACTACATACCATATAAGCAGAGGCGGCGCTCCGAGAGGGGGGGGGGGCAGAGTGCCCTCCCATTTGGTCAAGTACCCTAAAAGTGCCCCTTTTTGCATAGGAAAAGTGCCCCTTTTTACATAGGAAAGTGCCCCTTTTACTCTGACAAGTGCCCCTATTAAGTTTTTAAAGTGCCCCTTCCCCTTTTAATAACTACCCCTTTTAACTTGGATAAGCGCACCTTATATCTTCACATGTGCTCCCTTTCATTTTTAATAAGTGCCCCTTTTTCTTATAAGTGCTTCCATTTAAAAATAGGCCCTTTCCCTTCTCATAAATGCCCCTTTTCATCTATGAAAATAGTTCCTTTTCATTCTCTTAAGTGCCCCTTTTCATCTCTTGTAAATGACCCTATTCACTTCTGAGAGATACTTGTTTTACTTTGACAAGCACCCCTTCCCCTCCTAGTCAGTACTCTTTTCATCTCTTATAAATGCCCCTTTTATTTTGACACGTCCTCCTTTTCCTTCCTATATAATGCCTTTTTTCCTTATAAGCACCCTTACCCCTTTTCGTCTTTGATAAGTGCCCCGTTTATTTAAACATGTGCCACTTTTTCTTTTTAATAAGAGCCACTTCCCCTTCTCATTACCCTTTTAACAATGATATGTACCCTATTTCCTTTCTTATAAAGAACCTATATCCCTTTTTCATAAATGCCCCTTTTCACTGCTTATAAATGCCCCCTATCAAAATCTGATGGGTGCCTCTTTTCCGTCGACAAATGCCCATGTTCTTATCATCCCTGGTGCATGCCTCTTTGTTTAGGTGTAAGAAGTGCCCCATTTTCACCTCTGATAATTAGCCTTTGTACTTTGACACATGCTTCTTTTCTTTTCTGATAAGTGTCTTAACCCTTTCGATAAGTGTCCCCTTTTCCTCTCATCATTAAACGTGTCCCTAATTTCAAGCGACTAAAAGCAATTTCCCACAAAGCTCGCTCGCTACGCTTGCCCATAGTTATAGATGTTATAATTATGTAACTTATCACAGATCTATTCAGTCTTCCGTTATGAGATTGTGCTTATATAACCCCATCAGGATTGGGTTTTCCTCTTTATAAGATGTAATTTTTCGCACTGCAAGCCAAAAACTGCAAAGTATGATACTTAAGCAATATCTTAAATGCTGTATTAAGAGAAACAAATATTGAAATCATCCCTGATAATGTAATCACAAAATAGGGGTATATACCAATGTCAAAAAAATGGTATATTTTCCCTCTGAAGGTGCCCTTTTTTCAAGAAAGTTTTTTTGTTGGTGCCCCCCCCCCCACTTTGAAAGTTGCTCCGCCGCCTCTGCGTATAAGTAAACATAATTGTCGACTACCCTAGGGGTCTTCTCTTATACAACGTCCAACAAAAAATAGATTTATCAAATGAACTGCACACTTTGGAGAAGAAAAAATCTTTAATATACATGTAGGTCTAGATCTAGAAAAGTTATGACAACTTGACAAGCACACTGGACACACACAACATCTGAACATTAAATAAATGAATCCTAGGTCTAGTTTGTTTGTTTTTGAATATTTTTATTAATAAGTTCCAGGTTTACGTCTAAATGAAATATGGTTTGGAGCCGTTTGATTATCCATGGTCACAAACAGTTTTGGTCTAAAAGTTGACACGCACCAATGATGCAACTGAGCGAACGGATAGCACTTAGTCTTAGTAATACTAGTAGTCTATAGCCAACAGAGTCGACATCTACTAAAGATATAAACAAGAATTAACCCTCTTGGATTATTAAAGAAATCATACTTCATAGATTATTTTAAGGTGTAACGTTAAATCTAGATTTAAATTCAATGGATGATTGGTGAATTAGATTCACGATGACGATCAAATTTGGAATAAAACCTGATCAGAAAGTTTTATCTTGATGCAGATGAGCACCGAAATTCCCCAACGTGGGCCTGCCGGAACCCCGGGGCTCTAAAGGGTGACATGAAGGCAAACCGCAGTCAAACTACTTCACGACGATGAAAATCAAAGTGCAATTTCAAGAGAAATATTTTCCTAGCCTTTTCCCCACAAATCTGTTGAGAACAGTCTCAAAATGTAAAGAAATTACAGTAGATCACGAATTACAGCTTTTTCAAATTAATGACTAAATTCTCTTAATCTACTGATATTTCAATCAATTACTCACCCATATGCATTCTCCGTGAACTAAATCTTCTCACTTTGTGCGAGTATAGCGCGCGTCGTGCATTCCCACCTCGATATGAATATTTAAGAGAATCGAGACTTTCCCCGACCCTGCCTAATGAATATTCATGATAAAACAGGAATCCGGCCTCGCCGTGGTACGAAAAAATAAGACGCGTCCGGGACGCGAATTTTTTTTTCCCAAACAGGTTTACCTATGAGAGTAAAATCCTGCCTCCTGATTGGTTCAGAGGTATACGCATCATGAATATTCATGACTGAGCTGAAAGATACTAGTAGTATTACGCATGCTCATCGAAATCCAAGTTTGAGTTCGTTGATGCAGCGCAGCTATAGTACGTAGGCTATACACTGCATGCATGGATATGCATGCGCAGTGATTGGCTCTAAGTTATAACTTTTACATGAGCTATTACTACATCTAAGGTGGTACTGGACAGGACCAATTGGTATATACGTCCAGATTTCCGTGGCATCGCAAACTGTCAACAAACATCACAACTGATGCAAAGTTCAAAAACAAAATAATAAGGTGCTCATAAAATGAGTGGGTTGTAGACATCATCTAATTTATAGATGAAGTAGAGCCACATCGACGCTCTATCCCGCCTGTGTACAGCTGGGCTGAGTGGTCATTCTGCATGTAGCTCCAAACTTTGGTATTGAAGGACTTGGCCGATGTTGACTCTTTGATGATGGTGGCTGGTAGTCGATTCCATTGCTGAATGGTACGAGGATAGAAGCTGTTCTTGTATGCTTCGGTCCTGGCAGAGTAGTTGATGTACTGGCTTGGTCTCTGACTACGGGTGACTGGTCTGTTGGGGTTGTTGGCGACTGGAATAAACTTCTCTGGGATGGTAATCGGGAGTTCATGAGAGTTGATCTTGAACAGCATGGTAAGACGTGCAACTGTCCTCCTATCTTGAAGTGAAGGCCACTTCAGCTCCTGTAGCATCTGGCTGACGCTAGCCGTACGCTGATAGTTCCCTTTCACAAAACGGGCAGCTTTCCTTTGCACTGATTCAAGGGCTGAAATGTGTTTCTGGAAGTAGGGATCCCATGCTGTACACGAATACTCCAAGATTGGCCGTACCAGGGAAGTATAAGCCTGCTGCTTGATCTTCTCAGGACACTTGTAAAGATTCCGTTGAAGGAAGAGTCTACAAGTAGGCCTACAACTCTCTGCAATTTTGGTATGCATATCAATAATAAAAGCTTGTCTTTGACATGTGTAGAGCCTGTATATATTACTTTATGTCCTTTGTTTTCTTTGGCCAGGTTCATCTGTCACAAAGGAACCAGAACCACTGATATGTTTGTTTGTTTTGTTTTATTTCCACTTTTTCATATCAATACAAAGAAACATACAAATAAATATGATGAATAACAAACATGTAAGTTTGACAAAATTTGTTTCTAGTTAAAATAAAAGTTTCATACAAAAGGAAAAAGCAGGAGACCACATGTCGTAAGCGTAAATGCTTGAACATGACCGTGGCATCTGCTGAGTTAACAAAATAAAAGAACAACCCATGCAACTGCATTGTATTCAATGTTAAATAAGATATAAGTGAAGTGATTAAAAGTGAGCATGGCTGAATTAATTTTGAGTGAAAATAACAAAACAAATTTAGTGAAATATTTCGTGTTGAGAAGTGCATTTGTGCAAGGTGCAAAAATTAGCTTGGTGGAACAAAAAAGAGACTAATACCGTGATATTAATTGTGTGTTGGTTTCAGTTACGGGTGATAATATTAAATGTTTGTCAAGATATCATGCTCAGAGCAACACAGTGGCTTTGACCCACATCCAACCATCTCATGTCGGACCATCCTGATAAGATAATTCATACCCCTTGTGTGTGTCTATTGTGTATTCTTGACAGCTAGTGTGTGCATTTGTTGCTTATGTGTTTGTAAATACATGAGGGTGGGTGGGTGTGTGTTTATAGAGAGAGAGAGAGAGAGCGAGAGAGAGAAAGAGAGAGAGAGAGAGAGAAAGATAGTGTTTGTATGTATAGCCTACGTGTGAAATTGGAATATTAGTGTGTGTACTGTAAGTGAACTCTTTGAGAAAAAAAATCCGCAGTGTAAAACTATATAAACCAAGCACCAGAATAACCAGAAATGTTCACAAACAAACAGACCCCCCCCCCCCCTTCCCCCAATAAAAATCCCCTCGCACCACAGCTAGCTCACATACATTTTGTACACCTAAATGGCCAGCAAAACTGAAGTCCACGCGCATGCGTAATACATATACTGGTACTGCAGCTCAGCCACAGTGCTGTGAACTCAGCTCGTGAATATTCATGACGCGTATACCTCTGAACCAATCAGGAGGCAGGATTTTACTCTCATAGGTAAACCTGTTTGGGAAAAAAAAATTCGCGTCCGGGACGGTCCGTGGCGGCTCTGTGCTGGGTCTGGAATGATCTGTACTGCTGCCGGGGCTATGCCCGGACGGTCCGGGGCGGTCCGTAGTTGTACCGTGTTGGGTCCGGGGAGACGGTCGGCGGTTGCGATTTTTTGAACAAAACATCCCGGACCATCCCGGATCACCCCAGACCATGGTCCGGGATGCGCGTTTCCGTTTTACACCCTGCCCTAGGCTTTTCGTCAAGAAATTACACGAAACATGCTGTATCCGAAGTCTAAGTTTGTTTATATCGACGTCAAGAATAGCGAAGCCAAAGCTTATGTACAATTTCAATTGGGGATGCGAGGGTCTTCTTGTTCAAGACGGTTTTCCCGATATATTATTGTTTTGTTATCGCTGGGCTAAATTTTGCGAGCTGATCACGCATCCTCACGCTCTTAGAGTATTGCGTATTAATGGATAAAAATAAATGATACGACTAGGAAGATCAACTAGTATAGAGAGTTAGCTAGCGTTACGTGACGTTTTCAGAGTTCTGGTGGTGTGCAGAGCGCCGAGGCAAGATGTGGACGACTAGACTCCGAATACCAGTCGGTTTGTAAAATTTTATTGGAGAAAAGCCTAGGGCAGGGTGTAAAACGGAAACGCGCGTCCGGGATGGTCCGGAGTGGTCCGTGCTCGTCCGTGCTGGTCCGGCTTTATATGGGACTGGAGCTTTATAAGTAATTTTTAAATGCAAATCTATTTGTAATAATGTATATTCACCAATTTCGCAGTTTTCTCCCATGAAGCCCGGTGGACAAAAGCACCTGTACCCGTCAATTGTTTCTTCACATGTTCCATTCTTACATGGTTTCTTGTAGCAATCTAAGAACAACAGATATTTCATTCATCCGAATAGTTTGAAAACGTTATAGCAGATTCATTTTGATCTCCCTCGTACACCTAAATTATGTTTATGTTAAAATGCACCCATGATCACAGTTTGCTAAAAGTCTTGAGACATTTCAAAGAATGTGATTATTTAAAATGTAATGGAGTAAAATTTTTCAATTTTATTTTATCTCTATTCATTCGAATACTCAAACAATGAATCATAATTATACGTCAAATGCATTTGCTTTACAGAACACATGCGATTTCCGTTCTTCCTTCTCATAAAGCTACACAATGTGCCTATCATACTTGAAAATCTATAAAGAAACTTGCAATATTTAAAATAGAGAATATAAAATAAAAGATTTATGAATGAAATATATGAGTTAGATTATTGTTCCCAGAATGATTTGACGGTGGTAGCAAAGTCATTATATAATATACGCTAGTTAGATTCATGAAGTGAGTTGCTTGCTGAAGATTCAAGCGCTATGACGCGTTTCGATGCGTTTCAGACCAAGGTTCAGACAAACCTTGTTCTGAAACGCGTCAAAACTCGTCATATGACGCACCTAAACCTAGGTCTACAAACCTCCTTTGTGAACTCGGGCCTTTATGACTGCATGACCTTCCATCTTGGCGCAAATGCCTAGGTCACGTTTTATTTACGGCTAGGATACGGCGGCCGTAGGCCCCTAGCCTCTTGTCGATGGCCCTGGCGCTGTTTCGGGCGAAGCGAGCTAGAAAGCCGAAGCTCGCAACAGCGCCAGGGCCATCTACAAGAGGCTAGTAGGCCCCCAAATTCGATAGAAACCTGTGGTGGCCTCAGGGTCACCCTATTATAGGGCTTTCACATATACACTCCGGGGCCCGTACGGCGAGTAAAAACAGAAATTTTGGGGATCTTCGTCCGGTACCCGGCCGGCTACCGTAAAGCTCCTACGGGCGCCTGGACACTTTTTTTTAAGTCGTACGGGCGCCGTGGTGCTGAGTTGGCTGCTCCCAATTCTCCCGGCGTTTTTACCTGACCGTTAGGCCTTATAAAGCCCGTAAATGGCCCGTAGGGCACTTTACGGGTCCCGTGCGGGCTCCGGACGGTGGCCGGACGGCCCCTCACGAATCTGGGGGGTCATTTCTCATGAAAAATCTTTACGGACGCCTTGCGGTGCTTAAGGGTTCCGTACGTGTACCCTACGGGTCCCTCACGGGCCCCGGGTGATATGCACAACACCGGGCGTCTGCCGTCTAGACGGGGTCCTATGTGAACTGAATATTGCCCGTGCGGGCCCTCACGGTGGCATCTCAAAATGTACATCGCAGCTTTAAATACAGGAGGTGCGGATGTCAGAGGACAGATAGTTCAGTGCACCGCACGGCACCCGGTCGGGGCCCCAGCAGGGCACCTTCCGGGAGCCATGGGTGCACCTGCTCATCGGACGGAGCCCGTAAGCTCACCGGCAGGCACCCGGCCGGCACCCTTACGGGCAACTTGCATTTCACTCGACCAATTTTCACCGGGCACCTCCCGGGCGCCGCATAATATGTGACCACACATGCCGTAGAAATGAAAATCGGGAGGTTCCCGTACTGTCTCTAAATCCACGGTAAGCCGCCGGGTAGAGAAAATCGTACGGGGCCCGGTTTAAATGTGACCTAGACATAAGCCAGGGTGTATCTTTACAGGCCGTACGGGTCGCTGTGGGATAATAACGCGGAATTATAACTTTTTTTTTTCATTTCAAGTTCGGTTTGGAGTCTGGTCGGCGGTGTGACTGCAGTATGAAGTACAAAGTAAGAAGGGAAAAAGAAGATAGAGCAAGAAAAATTGGGCAAAATGTTACGTTAGGAGGTCCACTGCATGTTTTATTTGTGTATACGTCTGTGTGTTTGAAAGGGAGGGAGGGAGGGAGAGAAGTATAGGGAGAGACGAGGAGAAAGAAGAGAAAAGGGAGAGAAGAGAAGAAAAGAGAAGAGAGAGAGAGAGGGGGGAGAGAGAGAGAGTGTGTGTTTAAAAGGGAGGGAGGGGGAGGGAGAGAAGTATAGGGAGGGACACGGAGAAAGAATAACAAAAAGAGAGAAGAGAAGAGAGAGAGGGAGAGAGATATATATAATAGAGAGAGAGAGAGAGAGAGAGAGAGTGTGTGTGTGTTTGAAAGGGAGGGAGGGAGGGAGAGAAGTATAGGGAGAGACACGGAGAAAGAATAACAAAAAGAGAGAGGAGAAGAGAGAGAGGGAGATATATATATATATATATAGAGAGAGAGAGAGAGAGAGAGAGAGAGAGAGAGAGAGAGGAATAACAGCTTACCTGGTAACCGGCATAGGAGATGCCGGTCGACATTGTCCAAATCAGGTAGACGAACCGGTGGTTTGGAGATCAGTTTTGGTAGGAGTTTTATCACGGTTCCATCCGGGCTTATAATCGAATGGCATGATGTGTTTTGCAGTTGGGTCTTGGTCGTGTTCATCTTCGAAGTCAACGATGACGACACCTTGCGTGGTAGTGCGGTCTTGATGTTCGAACTCCCAATTCCAGCTTTTTTTAATAGAAGAAGTTAGACAGGACATGAGACCAACATGTTTGTTACATTAGGGAAAATGCGCTATATAAGGACGAACTATTATTATTTATTATATTTTGCGCTTTCACGAAATGTATTCCAACCAAGACAAAAATAATGGTGATGATAATTGAGATAACGATGATGATGATGATGATGGTGATAATGATGATGATGATAATTGATATTATTAGTTGGAATAACGTTGCTAATTAATTCGAAATCGTGTCTTACCTGTCAAGGATACCGATAGCATGATACATGTCGATAGCAGTATGATGCGTACAAATTGAGCAGGTTGCTGAATCTGCTGGAAAAATGTGATTGTATGAAAAATTAAGAAATCGTCTCATTTATAGACAAAAAGAATACACTTGTAAAAAAAAATTGATGTATATATTCAAACAATTATATTTTTTATGGATCAGAAGCCGATAGATGGGGTATATTAACATTAATGATAACAATAATAACAATATTAGGCCTAATAATAATAATAATAATGATAATACATGAGATTTGTAAGGTGTCAGATCCTTTTGAAATCAAGGCTAAAGCCGTTCTTTTGAAAAATATAATAAATAAATAAAACAAAACGAAATCATACGAAGAATCGGCATTATATACAACACAACAGAGGTGAGACCGGAACACACGAACAATGATAAAGGAGAATTATTAATTATATGCCGGATCAAACAGATACACTATAAGATTATTTTTCAACATTTCAACTGATCTGCTTACGAGCTTCTCGAAGGAGAGCATTACACAGTGAAGGCCGTGTATGAGCAAAGATTCTCTTCCCACAACTTAATCTTGAGCTTAAAATTAACAAGGAATGCATTGTTTTAGAGAGTAAAGATCTAAACGGAACGTAATGATTATCGAAGTCATAGTGTACATTACCAGCGCAACAAATTTTTGATGTATAAATTACTTTTCTCGTTTATACCTATTTTTTTTTCAGACAACATTTCTCAAGGTATAATTGGAAATTAGGGGTATATTCATATACAGCCATATACAGGAATATGTGCAGCTTACTACAGTAAGTAGAAGAATGAATCAAAAAATATAGCACGCTTTTACAAAATAAATACATGATTTTTCAAAAAGACAAGTTAACAATTTTGTTCAGAAATTTTCGAATAAAAACTTGCCAAATTATAATAGTAACTGCTGCAGGCGCGTATCCAGGGGGCGGGGGGCGGTCCCCCCCCCCCCCCCAAAAAAAAAGAGAGAGAGAGAGAGAGAGAGAGAGGGGGGGTGAGAGAAGATTTTAAAAAAAGGAAGAGGACGTAGGAAAAAGGAGCAGACATAGAAACAATTTTTAAATTCGGAGAAGGATTAAGAGTCAAGAACGGTAATACGAATCGTCTTCTTTCTCTAATAATTTTAATGAAACATCAAAGCTTCTGCGCTTCGCGCGGGAAGGAGGGGAGAATTAATTCAGGCATGGATTAAGAGACGAAAACGGTAAAACGAATCGTCTTCTTTCTTTAATAATTTAATGAAACGTCAAAGCTTCCGCGCTTTGTGCGGGGGGGGGAATGAACTCAGACAAGGATTAAGAGTCGAGAACGGTACAACGAATCGTCTTCTTTCTCTAATGACATAATGAAACGTCAAAGCTTCCGCG
Source organism: Strongylocentrotus purpuratus (assembly GCF_000002235.5). Lineage (NCBI taxonomy): Eukaryota > Metazoa > Echinodermata > Echinoidea > Camarodonta > Strongylocentrotidae > Strongylocentrotus > Strongylocentrotus purpuratus. The sequence goes on along the minus strand of NW_022145599.1, from coordinate 3,771,437 downwards.
GGAGGGGAGGGGGAAACTCCCCCTCCCTGCACCCCCCCCCCCTCCTTAGGGCCCGCGCTCTGTAAATGATTCGCACTCTTCGCGTGCTGACTACCGCCCCCTCCCCCATAAAATAAAATCCTAGCTACACGCTTAAACTGCTGGAATAACCGCATAAGTCAGATAAACCAGAAAATGCAATCAAATTATAACAGCAGATCTCATGTACTTACCTTGGTTCGTTCGTTAGCTTTAACCGTCCGCTTCCTCTCCATCTCAAAGAGTTAGCCTTTACGATTTTGATTTCTTCTGAAACTAAAGATTTTATAGAACAACCTAACCACGGAGGCAATTTTCTCTTTCCTTTAAATCAATATGAGATCTTTCAATTCTAGTCTTGTCCTTCGAATCATTGGTGTCAACAGCAATGTCTAGCTTAGGCTGACTCACATGTCTGGGTGATAATCATGACTGTGAAAACGCAGCCTTACTCAGTAGTTTCGAGTGAAAACGAAAAGTAATCAAGATTTTTGCCATTATTCCGCTCTGTTCCTAATAACTCAATTTATTGATGGAATTTCATTATCCACACCATCCATTGGGTCGACTAGAATTTTTTAAATTGTAATAGCTCTCAATTTGATCACCAATTCCAGTTCATTGATGCTGTCTATTTGGTGATATATCTTTCAAAGACCTACACACATGACTTAATTGGTATAATAATGTGCCCTCACCTCACGGAAATTAAACACATTTCACTTCATGACGTCGCCTATATAGAGTTGCACTAATTTCATACACTTTTCTACTCGCATTTCTCCCATTCAGAGTCTCTTGAAAGACGGCCCTCTGTCAGGCTCTTTAAAATATTCAAAACTAACTGGTTTAGACGAGGGGTTAGGTTCCTATGTCAGGGCAATCTCTCATAAATTCCATTGTTTAATAGTATACAAGTTATTGGTTAGTACACTGTTGGTCATAAAGGTGGAATAATTATTTTTACCCCAATTTATGGAATGATTTTGACAATTTATTGCATTTTTTTTATTTGTGGGGGCGGCGACATACCCTAGCCCCCGCTGCATACGGTCATGATTTAGTGGCTAAGCAAGGGCCTCGTTACTGTGAGCCCCCAGGATCAAAACCGTGTCGATGTGCTATATTAGTGCCTTTTATGAGGCATTGATTAAGGACATAGGTTCCCTAGTTGATTAGCAAAGTAGCACACACTTGCTTTAGCAGTCACGCAAAACAAACACTCACAAATTATTATTCAATGAAATTTGAGAATGTATACTATCATCTAGATCTCTTAGGAATAAATCATTGTCAAAATCGTTCCAAAAATTGGGGTAAAAATAATTATTCCACCATTATGACCAACAGTGTATATAGTTTTTTGATGTTTATTCAGTCTGTCGAAAGCCATTTATTTCCAAATCTAAATAACACTCTCAAAAGAAGTAGATAACTTACCAATTAATTTGGAGCACGCAAAAGACTAATGAAGCAACCTCTGAAACAGAAAAATTCCAGGACAAGTGTTTTCTAACATCACACGATTCAACAACAAAATCTGAATAATTCGTATAGCAATACGACGCACGACATGCACACCATGTTCTGACTGTCCAATGAAATTTAAAACGATTTGGCGAAGCAGACGCGTTCTCTTAATGGCGGATTGAGGGAAAGTGAGGTTTTGGGGTTATCTATAATATAGTGTGTTCCATGGTTTTCTTATTTAATTGATGTTTGGCACGTCATTCGTTTTACAGATAGTATTGTTATGAGATGATAACGATTTAATTGAATCGACCAAGGATAGATTAGAGTGGATAATTACAATGGCAATGGACATGGTGGATGTTGAGATACCCATTAGACATATTGCTTGACAATGATGCTGATATTGAGACGAAGTGGATACAAAACTATTTAAGGGAAATATAATAAGATATTAATGTATTTGAGCAGAGTATATCATTCTATTCCGCAAGAGAGTATAAAGTATTTTCCACATACAAACATATTCCACATATAAACCATTGCTTTACCATTACAACACAACTTGACTCTGATGCATGTACTCCATGAAATATGCAGCCCCCCTTTCATATTAGAATGATGTCATCTCCCTTGATTAGCACCAGAAGATGAAGGGTCTCTTTGTATCCGTGGTTACGAGCAGGGGTGTTGCTAGGGGAGGGTTCTGGTTACGCATCCACCGGTTCTTTCTTATTCAATTATTTTGTCGAAAAGATGTATTAAGGAGACTATTTATTAGCGAGATTAAAAAAATATATATTTTCTTTACACCTGTCAGGAAATTTAGAATTAATGACACTGGACATTTAGATCAAGGACTTGTTAGAAAGTGATAATCAAATGAGAGGGAAATCATTGAATAAGAACGGAATGATGATGTATGGACAAACAAATTGTTGGGATCAATTATTATGCCCTCCTTTATTTATGTTGCATTAAAATGAGGAGAAAACAAACAGGCATATAATTTCCGACTACTATTATTTAAAATCGTATTATATAATTTCTAGGCTGTTTGATTAAAGGCAATATGATTTGTTTTATATCAAGCATAAAAGAAAGCATAAAGACACATCAAACTTCTGTCACATACAGATCGAACTCTGAAGATTTGTAAATTAACGCCATCTAATGTCTAAAGTCCAATGAACGTGATTGTACCATGGAGTTGTTGATCTAACCATTGCATGTTTTTGTTGTTTGTTCGATTTACCGTTTTTAGTTATTTATTTTAATTATTTTATACCTTAATATTCAAGTGGTTGTCGTGCTTCGTAGCATATTGTACTTTAGAAGCGCCCCGGTAAAATGTTCCAAAAATATTAAAAGGCAAATCAAATGGTTCAAAACTTGTGTTTTAATCAATCAACTTCAAAATATTCTGACTTAAAAAAAAACTTTACTGTATTTTGCTATTAAAAAAACAAATAAAAGCCAACTTGATACCCGGGCTTGATACCACTACGGGCCACACCAATATTTAACTCCTTGTCACTATAAATTGGGGGAACCATGCACCATGAAAATCTTCTGGGGACGTGCCCGCCTATGCATCAATACAATTAGCAATGACGAATGCCATGCACTGTTCAGCGCTTTATACATTCCACAAAATGATATGCATGGATTCCTCAAAGTATTCAGCAACATTAAACACGTTGATAATTATCTCTGACATCACTTCGTCAGCTGGTCGTAAGGAGGCCATTCCTGCCATTGGCAATACAAGGCCTCAAGTGGTCACCAACGAGTGCCATACGTCTCAAACATATATTTTATTTTAAAATCTTAATAATCGAATACGATCCAATGATTTTAGATTTCGACAAAGAATTCTCCATAGTCATTTATTATTCATTGTACACCAAAATGTACATAACTGACATTTCATGATTAAATCTTCAGGTCATATATTCATTTGCACACGATTAAAACATTTTTATTCAAATTTTCATTTACACCCTCAACTTTCTTCAATACGATCGCAACTACTTTCCCAAAATCAACTTAAGGCAACTTCAAAAGCCTTAATAATAGTGTGCGTCATCTATTGCATTGTGCGAATATGATTAATTACATGATCCCAACATGATTCTTGTGGATATACAGAACTTCTTGAATTTGAGTTGATTTATCGAGAATAGTTGCGATCGTCTTCTTCTTTCAATTTCAAATAAGGAACTTCAATGTAGGCTAAATTTCCTCAAAATGTATGAATTCAAATATTTTTTATTTTTCCATCATATACAGTTTATCCATATATTGTATACAAATAATTAAAGAAATAATTGCCATACATAATGGCTTAACACAGATAATAATCATCACGGCCGTAAATGTTGTGGCAGATAACAACAAACATTTATGACAAAATTAGAATTTAAATATATATAAAAAATACCACACATAAAATACATGATCATGTTTGTGTTAGCACATTTCCAACACTCTCAAAATATTTTCTAAAGTGAAACCATTTCTTTTTCAATTTATTCTCTCTGAGATTTGTTTGGTATATATATATATCTTTCCATTTCATAATAACGTTTTACAGCTGATAAAATTATATCAAATGAAGGTAGTTGATTTCGTAATTTGGCTAAAAATATTTCTTGTCTTACAACCATCAGAACACAGTTGAGTGCATTATTAATGCTATCGCAAAATCCAAACAATTTATTTTGATTTATAAGTTTGATCCTTTCCCCCGTATTAAAAATATCCAAAACTCAAACTTCGAAAAATACTTCATTAGAATAGTCACAAAAGCGAGAAACATGTATGATAGTTTCATCATTACTACTACAAAAAGTACACTTCTTGGCAGCCACTACAACAAATCTTAACAAACTATCCTTCATATATAATATTCGATCTAAAATCTTGATTTGAAACCACCTCATGTTGACATCTATTGTTGAATGAAATGGAATTAGACAGTACGAATCCCAAAGTACATCTTGAAAATCTAAACAACTTTTCCACTTTGTAAGAGCTTTACATTCTTTTACTTTGTTTTTAGAAAAGACTAATGAATATGTGAACAACCAACTTGTGTTATCACCACAAGGTGCACGGCTTCGGGAATGATTGTGTTCAAAGGCCTTACTAGGAGCTGCATGTGTACTAATTCTAAAACCTGAAGAATTGCATTACAAAGACCATAGTACTGAATTCAAATATGCTACCCCTTAACAATCTAAACAAAATCCATGTTATTCAGTAATACCTTGTTAAATATACCAAATGATATTATTGCGTTCCATCGGATCTGTCTGGTATCTCTCTCTTTTCCCCTCTCCTCTATCCACTCTCTCTTCCTGTTTTCTCCTTTTCTCAGTGTTACCTATTTCCTTCCTTCTTCTCTCTCAATTATCTTATGAAATGGCCATCTTGTTTGAAATTGTGTGTATACAAGGTTTTCAGAGTGCTGTTAAATCATCACAATCGCAAAGGCTTTCGAAAAACAAAAATGGCCGTATCCATCATCTTTTGTAATGTGCAAACAATAAACAGTGATGTATTTACGTCACACGAGGCTGATTTCTATGGGACATAGTCATTTACATACAAAATATTTAATTACATAACGTATTTAAATCGCACTTGAGCCATTTCTCGAAAGTCTTTGCGACCATGTCTAATGTTAATAACCTTCAATTCGGTCCCAGTGTGATATAGGTTTGTACTTGCAATTCATCAATATATTGTACACATCGTTAAAGTCTTGATATTGGAGAGAATATCAGTTGAAAGTATGAAAGATTGTGATAATGGTAATTATTACTATTCAATTATTGTAGCAATAAATGACAGCAACACAAGATGATGACATGCACCTAATGTCTACGAAGAAAATAAGAGAAAAGTTCCCTCGTAACTTCCTGCTATGAGTATCGGAATTATTTCTTCCACCACGAGCGACGGCGACGACGACGACGTCGCCTGGACGTCGACGGCAAGGACGACTTTGAAGAGGATGTTTCAGCTGAGGAATCCTCCTCTTTATTTTCAGGCCCTGTGTTGATCCATGGGGGCGGTATTGAAAACATAGACCAGTTTTGGGGGAGGGACCAGTTTGAATACAGGGACCAATTGAAATAAAGGGACCAGTTCGCATATTGGGACCAATTGAAATACATGGACAGGTTGAAAAATATAGTATCCCACTCTTCTTTATAGTCGTCTTAAGAATCGTCTGAAGAATCAGATGGGGGTAAAGGATTCAGAGACAGAATCATCGACAAGAGAGATAGATAATAGGTCAGAATATGAAGAGTCGTCTGAAGAGTCGTCTGAAGAATCAGATGGGGTAAAGGATTCAGAGACAGAATCATCGACAAGAGAGATAGATAGGTCAGAATATGAAGAGTCGTCTGAAGAGTCGCCTGAAGAATCAGATGGGGTAAAGGATTCAGAGACAGAATCATCGACAAGAGAGATAGATAGGTAAGAATATGAAGAGTCGTCTGAAGAGTCGCCTGAAGAATCAGATGGGGTAAAGGATTCAGAGACAGAATCATCGACAAGAGAGATAGATAGGTAAGAATATGAAGAGTCGTCTGAAGAGTCGCCTGAAGAATCAGATGGGGTAAAGGATTCAGAGACAGAATCATCGACAAGAGAGATAGATAGGTAAGAATATGAAGAGTCGTCTGAAGAGTCGCCTGAAGAATCAGATGGGGTAAAGGATTCAGAGACAGAATCATCGACAAGAGAAGGAGATGGGTAAGAAGATGAAGAGTCGTCTGAAGAGTCGCCTGAAGAATCAGATGGGGTAAAGGATTCAGAGACAGAATCATTGACAAGAGAAGGAGATGGGTAAGAAGATGAAGAGTCGTCTGAAGAGTCGCCTGAAGAATCAGATGGGGTAAAGGATTCAGAGACAGAATCATTGACAGGAGAGGGAGATGGGTAAGAAGATGAAGAGTTGTCTGAAGAGTCGTCTAAAGAATCAGATGGGATAAAGGATTCAGAGACAGAATCATTGACGAGAGAAGGAGATGGGTAAGAAGACGAAGATAGGGGAGTATTGCTGGAGTCAAGAGGAGGAGCAATAGATGGAGAATGTGAAGAAGATGATGACGATGGTGGAGAGGAAAGATTGCTAGAGGTGAGCATAGAAGGGAAACGTGTTGGAGATGCTGATGACGAAGAGGGTGAGATGCGAGAGGCAAGTGGAAAAGTAAAAGAAGAAAAGAATGAAGGATAAGACGATGTTAGACGAACTGTAGAGGGTGTTACAAGAAAGGTCGCAAGAGATGATGATGATGATGGTGGTGGTGGTGGTGGTGGTGGTGGTGGTGAAGAGGAGGAGAAGATGGAAGAGGCGGAGGAGGTAGAGGAAGAGGAGGTGGATTGAAAGCTATAAGACGGACGCAGATACTCAGTAGGAGAATCGGGCATTGAGGTGGAGACCTGCGATATTCCCCTCTGTGTAGGAGTGTTCCAAGGCCCGGTAGTCAAATGTGCTTGAGTTGATAATCTTTCTTCCACCTGCATTGTACCTATAACCAATATACGCAAACATGGTAAAACAGAGGTGATAGATATCGGTAAAAGTACATCCCTCATTGTTTGAGGTATCTAAGTTTTAGAGAAAACAATGTCAATACAATTAATGTTCATTGAAACACGTTTAATTTCTTCAAATTTTCATTTTGCGATGAGCAGCGATTTATGATTTATTCTCATTTCTTTTGTCTAATTTCCGCCTTTGAATACCATTTTATGGCCTTTACCTTAAGCCCCAGTCCCATATAAAGCCGGACCAGCACGGACGAGCACGGACCACTCCGGACCATCCCGGACCATGGTCTGGGGTGATCCGGGATGGTCCGGGATGTTTTGTTCAAAAAAAGTGTGATGCTTTTAAGCTACAGTCCCATATATGTCCCGGACCGTCCCGGACCATCTCGGACCCCATCCGGGGTGATCCGGGATTCGGTCCGTGTTGACACCGTGTTGGCACCGGGGTGGTCCTGGATGGTCCTGGATGGTCCTGGATGGTCCTGGATGGTCCTGGGCGGTCAATAACTCACTCCCGGACTGCCACGGATCAACACGGACCGCCCCGGCGCCACTACGGATGACCCCGGACCCAGCACGGTGGCTACACGGATCACCCCGGATCAAACTATTGTCCCGGACCGTCCCGGACCACCCCGGCAGTTTTTGACCGTCAAAAACATCCGGGGTCGACTGCCGGACCGCCCAGGACCATCCAGGACCATCCAGGACCATCCAGGACCATCCAGGACCACCCCGGTGCCAACACGGTGTCAACACGGACCGAATCCCGGATCACCCCGGATGGGGTCCGGGATGGTCCGGGACGGTCCGGGACGTATATGGGACTGTAGCTTTAGAATTACAAAGAGAAGTTCAAAGGAGGCACATAAGCTACAGTCCCATATACGTCCCGGACCGTCCCGGACCATCCCGGACCCCATCCGGTGGGATCCGGGATTCGGTCCGTGTTGACACCGTGTTGGCACCGGGGTGGTCCTGGATGGTCCTGGATGGTCCTGGATGGTCCTGGGCGGTCCGGGAGTCGACCCCGGATGTTTTTGACGGTCAAAAACTGCCGGGGTGGTCCGGGACGGTCCGGGACAATAGTTTGATCCGGAGTGATCCGTGTAGCCACCGTGCTGGGTCCGGGGTCATCCGTAGTGGCGCCGGGGCGGTCCGTGTTGATCCGTGGCAGTCCGGGAGTGAGTTATTGACCGCCCAGGACCATCCAGGACCATCCAGGACCATCCAGGACCATCCAGGACCACCCCGGTGCCAACACGGTGTCAACACGGACCGAATCCCGGATCACCCCGGATGGGGTCCGGGATGGTTCCGGGACGGTCCGGGACGTATATGGGACTTGTAGCTTTTAAAGCATCACACTTTTTTGAACAAAACATCCCGGACTATCCCGGATCACCCCAGACCATGGTCCGGGATGGTCCGGAGTGGTCCGTGCTCGTCCGTGCTGGTCCGGCTTTATATGGGACTGGGGCTATAGTAAGCTATAAAGAAAAGCTTATCTAAAGACACACTTCCCTGGTCTTTATATATACGTTGGCCTATCATATTTGTATCGTCCTGATGACATGCTAAAGCTACAGTCCCATATACGTCCCGGACCGTCCCGGACCATCCCGGACCCCATCCGGGGTGATCCGGGATTCGGTCCGTGTTGACACCGTGTTGGCACCGGGGTGGTCCTGGATGGTCCTGGATGGTCCTGGGCGGTCCGGGAGTCGACCCCGGATGTTTTTGACGGTCAAAAACTGCCGGGGTGGTCCGGGACGGTCCGGGACAATAGTTTGATCCGGGGTGATCCGTGTAGCCACCGTGCTGGGTCCGGGGTCATCCGTAGTGGCGCCGGGGCGGTCCGTGTTGATCCGTGGCAGTCCGGGAGTGAGTTATTGACCGCCAAGGACCATCCAGGACCATCCAGGACCATCCAGGACCATCCAGGACCACCCCGGTGCCAACACGGTGTCAACACGGACCGAATCCCGGATCACCCCGGATGGGGTCCGGGATGGTCCGGGACGGTCCGGGACATATATGGGACTGTAGCTTAAGCCCCAGTCCCATATAAAGCCGGACCAGCACGGACGAGCACGGACCACTCCGGACCATCCCGGACCATGGTCTGGGGTGATCCGGGATGGTCCGGGATGTTTTGTTCAAAAAAGTGTGATGCTTTAAAAGCTACAGTCCCATATACGTCCCGGACCGTCCCGGACCATCCCGGACCCCATCCGGGGTGATCCGGGATTCGGTCCGTGTTGACACCGTGTTGGCACCGGGGTGGTCCTGGATGGTCCTGGATGGTCCTGGATGGTCCTGGGCGGTCAATAACTCACTCCCGGACTGCCACGGATCAACACGGACCGACCCGGCGCCACTACGGATGACCCCGGACCCAGCACGGTGGCTACACGGATCACCCCGGATCAAACTATTGTCCCGGACCGTCCCGGACCACCCCGGCAGTTTTTGACCGTCAAAAACATCCGGGGTCGACTCCCGGACCGCCCAGGACCATCCAGGACCATCCAGGACCATCCAGGACCATCCAGGACCACCCCGGTGCCAACACGGTGTCAACACGGACCGAATCCCGGATCACCCCGGATGGGGTCCGGGATGGTCCGGGACGGTCCGGGACGTATATGGGACTGTAGCTTTAAAAGCATCACACTTTTTTTGAACAAAACATCCCGGACCATCCCGGATCACCCCAGACCATGGTCCGGGATGGTCCGGAGTGGTCCGTGCTCGTCCGTGCTGGTCCGGCTTTATATGGGACTGGGGCTTAATAGGCTACTAAAATTCTAAACCTTTGGTTTTAAAAAAACACACTCAATTTAATACGTTTCATCCTCGATGGCTGACGGGCCCAAAGATATAAATAGATAACTCAATGCATATATGCTATGGATGCAACTTTGTTATAATAAAAATAATATACTAGTTTTTATATAGCGCTTATTACACTGAGCGCTTTCAAACTTGGAGATTATTACCCCGACTCTGTGCTGGCATTACGGCGCTCTAGAATTTCAAAGAGTTAGTTCTTGCCAGGTACCCATTCACATCACCTGGGTAGAGTGTGGCAAATGTAGATCAATGTCTTGCTAAAGGCGGCGGGTCTCGAACCGCGGACCTTATGGTCGACAGTCCGGCGACTTAATCACTCGACTACGGCACCTATGCATGACAGATCCAGTGGCGGATCCAGGATTTGCCGATAGGGGGGGGGGGCCTAAAATTTAAAAATCGCGCTGAACAAAATTCTGCTCAGTGGGGGGGGGGGGGGGGGGTAAGAGCATTTTGTTTCTTCCTCAATTTTGCTCTCGGGAATTCAAAAATTGAGCAGATCATTTTTTGCTCAGTGGGAGAGGGGGGGGGGGGTAGTGTGAGCACTTACTAGACTCGATTTCAACCGAGACAACGATCATTGAATATTGTAAAATCGCATATGCTCCCAATATATTCATTTGAACCAAATACATGACCCCCATACCAAAACTTTGTAAATACCTTTAAGGAAAATAAAAAATCCAAGATTGTGTCCGAAATGACTACAGTATCCTAAAAATGACCCGGGAGTGAGTTAATTGGCTATATTATTTTTTTTTTTACCGTAAAGCTATAATTAGAAAGATATAAAATATGTTTTAAAGGTCAGGATGTTCACTAAAATGCTTTAAATTAAAATGACACAAAAGATGATCGCCATCTTGTATTGCAAGATGGAAGCCAAAAACTTAAATCAGTCTCAACTCGTGATATATCCTTCTTCTGCAATTTTGGTATCTTTGCCTAGGTTTTGGATTGCGACAAAACCATTAAGACTGTTTAAAATGTGTTATGGTTTTCAGAAAACCTTGAAATCCAAGAAAGCATCCATGACAGCCGGTATCGCAACATTATCAGATTTCGGTTACTATTTACAATATAGAGTTTGTGTAAACCAGGTCCATTTTAAGGGTAAGAATATTCATTCAAAAATAGTATCAACTATAATTGCAACTTTTGTGGAACATTGTATACAAGATGGCTGCCATTGAATCATTAAAAATGGCTGCAAACGCCATAAATCATTAAAGGTATCCCTCCCTTGTCTTTACCTTAGAAGTTAGATTGAGGGTTAAAAATCTATTGAAACTATTCAAACTACAGTTGTTCCTTATGTCAAGCACTAAAAGAAAGCGTTGGAAATCTTTTGTTATTATTTTTTATGGGGGAGGAGGGGGGTCAAACCCTATTTTGACCAAACTACTGTACGTACCAGGTGAATAAAAAAAGTTGGTACATGTAACCCAAGGGTTCTAGAGAGAAACATATGTACAAAAACAATAAAGGTCTATTCGTTTTGATTTTGCCTCACCCGTTTCGCATCGTGAACCAGCGAATCCTGGTGCACAATAACACGTTCCTTCCCGACACGTTCTTCCATTTCCACAGATCACATTGGCACATGGATCAGTGCCTGTGCCGGGATCAGTACCAGTGCCGGGATCAGTACCAGTGCCGGTATCAGTACCACCTGTAGGGATCGTCGGCACTCGCCATTAAAATGCATGCTTATTTTGTTACAAACCTCATACATATTCATGTATTTGTTAGTATTTGTTTATGCGTATGAGCAGCATGAATAGGTGAGTGAAGATAGATTCATTAAAACAAAATATAGCCATAGGTAAAACATAGTTTTTGTTATTTCCTTGTATACACACACACACACACACATATATAAATAAATATATATATATATATATATATATGTATATATATATATATATATATATATATATGTGTGTATGTGTGTGTGTGTGTGTGTGTGTGTGCTGCTTTGAGAATGTGTGTGTTGTGGGGTGCAGGGCGGTTTTATTAAAACACTCATTACCAATAATTATAGTGATCACGATGTTATCAAGAAAAAGTAATGATGCTATAGCATGCAGTTGAAAAGATAATAACCATTTTATAGTACACCAAACTACAACAAAAAAGTAAAATCAAATATATGCTTACTTCCTAGCGGCACTGCCAGTTCGTACAGTTCCGAAAAGAATCGAAAAGAAACAAAAAGATGAATGGAAAAGCAGGCACGTAGCCAGAGTTTGATGTATTAGAGGGGCACATACATGTAATTGATCAACGTCCTGGGCAGGGGTCTAAAAAAGTTCAACCCCCGTGCCCCCCCCCCCCATGGCTACGTGCCTGTGGAAAAGTACACAAGTAGTTGTTAAAATGTATACTCAACAACAGTCCAATGCCAATAAATTTGCCAGTCACATTCACCCTAGAAAATTAAAGTATCAAGAGATTCATCATTTACCTCAACTGTGCCATTGAAAAATTTGATTTCATTGTAAATGATTTCCATTAATTTGAGTATGTCTGGAAGCCCTAATATTTGTATTTTTATTAGTCAAAACATTTTGTTTGCGACAATTCGCTCTGGTGACCAGTTACCACCACTACAACTTTCAAAGTTAACTGAAATTTAAAAAAAAATCTTTTTCTAGCTCAAGTATCTTGGCAAATAGCGCTATATTTATTTCGTAATTAAAAAAAAAAAAAAGTTATCACTCACACAGGCATACACATGCACGCACACACATTAGCAACTCCACGTCGTGCTAGAAAGATCGTACAATGGATATTTCTTTATAATTTTATATAAAATATTTGTCAATATTTCAATTAATGCATTCATCTTAAAGGAATAGTTGAGTTCTAGTTTCAGACTGCAAATGCCTGCAAAGTACATAGTTATTGCTCTTATTCTTATGTATGAAATTTCTAGTGCTCTTTTAGGACCGAAAATTGCTATGAAGGTAATTTCATACCCCCGAAATGTGTGAGATTTAGCCAATATAATCATACCAATTCAGGACCACTTTCAAAAATATGGTGACCGTTAATTAATCAATTAATTTATAATAACAATACACGGGCCGGCTGGTTGTGCGTATTATAACCAACATACATTGTAAAAAAAGCCAACATCAGCATTGGCTGGAATAAAACGTATTAGGCGCTATCTCGTTTTTCAACGGCAATATTTGTGGGGCACCAAAAATATTAGAAATCGTCTTATTTCTCTCTGAACAGATTTTGACCAAAACAAGATGATTTTGTCATTTAAGTTGTATGTTCTTTCAAATTTGACACTCAGTTTTTCATTATGTCACAAAAAGATTATTTTGTGAAGTGCCCTCTGCAACAAAACTCAACTATCCCTTTAAATGCAAATGAAAAGATTACCAACAATGCAACAATATTGTTTTGACTCACAGAACAGTGCGAGGGCGACAGCTCCAATTATAAGCAACAAGACGATAAGAAACATGATAATGGACGTAAAGAAACAGATCATCCGTCTATAACGCAGGTACATCATCTCCTCATAAGCAGTCATGGGATAGTGCCTTCTGCGACCCATTGAATCATCACCCAATCCGCTGTTGTAAGGACGGCCAAAAGTCACGTCTGCATCGTATCTAAAGAACATTTGCGGCGATGCAGGTTCATGCCTCGAGTTAGGGGGTCCACCTCTGTACCAGTTATACTGGTAAACATATGAAAATAGAACGAGAAAGACATTACATGACAAGGGCCGTCGAGGGACCACTTTGAAATTGAAGGAAGGGGGGGGGATATTTGCCGTCAATTTAGTTGAAAAGTTTCATATTTCACACATTTTTCTTGCAGCAAGTAAAAAGGGAGGAAAGAGGATTATCAATTTCTGATATTTGCCGACAGAAAAGTGTCATATGATGGAGAGGCGGAGGGGTGTAACATTTACATTCACCCCACCCCTCCTATATCGAAGGTTCATGATAACCCCTATTTTTAACATGTTCCTTTTTAATGGGAGAAATTAGATCGAGTTACATCTACATATTGTAACGGAGTTGTTTCAACGTAGCGGGCGCATGTGGGTCAGTGCATGCGGGTGGGCAGTTAGGTATTAGGCATGAGCAAGAGAGGACGTGTTCGGGCAGGTAGCTAGGGAGGGCAGGATAAGATAGGTGAAACAGGGTGAATCGGAGTACTGCTACTAGCTGTTGAAGGGAAGTTACATTGTAAAGTTGGAGTTCTTCGTGAATAAAGGCAAGTACCTTTTGATGTAAAATGACACTGTGTTTCCGTGTATTATAGAAAAGTAGCGTGATCTGAGTGCGATCGATGATGTTGGAGTGATAGCTTCACTGTTTAAGAAAGAACCGTGCGGGTGATTGGAGTCTCGTGAGATTTATTGACCGCTCGGTAAATGGTGCAGGGACCCCGGACAAAACCCGTTACATTGGTGGCCGCGGTGGGATAAACATGCTGAAGCAGGAATTAAGCAACATCAAGTGATTATCGGGAATGCTAGTTCGCCTACACCTACGCCTTCACCTACTACTAGTTCACCTACACCTACACCTACTATAGTTCACCTACACCTACTATAGTTCACCTACACCTACTATAGTTCACCTACGCCTTCACCTACTAGTTCACCTACGCCTACACCTACTATAGTTCACCTACGCCTACTATAGTTCACCTACGCCTTCACCTACTAGTTCACCTACGCCTACACTTACTATAGTTTACCTGAACCTACTAGTTCACCTACACCTACACCTACTATAGTTCACCTACGCCTACACTTACTATAGTTTACCTGAACCTACTAGTTCACCTACATATATAAGTGCCTATTCTCCACATCCTATGTATAGCGCCTATAATGCTCTTCGTGTTATCACCTAAATAGCGCCTACACACAGCACACTTGCCCAGCTACACAGCACACAGTTTGAAGTTGTTGGATCACCGTGTGGCAGTATGGCAACTAGCCTGCATTCGGTGGAGGAGCTAGAAAACCTGGTGGCTGAACTGCAAGAGAGTAACGAGTACCTCGAACACTCCAAAGGACAGAACAGGCTGTTGATGGAGCAAAATCGCCTCCTTCAGTTGAAACTGGATTCAGCTACTGCAGCACACGGACGGAGGGATGAAGAAGTGCAGCTTCGTGACTGGGGAAATCCCAACAAGTTCGAAGTACGATCTCCAATGAGTTATGAACTGCCTGCCACAACAGTTGAGAAGACGGGAGAAATGGATAAGGCTGAGTTTCCCAGCAGGCTGTACAGAGAGGTACAACCACAAGGCACATTAACATCAAGGCAACACTTGCACAGTGAAACAAGTGAGTACAACCTCAGAGGATCAACTACAAGGGCCGACCAAGAGGAAAAAGAGTGGGATAGGGAGCATGCGAGAGAAGGAGGCATGTCACAGGAACCAAGGATGACAAGACAGGAATTGAGTCCTGGGTTTTCTGATGAAGAAAAAACAGGAATGTCGCGCATTTCCCGACCCAGCATTGTGCCAGACAAGTTCGATGGGAAGAATCCATGGATCGACTACATCCAGCATTTTAGGGCATGCAAGTTGGCGAATGGTTGGAACGACGAGGAGGCCAAGATTTTCCTTGCCGCTAGCCTTAGGGGAGCAGCGATCAAAGTCATGGGGAGCCAGAGGCAACTCTCGAGGATAACGTACCAGGAGCTCGTTCATTTGCTCGAGAAAAGGTTCGGCCCAGGGCAGATGGCTGAAAACTACCTCCTTGAATTACGTTCAAGGCGGCAAGGACCTCAGGAGACTCTTCAGGAGTTGGGTCAGGCTGTTCGAGAATTGTCTGAATTAGCATACCCAGAACTACCAGAAGAGGCGCGTGATCGTTTGGCGCGTACACACTTTGCAGAAGCAATAGAGGAGCAGGAAATCCGTGAGGGCATTTTCAGATCACAGCCAACCACAATGGATGAGGCAATACAAGCTGCTATGACCACGGACAACTTTTTCCGCCTTGAAGACCAACGAAGTGGGAGAAGCAGGTTCCACCGCAAACTAGCCAGATCGACGGAGGAACAGCAATCACCTCTCACAGAAATATGGAAAGAGTTAAAAGAGATGAAGCTCAAACTTGAACAACGAGACAACAAGGTAGAAACGTGGAAGAACCAATCACGTGGAGAAGTTCGGAACTGCTACAATTGCGGCGAAAAGGGGCATTTGGCTCGGAATTGTCCTCAGAAGAAAGGACAAGATCCGTCGGGAAACGAGCACGAGCCGACTCTGCAGCCCGAGGGAAGGCCACAAGAAAACAAGGGCAAAACCGGAAAGGACGAACAGTAGAGAACAACCAAAGGGGCAGAACTGATCAGGAAAGACATAATGTGTCTAGGGCATGTGTCCAGAGTGGACTCTACGTTGAAGTTGAGATTAGGGGAGTCAAGACCATGCTTTTGGTAGACACGGGAGCAACAGATACAATTCTTTCTAACACAGTATACTACCGAATTCCCAACGAGAAAATGCCAGAATTGACAAGGTATGGAGCAAACGTTTCTAATGCTGATGGAAGCAGAATGGAGACAATGGGCAGCTCCTGTCTAGAATTAAAGGTTGGCAGGACGGTTTGTTCAATTCGTGTCATATTTGGCAATACTGGCTCAGCAGAAGGGATCCTTGGAATGGATTTTCTGATAGCAACACATGCGAAGATCGACTTACAACAACTGCAACTGGACTTGAATGGAGACAAAATCAAATGCAGTGATAAGCTGGGGCATGGATTATGCTTCAGGGTGGTGGTAGAGGAGACTACCAAGATTCCACCGGGTCATGAAGCATTGGTCCCAGGATTGATTAAGGGGAATCCTGGTGAAGCCGGTCTCGGGATCCTAGAACCTACAGAGGAAAACGAAGTAGGAAGAAAAGGGGTGATGGTTGCAAGAATCTTGGCAGAATCTACAGACAACACAGTACCTATTCGAGTGTACAACCCCGGAGACAGGGAATGCACTATCAAGCGAGGCACAATGGCAGGTCACTTTACCCCGGTGAAAAAGACTGATGTTGTAGACATGACAATGCACACATCCAACGATGAAGATACAGGTGACGTCCCTCCACATTTGGTTGATTTGTTCAAGCGGAGCAAGACAGAGGTACCCAACAGCTTTCACGATAACATTGCCGAACTTCTACGCAAGAACCAAGACGTATTTGCGAAATCTGACACAGATATTGGACGGACCAACCTTGTTCGCCATGGCATCAACACAGGGAATGCGTCAACGATAAAGGAGAGGCCACGAAGATTCCCACCAAAGGAACAGCAAGAGATTGACTCCCAGATACAGGACATGCTTCAATCTGGAAGCATAGTGCCAACAGAAAGCCCGTGGGCTTCAAACGTTGTGTTGGTACGCAAAAAGGACGGATCGAAGAGATTTTGCATAGACTATAGGCGACTCAACAACGTGACAGTGAAAGATGCATTTCCGATACCCCGCATTGATGAGACACTGGACACTCTGGGTGGATCAGAATGGTTCTCAACTCTAGATCTAGCGTCAGGATATTGGCAGGTCGAGCTAGATGAGGATGCCCAGAAGAAGTCGGCATTTGTGGTCCGTGGTGGCCTCTACTCCTGGCGGGTCATGCCGTTTGGGCTCTGTAACGCGCCGTCGACGTTTGAACGTCTTATGGAGCGTGTCCTTGCAGGGTTACACTGGAAGGTTCTACTCGTGTACCTCGATGATGTGATTGTTTTTGCTAAGACTGTAAATGAAGAGTTGACAAGACTAGAGACAGTTTTCCAGCGCCTCCGGGATGCCGGGTTGAAGCTGAAACCCAGAAAGTGCCATCTCTTCAAAAGGAGTGTCTTGTACCTTGGCCACGTAGTGTCACCTGATGGCATCTCTACCGATCCTGAAAAGATCAAAGTAGTGGAGGATTGGCCAGTTCCAACTTCTGTTAAAGAAGTCCAAAGCTTCCTCGGATTGGCGTCATACTACCGACGTTTCATTGGTGGTTTTGCAAACATTGCACGTCCTCTTCACCAGCTCACCGAAAAAGGCAGGGAATTCATCTGGACTAACGAGTGTGACTGCGCTTTCTCTGAGTTGAAGGAACATCTCCTGACGGCACCAGTCCTCGCATACCCAGACCCTGAAAAGTCATACATACTGGACACTGATGCAAGCAACGTGGGCATAGGTGCGGTACTCTCTCAAGAAGTAGGAGGAAAGGAGCGAGTCATCGCATATGCAAGCAGAGCTCTATCCAAACCCGAAAGGAACTACTGTGTGACAAGACGCGAACTTCTAGCCGTTGTTGTCTACCTCAAGCATTTCAGACAGTACTTATACGGAAGTAAAATTACTGTCAGAACCGACCACGGCGCCTTGAGATGGCTGCTGAATTTCCGTGACCCGCAGGCGCAGATGGCACGATGGCTACAGGTCATAGCAGAATATGACATAGAGATAGTACACAGGGCTGGTCGTTCTCATTCCAACGCTGACAGCCTGTCGAGAAGGCCATGTGTTGCTTGCAAGCAGTGTGGAGGAGGTGAGCCACCTCTGGAAGAGCAACAGAAAATCCCAGAAGTTCACATAGACAATGGAGTGAAAGTGAACGCCGTGACCCTCGAGCCATCAATCACCTCTGCAGACATGAGAGACAGACAACTAGATGACAGTTCCATGAGTTGGGTCATAGAGATGAAGGAGAAAGGAGAAGACCGGGCCAACTGGAGTACAATGTCTTCCTTTTCAGCTGCGAAGAAGGCATATTGGCGATGCTGGGACCAACTCGAGATCAGAAACGGCGTCCTTTGTAGAAGATGGGAGTCAAACAGAGGCGATCAGATTGAGTGGCATGTTGTGTTGCCTGAGGCCCTCAGGAAGATGATGGTCCAAGAAATACACAGCGGGCCTTCAGGCGGACATCTCGGAATGCGTAGGACTACAGCAAAGGTTCGCCAGCGATTCTACTGGCCTGGCCTGGATACAGATGTTAGGTCCACAGTACGTCAATGCAACGTATGTGCTTCTAAAAAATCACCCAACAAGACCAGGAGGGCCCCCTTGCAGCAGCACCAAGTCGGCATGCCGATGGAAAGAGTCGCTTTGGACATCATGGGCCCCCTTCCCGAGTCGGAGCGAGGGAACCGATACATAATGGTTGTGGGAGATTATTTCACCCGATGGATGGAAGCCTATGCAATACCTGACCAGAAAGCAACAACTGTGGCGACTGAGTTCGTGAACCAGTTTGTATGTCGTTTTGGAGTCCCATCAGTCTTGCATTCGGACCAGGGCCGAAATTTTGAATCAGCGGTCTTCAGAGAGATGTGTAGTGTCTTGGGCATAGAGAAGACACGGACAACGCCGTACAACCCGAAATCCGATGGACTAATTGAGCGATTCAATCGTACGTTGATCACCATTGTGTCCATGGCCATCGAACCTACCAGACGGCAAAGAGATTGGGATGAGAAGTTACCCCTCGCTCTCTTCGCCTACCGTTCATCCCCTCAGGAGTCGACCGGCGAGACACCGAACATGTTGATGTTAGGGCGAGAAGTACATCTGCCAATAGACCTTTCCGCTGACTTGTGCAAGGATGATCGGGAGCTGGATCGCGGTCTGGATACGGATTATGCGGAAAACCTAAGGAACAAGATGAGGCTGGCGCACGAACCTGCGAGGGAGAACACATCAGAGAGTTCAAGGAGGCAGAAGAAGGTCTACGACAGGAAAGCACATGCACATGAATTAACGGTCGGGCAATTTGTGTGGTGCTACAACTCAGCTAGGACAAAGGGGTTGTCTCCCAAATTGCAGCGTCGTTGGAAAGGGCCGTTCCTCATCATTCATCGATTGTCTGATGTCGTCTACAGGATACAGGCAAAGAACCGAGGAAAGAAGATGGTAGTTCATGCTGACAGGTTAAAGCCTTATTTAGGTGAACCTCTTGCCTCGTGGATTGATGAACCTACAAGTCAGCAAGTAGACCACGCTGAAGAGGAGATTGGAATATCACAAACAGAAGACCTTGTAGAAGATGGTGTTGGAGTCCAGGCAGAAACAGAAACTGAGCAGATACAAGACATAGCCGAAGGGGAGTTGTTGCAAAGTAAAGCGGACAGTACTGTACAGCCAAGCCCAGTTCCTAGACGAAATCCACCACGGACAAGGAATGCGCCAGGGCGACTTCTATATGAGATTTGACTTTAGCATCGTGTTCGTGCTGAGGGATCAATATGGGAGGGGACTCCGAGAGGACAATCAAGTGCTTCACATGCCAGAAGTACTTTGCACACAAGAGGAGCTTGGATCGTCACATTGACGTCGAACACAAGGACGAACAACGCTTTGTATGTCAATATTGCAGCAGAGCATACAACAGGAAAGATAACTTAACGGCACATTGCAGAGACAGACATCCTGAGAAATCCCAAGACCGGGAGCGAAGCCAGTTGCGGGGAAGGTACCTTGAAAGGCAGAGCAAGTCTGATCATCGCCGTCGCAGTAGGAGCCCGTCGAGGTCGCCTTTGCCGAACCAGAGAGAGGAGAAGAAGAGAAAGGACAGGAAGAAACAAGTTGTTCAGGCAAAGCTTGAACGCGATGAGTTGCCCCAAGACCCGCTCCAGGTTGTCGTCTCTCCTCGCACCAGGGAAGAAGTAGAGGGGAGGAAAGACAGTCGCTCGAGAAGACTGTCTGGTAAGCCACTCGCTATGATGAGACAGCAGCAACTCACCAGTTCTGAATCAGAGGAATCTGCAGTCGCTGATGTGGCGTCGCCGGAAGATGGTTGTGGAGGCACAGCTGTTGATGTCAGGAGTGTCCAAATAGGTCGTCCGATTCCGCCCCTTGACGTGAAGAGGTTGTTGCGCAACCAGAGGGTGGAAGTTAATGAATTTTCCTCCCAGACCTCGTATAATGGGGCAGAGAAAGTTTTCCAAGAGACGAGGGAGAGGAAGTACGGCGCCATCTTCTTGCGGAATAGTGCCGACGGGAGTCAGAAGGAAGAAGGCGGGGGGACGACGAAGGTGCGTAGTGTCCAAGCTGGAGTCGTAGGTGTTCATATGTCAGATGAGCAGTTCTCGCGAGCTATCTTAGGGAGGATTCAGAGCGTGACGCAGACTACCACTAGGCAAATATTTCAAGGGGGGATCCTTGTTAGTAAAGAGGAATCAAGGAAGGAGTTTCATGTCGACATCATTGCAGGATTTGATGATTCAACCCAATCCGTTCAGTGAGATGTTAGACGCTATGCACAAGTTCATATGATGATCGCAGATAATAACCAAAGGACTTACTACGTGTAATAAAAAAAAAAAAAAGAAACGGACTCTGTATATTTTTCATGTTTTCATCAGTTATTAATTGTTCAAGTTTTGAGATGTTTTGTGACTTGCAGTTTTATAGTTAATGTTACGCACGGGATTAGTTGTTTTTAAGTTTATAAAACGAGGACGTTTTTAAATTAAGGAGGGGGCAGTGTAACGGAGTTGTTTCAACGTAGCGGGCGCATGTGGGTCAGTGCATGCGGGTGGGCAGTTAGGTATTAGGCATGAGCAAGAGAGGACGTGTTCGGGCAGGTAGCTAGGGAGGGCAGGATAAGATAGGTGAAACAGGGTGAATCGGAGTACTGCTACTAGCTGTTGAAGGGAAGTTACATTGTAAAGTTGGAGTTCTTCGTGAATAAAGGCAAGTACCTTTTGATGTAAAATGACACTGTGTTTCCGTGTATTATAGAAAAGTAGCGTGATCTGAGTGCGATCGATGATGTTGGAGTGATAGCTTCACTGTTTAAGAAAGAACCGTGCGGGTGATTGGAGTCTCGTGAGATTTATTGACCGCTCGGTAAATGGTGCAGGGACCCCGGACAAAACCCGTTACAATATTAATGGAGGCAACATACATGTAATTGATCGACGTCCTTGGGAGGGGTCTTAAAAAGTTCAACCGATCTTGATTTTTTTTTCGGGGGGGGGAGGAGCATGTGCCCCCTCCCCCCCCCCCCCCCCCCCCGTGGCTACGGGCCTGGAGACCAGCACTAGAATACTGCTCTCCCGTGTGGCACCCTTTTTTTCCTTCCTCACAGTTCTTTCTTTCCCTTTCTCTCCTATTTTCCTTTCCCTTCTTTATCCTTCTCTCTCTCTCTCTCTTTCCTGTTTTTTGTTTTTGTTCGTTTGTTTGTTTTTGTGTTGTTTGTTGTTTTGCAGGGGGGCAAGGCCCGCTTGGCCCCCTGGATCCGTGCCTAATAGGCATTACAATTTAAGTTGTTGACAATGTAAAGTTTATCAAATTGCGCTTCTGATGTAAAATTCACAATGTAAAATTGTATTTCAATAGAGAAGCAATAACATCAACCTGCATGTACACTTCCAAATGGGTTTGATTCACAGCCAACATAAGTCCTTTCTTTGAAAAAAAAGAATTACATTTCAAATCTGAAGTACATGTAGTGTTTACAAAAGTACACAATATACAGTGAACAGTTACTATTCTTATATGCCAAACAAAATACAAGGAACCAGCTATAGGCGTAAGACTTAGGTCTGGGTCGGTACTGTAGGCATCCATCTTGATCTACCGATGATCTTAAGATTCAGTTCAGTTCAGTACATTTTATTCAAAACCACACTGTTACATAAAACAGAGACTGGTAACAGTACATCAATCAACATATTCTAGCTTGATTACATCATAAACTGAATGGTTTTAGGACCCCTTTAGAAGCTAAGCTTGTGAGTGGGCCCCTATAGTCAACAAAATACATACATTTACAGTAAAAAGAATGTTACGTATGATTATACAATGGATGAAAATACTAAGCTACGGAATAAGATCGCCGTTTCAAACCGACTCGCCCTAGATAAGCTACCTCTCGCGGCCGTCGTCCACACTATGAGCAAACACGACGGAAGTAAACACGTCAAATTATTAACCCCCCCCCCCCCCCCGGTCTAGCCCTGAGGACTAGAAAAAATCCCCTAAACGCGTAAACCATCGCGTACAGCAGGATTTTGCATCATTTGGAAAAAGTACATTTTGCCTCAAAAATGGCCCAAAATTGATGTTTTTGAACCCCTTAATGCGGCACCGCACGGACAGCGTCCAATCTTAAAAAACACCTCTTTATACGCGTTTTCTTGGCAGTCTTTTTATTTGAGTGAGATCCCCGGGCAGCGCTTTTTTTTACACGATTGTTTAGCCATTGTTTTTGCGAAGAAATTCTTAGAAATACTGTGGTGAAAGAATGGGCAAGCACGTACACTCAGGAAGGGAAGATAATATAAAAGGGAAAACAAAGAAATACATAAAGAGAGTGGAGAGGATATGGAGAAGGAAAAACAAAGAAATACAAGACAAAAGAGAAGAGGATATAGATTGAGGAAAAACAAATTAGAACATGACGACAGAGAAGAGGATAGATTGAAGGAGAACGAAGACATAACGACAGAGAAGAGGATAGATTGAAAGAGAACGAAGACATAACGACAGAGAAGAGGATAGATTGAAGGAGAACGAAGACATAACGACAGAGAAGAGGATAGATTGAAAGAGAACGAAGACACAACGACAGAGAAGAGGATAGATTGAAGGAGAACGAAGACATAACGACAGAGAAGAGGATAGATTGAAAGAGAACGAAGACATAACGACAGAGAAGAGGATAGATTGAAGGAGAACGAAGACATAACGACAGAGAAGAGGATAGATTGAAGGAGAACGAAGACATAACGACAGAGAAGAGGATAGATTGAAGGAGAACGAAGACATAACGACAGAGAAGAGGATAGATTGAAAGAGAACGAAGACATAACGACAGAGAAGAGGATAGATTGAAGGAGAACGAAGACATAACGACAGAGAAGAGGATAGATTGAAGGAGAACGAAGACATAACGACAGAGAAGAGGATAGATTGAAGTAAAAACCCGGGAAAAACAAAGAAATACATTACGAAAGAGAAGAGGATATAGATTGAGGAAGAACTAAATAAGGACATAAGTATGAAAGAGAAGAGGATAGATTGAAAGAGAAGAGGATAGATTGAAAGAGAACGAAGACATAACGACGGAGAAAAGGAAAGATTGAAGTAAAAACCCGGGAAAAACAAAGAAATACATGACGAAAGAGAAGAGGATAGATTGAAAGAGAAACAAAGACATAACGAAAGAGAAGAGAATAGATTGAAGGAAAAACAAAGAAATACATGACGAAAGAGAAGAGGATAGATTGAAGGAGAACGAAGACATAACGACAGAGAAGAGGATAGATTGAAGGAAAAACCCGGGAAAAAACAAAGAAATACATGACAAAAGAGAAGAGGACATAGATTGAGGAAAAACAAATTAGAACATGATGAAAGAGAAGAGGATAGATTGAAAGAGAACGAAGACATAACGACAGAGAAGAGGATAGATTGAAGGAGAACGAAGACATAACGACAGAGAAGAGGATAAACTGAAGGAGAACGAAGACATAACGACAGAGAAGAGGATAGACTGAAGGAGAACGAAGACATAACGACAGAGAAGAGGATAGACTAAAGTAAAAACCCGGGAAAAACAAAGAAAGAAAGGTGCACTGTGCCAAGTTTGATAACATTTCCTTCTTAGACACATAATCCACTCATTGTTCAGCATTTCAATATGTCTGGGCTGACACAAGCACTAATCTTTAGAATTTATCTGTGAATGCTAACTTGTCACAGTGCACCTTTCACATGGTGGACAGCAATGCTTTGTTATTCAGTCAACTGTGACAGTAGTAGTATGATCGGGGTGTCATTAAAAAGAGGACATTCTGTCCTTTACAACAGACACAAAATGCTTGATTATGAAATCAGTAGTTTTCATATAAATCGTCATTAAACTTCAATATCCTTTATTATGATACGCCCTGTATATCCCCATTCAAATCAAACTGACTGATGTTATCGAACAACTTAACAATATCAATCTGGCTCAAAGTGACTCGGTAACATTTATGAAGGTTGATGAAAAAACTGCGTAATTTTTGTATGAAGTTTTACTAATTATATTCCTTCTACTACAATAACTCTCTGACATGCACAAAAAACCTGAAATAATCCACTGGGGGACACCCTCTGATAGTAAATTCTCCCAACCATTTTTGAATTTTTCCAACCGTTTTTCCATGAAAATAAGACATATAGCAGGCCTTTAAAAATCTTTAAACATCTAAATGTCTGGAGTGGTATATGGAGTCAATGCATTGCTTTGTAACATTTTGTTTATTCACCTAAAATGTAATTAAATTGTAATAATAGAGTTGGGAGAATTAAGAAATCGATCAGATCATTTTCCCAATTTTGTAATATTAATAATGGTCTGTTTTTACTCAATTTTTTCAGATTATCTTTAATTATACATTTAGTCATTGAAGTCACCATTTGCTCTCATCTGAACGATGTTTCCAATTCCCTTTAATCGCGGTGGAAGTTTGTTTGAGAATATATAGCTTTAACATTGATTCATTTATGAGATATATCTTGGATCAAATCAGACTGAGTGATGTTATCGGCGAATAACTTAACAATATCAACCTTCCATTCCCCTAAATAAATCTGGGAAACTTCGGCCTAAATTCGCAAAAAAGCAGAAATATATGCCCAAATGTTCAATGTTAAAGTGCATTCGCGTAATCTATTTAGGCCGGATCGATATGATTATTTACCGTATCAGGACAATTACCCCCTGGGCAATCACCCCCCGGAAAATTACCCCCCGGAAAACTACCCCCCAAGGACAATTACCCCCTGGAAATTTACCCCCGGAGAATTACCCCCCGAGGACAATTACCCCCCAAGGACAATTACCCCCGGAAAATCCCCCCGGAAAATTACCCCCCGAGGACAATTACCCCCCAAGGACAATTACCCCCCGGAAAATTACCCCCCGGAGATTTACTCCCGAGGACAACTACCCCCGAGGACAATTACCCCCCGAGAACAATTACCCCCAAGGACAATTACCCCCGAGGACAACTACCCCCGAGGACAATTACCACCCGAGGACAACTACCCCCCGAGGACAATTACCCCCCCCCCCCTCGAAACACCATTACCGCGGCCCGAGGACAATCAAACCCAGGGAATTTGTAACACTGTGACGTATAATGCGAGCTCCTCTTCCAACTGCTATTTAGAGAAAATGTCATGAACTTTCATTTTCTTAGTTATTTATGACGGAATAGATATTTATATTCGTAGCTCACATTCAAAGCCCTCGTACCCATCTGCCAAATCTCTGTAACTTTTCTAATCAGCTGATCATATATTTGTCTTTGTATGTATAATGGGCCCTCATCCATGATCTATTCCAAAATTAAGGTTTTCTTCATGTTTATAAATGTAATGTAATATATATATATATATTTCTGTTGTCATGGTGAACTAAAATATGTTTTCTTGTACTGTAATTTATTTTGAAATAAAAATTGCCTTCAAGTTAAATATATGGTATGTACGGTGCCATATTAAAAGAAAATAAGTATCCGCACTTGGGTACATTCATCTCAATGATTTTGTAATTCCAGAGCAGCGTTTTTTCAACTGGGGTGCCGCAAGAGAATGTTAGTTACATGACAAATTTTTTTTGGCAAACGTTGATTTTGTGAAAAACAAATATCAGAAACGGGTAGAGTATTTATTTTCATGAGAAAATAAAATGTAAACAAATAATAAAATGTCTTTCTTCCTCGCTCGCTGACAATATTTTGCGAATATATCTGTCTGTCTCCTTATTCATTAGTTGATAGTGGAGCGCGTAACAGCTGCTCTGCCAGGCTCCTTTAACTATCTCTATTTTCTCTGTACTGGGTTTCTGCCAACTAGTGATTTTGGTATCATGTTGTTAATGATACTGTACTGATCCTGCTAGACTAGTTTGAACTGATTTTTTGGGTTTTTGACCATGTTAGCTATCTCTTTATTATGTTATTTACTATGTTAAGTTAGTCATTTTAGTAGTATAAGATTTGTATATTTCTCTGTGTTGATTCATTTTATGTGATTATAATTATGCTTGTACAGCGCAAAGAGAAACTTATGTTTATTTTGCGCTATATAAATATTGTATTATTATTATTATAATATATATCTTCTTTTTTTTTCGACATTACATTGTTACCACACTCATCACAATTATAAACATGATGAATCAAGGCAACGAGAGGCCCGAATATCCTCATATTCGTGTATCAAGGCCATGACCGAATATTTCACTTTATATTCGTGTACATTCGGCGGTGAGGCGTCCGCATACCTTAAATCTGTGCTAGTGTGTTGATTACAACATTATGTTTTACCATTTTGAAAATGTCTTGTCCTTGTTTTTCTTGCTCGTTCACTAAATCAAGAAACAAATGTACCCATACGTGTGTACATAGCACTTGACGAGTGCCAGAGTGATGCAAAATAAATAGTTTGTGAAGAATTTAAGATTGGGCGAAACTTATCATTTCTTAAGAGGGCATCGTGTCGAACAAAAAGTTGAAATAACGCTGCACAAGAGAAATCCTTCGTAGAAAACAGCAACCACAGTGTTGTTGCATACATTATAGTTAAAGAAAAATGTGTAGTAATGAGGAAGATCACGCGCAAGTATTTGAACAAATGTGGGTTCATGCACGGGATTTTATGGGCTCGTAGCCTTCACAGCATCTCTCAACGTGTCAGATCGTATTTTGCTATTGAATCCTGATTGTCCCCGGGGGGGGGGGGATTTTCCTTGGGGGCGGGTAATTGTCCTCGTGGGGTAATTCCTCAAGGGGTAGTTTTCCGGGGGGTAATTGTCCTTGGGGGGTAATTGTCCTCGGGGGTAGTTGTCCTCGGGGGTTATTGTCCTCGGGGGTAGTTGTCCTCGGGGGGTAGTTGTCCTCGGGGGGTAATTTTCCGGGGGGTAGTTTTCCGGGGGGTAATTGTCCTAGGGGGGTAATTGTCCTCGGGGGGGTAATTCTCCGGGGGGTAATTTTCCGGGGGGTAATTGTCCTTAGGGGGTTATTGTCCTCGGGGGGTAATTCTCCGGGGGGTAATTCTCCGGGGGGTAATTGTCCTTGGGGGGTAGTTTTCCGGGGGTAACTTTCCGGGGGGTGATTGCCCAGGGGGTAATTGTCCTAGAACCATTATTTACCAATTATTAGTAGGCGGTTTCCCGGCAAAATGTGTATCATCACGTATTAGTCAAAACATATTCTTTCACATGATTGGTAATAAGAGCTTCCATTTCATTTGTTGAGAGGGGGCGTTTCCAAAACTGATCTAGGTATTTGAACTGGGGGGGGGGGGGGGGGTTGCACATAATCTGCATTTTAAGTGAGGAAAGAAAAGAAAATAACAATCATCACACTACGTTATTAATAAGCCGACTAAACTTTCCAAATTTCATAACTTGTTGGCCCGGGTCAAAGTCCTGCCTGTTGATATAATTATTGTTATTATTGTCCAGTACCCAAAACGACGTTACCTTGTACCTCGATGAGGAGTACTTTTGTCTATCCAGCTAGTAGGCACACAAAGACCTTATCTACGTGTTCTGCATTATGTTATTTAATAGCTGAGACTAACTTGTCTTTTAATATCAAATGTGATGTAGACAAAATGTATACAGAGGTAAATATTCATGTAGATGATGTGTATGTGAGTATATTGGTGTTGTAGTGTTAGGCATCTTAACATCTTAAAAGAGAACGTGTATAAATAATAAGTCGTTAATTCTTGCAATTATTATTCAAATTGCTGTTGTATCTTGATAGTTGTATATCTAATGTTAGACATGGATCTGAAGCGCTGTACAGTATGAACTGTATGTGTAGCATCGCTGGAATGAGAAAAAAAAAGGTATAAATCTTATCGGCTATTGTTGTGTGTTGTGATTAAGAAAAAACATCATAAAAGTAGTGTAGTCAACTATCATGGTCCATTTTATGGGCTCTGTGTGGTAAATTGTCATATTTCTTTTCTGCAGATTGTACAAAGAAAAATAAGCAGTAGGGGAAATTAGTTAAACAAACTGAGATTAACATCTAACGTTATGTGTGTCTTTTCTCTCAAACATATGATTAGAGCTTGCATTAAAAAAAAAAGTATGTAAATGTTCTTATAGTGGTGTGACTTATATCTACAAAAAAATATTTGACTTTTTCTATTGTACTTAGCTAGATAGCAGGCGGGCAGGTGTTTTGCCTGTTTCACTTGTCCAGTTACAAATCTAAAATGGCTACTTAACATGAACTCAATGAAATGGGCTGGCTTAGTTACTCAGTCAACAATAAAGCTTGATAAGATGAAAATAAGAGGTCACACTTTAAAAAACCTGAAATAGTTGCCAGTAGTAAATGTATAATAATGTATTCTATCTTGATGAAGTATATAATTCATCTACTCGGCCCTACTTATGCGACTTTTATGTATTTACTATTACATGTTCAAAATTTATGTAGACTTGTGTATTCAAATCAAAGAAAATTGTAATATTCTGTAGAATCATTTATTTGCAATTTTCATTGTAGTGCGTATTATTTGCAATAGTGCATTATGTTTTTTCTAAAAGTTGTATTCAAATCTTATACTTTCTTTTCCTTCGTAAACGGATCACTTTCTTTAATTATATAAGTAGCTATAAAAGATTTTAAACGCTTTGCCAGGGATACGGTTTGGTGTTCATTTTTTTCTTATAAGCGCTCAATATTTGTAGATGGAATACGATTTTTATTTCTTTTTGTATGTATCATTTTAATGAGGATGAAATATTAATGAGATTAATATCACTGCTGCCTAAGCAGTAAAAAATAACCAATTATGGAAATAACTGCTTTATATAGGTGCTCTTAGGTGTACTCTGTGACGCCGGGAATAATGCATATTCAGATATCCACTAAACTTGGTGCCAACATATTATGCAACCCAACTGGTGTAAATATTTGGTTTGTAGAAAGATTACTACTGTGTAATTTGACGTTGGAAATTTGGAAGTGAATTGGGGCGTCAAACGATGAATACACATTTAGCTGACCAAAAATGCGAAGCAGTTTTCACTCTCTGTGGGATCCTAAACGTTACAAAAAGTCAAAATCAGTTCGAGAACAGACGTAAGACAATAACAAAAACAATTTCAGACCAATCGTATTCATATAGTGAATGACGTTGGCCTCAAGTTATGTAAGTTGTTGTTCTTGTTCTTTTAGTGTTATCGCTGTTTCATTCACTTTTATTTTGCGTTTAACTTGTTTCAAAATACATCTGAATTGTATGCTCTACATCCAGGGCGACGATTTCTTTTCATGGGGGGGGGGGGGGGCCGAAATGCGACGGACCAGTGGCGTATTGAACAATAGCGAGTTTTCGCTCAGCAACATACAGACCTTCACGGACGCAGAGCACTCAGGTTTACGGCCGTCGCACACAGACCGCCCTTGATACAATACGTGGTTTCACTTTTCGGTG
This sequence comes from Strongylocentrotus purpuratus, assembly GCF_000002235.5. Taxonomy (NCBI): domain Eukaryota; kingdom Metazoa; phylum Echinodermata; class Echinoidea; order Camarodonta; family Strongylocentrotidae; genus Strongylocentrotus; species Strongylocentrotus purpuratus. The sequence goes on along the minus strand of NW_022145599.1, from coordinate 3,741,057 downwards.
AATGCGTACGTATCTCTACGGAGGTATTGCATTTGCGATGCCTTTGGCAATTTTCGTAATGTAACCAAATTTAATGCATACGTCTTTGTGAAGTGCCTCGATACAAAATATTTCTTTCACCTGATAAGGATAATATTATTTCAATAGACAGAATCCAAACTGCATACATTAGTTGTTGCCAGTTCGACAAACATTAGGTTATTTCGCAAGCTCATTGCGGACAGAGAATCTGCGGTTCGTGTGCAAAATCGAGAAGCTACTATAGTAACAGCAGGGTGATCGCTGAGGTACTGAAATCCAGAACGGGTTTTGGCCAAATCTACGGGCGTTCTCAATGACGCCCCCGGCCCCCCCCCCCCCACTCAGGTTTCGAAATGGGGTACTTTTCGTGCGACAAAGTCCGGCCCGAGAATTGTAAAAAAAAGGGGTGTATTTGACTTTTCACCCGGAGATTTCTTTAAAAGGGGGTGTTTTTTCTTTTTTCTCTCATCTCTTTGGACTCCTGAGAAATTATTCCGAATTTAGGGGGGTACATTGAGCATTTTTCCTGATTTAGGGGGGTCTCCAAGGCAGGAAAAGCCCGCGAAAAGCCCGCGAAAGGGGGGTTCGGAAATGTTGGCAGTCCTCAGATAGGGGGTGCTTTCAAAAAGAGGGAACGAGCATATGCGTACCCTAAATAACACTGAGTGGGGGGGCCGGGATGACGCCCCAAGTGAATAAACTGCCAATCAGCGAGCTTGTACCAAAGATGGTTATGAGAATTTCGTCGTCTAATAACAAAGGATGACGAATTTTAACGGGCGGATCTAGCTTCTTTTCTATGGCGTGGACGGGGGGGGGGGGGAATCGCGCCGACCAATATTTCGCTTAGTGGGGGGTAGGGAGCACTAACATTTGTTTTCAATTTGAAAAAAGTGCCAACCAATATTTCGGGGGGGGGGGTAGAAAGCACCTTGGCCAGCCCAAGGGGGGATTTTATGGGGGCAACTGCTCCCCAAGCCGCCATCAGTACGCTAGTGCGAGGGTCGAGGGAGCAAAGTGAACGAGAGGGGCGAAGGTGACGGCACTGACTACCCCTTCACAGGTTTTTGAAGTTTTGTTGTATTAAAAAATTACTTTCCTTAGCAAAACTATAGTATAAAACCACCTCCCTGATAAAACCAAGCAATATACCTTTTTTTACACTTCACTTATACTTTGATGGTAATTAGTGTAGTCCGAAGGGTTGTTAAAGCTTATCTGTACTAGTTTAAGGAGGAAAAAAACCGCCCTGCGAGGTCACTGGACAGGTGGTTATCTCATCAACTCAGCTCTCAATTAACATTAAATAAAGAGGATCATGGGGACCAATGGTCACCGATAAGCCATTGTTTGTCTATATAGAGGGAGCAAGTAGTTACAAGTAGGACAGTGTGGCTTTAACATCAGTTTAGTAGGTAAATTGTAGTATCAAAAGGGAGCTTGGGCATGGATGGGATTTCTATTCACAAAAAGAAGAAAAAGCACAAACATCCATTCTCCTGCGTTGGCATAGGGAAAGAAGCTCTTGACATTTACAATACGTTCCAATTTGAGGAAGATACACTGTTGGTCATAAAGATGGAATAATTATTTAAACCCCAATTTATGGAATGAATTTGACAATGATTTATTCCTAATAGATCTAAATAATAGTATACATTCTCAGATTTTATTGAATGATAATTTGTGAGTGTTTATTTTGCGTTACTGCTAAATAATGTGTATGCTACTATGCTAATCAACTAGGGGACCTACGTCCTTAAGTCACAACTGACAGTAATGAGGATTAATGCCTCATAAAAGGGCACTAGTATAGCACATCTACACGGTTTTGATCCTGGGGGCTCACAGTGCCGAGGCAATTGCTTAGCCACTGAACTATAATTGTATGCAGCGGGGGATAGGGTACGTCGCCCGGTCGCCGCCCCCACAATTACACAAAAACAAAGAAAATGCAATAAATTATCAGTAATTCATTGCATTTTTCCCCCGGTCCCCAACAGGAAAACTTCATCTGAAGGGCCATGCATTATGGTTCAAGGCATGCACAGGAGATGGGTTGAAATTAGAAAAAGTGCTAAAGAAATTTGAGAACTATTGCATGCCAAAACGTAATGTAACATTTGAGAGACACAAATTTTTCACAAGGTCACAACACGAAAATGAGACAACAGATTAGTATGCAACTGAATTGCGCAATAGAGCTAAGTCTTGTGATTTTGAGACTTAAAGAATAGCCTCGTTCGTGATAGAATTATCTGTGGAATTGTGAACTCCATGGTCAGGGAACGTCTATTGAGGCAAGATGATTTGACGCTAGATAAGACTTTACAGTTGTGTCGTTCTGCTGAAACTACTCGAGCTCAGGCAAAAGAGCTGATTTCAACGGATGGGGTCTCGGTTGATGCTCTTGGGAGTAAGAGAAAGTTGTTTCACAGTAAACAAAGACAAAATCCAAGGCAAAGTCTAGGTCAACAACAAAATCAAAGGCCATATCGAAGTCAAAATCAGACACAAGGTCAGAAATCTAAAAAAAATTGCGGTCGTTGTGGAATATGATATGAGACTATCTTCCTCATGCAGAAAACTGACTACCGATAAGTGTTGGTCAATTCCTTTCGTTCGAAGTTTGTTTCCACCTTAAATTCTCCATTTTATTCATATCATTAAGCAAGTTTAGCAAAATTCTTGACAGAAATCATAACAATCATAATTTGGTAATATTTACCTCTCAACCAGCTCGTGACCTCTAATACGAGTAATTTGTGGTTTTGAGAAATAGTTTGCCCGACCTTTAAAGGGCAAGTTCACTCCAAAATTAACTTAATTTCAATAGAAGCAGAAAAATCAGACAAACCAATCAAAAAAAGTTTGAGCAATATCGGATTACTAATAAGAAAGTTATGTGTTTTTATTGACATGAAAAACTTTGAAGATCAGAAGACAAATTAGCAACTCACTCATGAGTCTATGACGTCATTGCCTCACTATCCACTTATTGTTTTCCTTATAATAATAATTTGGAATTTTCCTCCTAAAATTTCCTTACTCCATCAATCCAAGTTATATTGATAGTATTATATTCTTGTGTGGATGCACTAATATAGAGTAATTATTTTTCCTGTTTAATCATGAAATCATGAATCATGAATGTAAAATTCAATAATTGTGACTATAAAATATTCAGAAAATAATATCAATTCTTTAAATTTCATAACATATTTTGTGAAATTTCCGTATGGCTCCGTTTAGTCTCATTTCACGACGCCCCCTATCGTCAGAGCATGGTCAGCGTCAGCAGCCTAACATGTTAGCCTATGGACGTTTTTTTTTTAAATCGTTCAAAATTCATTTTTTTGTTTAAACGAAAAGCAAATCCACCCCGACGTACGTTATCACTAGCTCTTTCATTTGAGCCCTCATGACTCATTGACTTTTGAAAGTTCACCCACCGTAATTTTTCAAAATAGGTTGCAAGCTCGCCATTGCCTATAATACACATGTGAAACAAGTCTAACTTTGGACTCAGTTTACCAAGCGATTTGAAGATTATAGGTCGAGCACACGAAACATAAAACGCATGAATTATCATAGATCACTTCTGCCTATTTCATTTTGTCCATTTCATCCAACCCCCCACCGTAATTTTTCCATTTAGTAAAAGCAAACATTTTGCCGAGTTTAGCAAAAACATGAATATTCATGAACGGTCAGACAATACAGCCTTTTAGTACGTAACGTATAGTGAATGGGAATGTGCGATGATCCGTTCAGGAGGTAGAGGTCAGTGGTTTGTGCTGGCAATGTTCACGCGAGCGAAAATGAGACAATCGGAGCAATATGATTCACGCAATATGATACAAATCATATGATCTGGACAAAGGCATAGGAAAACAAGTTTTGGGGGATAAAAGGGAAATGAATGGGATACAAATATTTAAAGCAATCGATAAAGAGTGAGTCAATGACGTTACAAACTGATAACCAAATTGGCAATTTGTGTAAAAATTTTCAAGTTCTATAGCTTTTCATACTTTAAAACAAAGTCATAACTTCCAAATAGTTATCCGATTTTACTCAAATTTTGTTTGCTCTCTTTCTCTTGTTTTTCTGCATCTATTAAAATCAAACTATTTTTTGGAGTGGACTTATATAGCAAGCCTATATTAGAGGCATGCACTAACAAATTTCCAAACAACCTTAATTATGGAAGCATGAAGCTTAGTTGATATCTTTTATTTTGTAGGCCTACTTAGTATATCTATTATTAATGATTTCGAGTTTTTGGTTTTACTATTTGTTAGAAAGAGGGAATCTAAAAGGTGGTACAACGTGGATGAATACCTAATCCAGTTAGTGGTCGGGTCTTCCGAACCACAGCCTTCCACCGAGTCAAAATGAGTTGAAATTAAGATCGTTTCAAGTCGTCTTGCTTTGATATATTACGAAAAATGACCGAAATAAAACTGTCAGACTAAAATAGGACTCACGACCCTCGTCATAAGCCCATACAAAGTAAAATTGCGCAAAATCCGAGGTGCTAATTATAAGACCAATATTATATATACGAAATATGATCTTGACTTACATATCTAGACTCTGACGCCATGGTGCAAAAGAAGGCCGGGGTGTTAACCTAGTCGTGTGTTTTCAAAAAACACGCAGATAAGTGGTGCGAAAATCAATTGGCACTCGGCAGAATTCACAATTCTCAGTCATGAGAAGGACTTGCCTTACTGTTTGTTATCAAGGAGGCAGGCATACACGTGAATGACAATTTCAAAGAAGCAAATCATTGTTTTAGCAAATGTTATTTTGATACCAAGCTTGGTTGAACATGAAGAGGAGTTTTGGTGCAATTTATTTTTATGATTATGAAGTCTGTCACGCGATCCTCTGTCAAAGGGAAATGGTGCATACTGTATTCTTTGCACTGGCGTACTGGTGGGTGGGGCTTGGGGGGGCGCCAGCCCCCCCCCCCCCCCCAATAAAATTGAACCATGACTTATTTTCAATTCCATATACAAGTGATGTATAAATTTTCAACAAAATGCGTGTTTCTCCATTTCTGTTGCAAACTGACACATTCCCAAATGGCCAGGAAGAGCATATGTTTTTTTATAGTCACTAAGGGGTCGTGGCCACTAACAGTAACACTAGTAAAAAAATCCTATCAAGAAGCAACTGTGACAAGCACTGCCGGGCGTTCCATACTTACATCATGTAACACTGCACATGCACCGTAAGGGGGCCCAGTGGGGAAATTGAATTCAGACAAGATTAAGAGTAGTGAACGGTACAGCGAATCTTCTTCTTTCTCTAATAATTTAATGAAACGGCAAAGCTTCTGTGCTTCGGGGGGGGGGGGGACTGAATTCAGACTAGGATTAAGAGTCAAGAACGGTACAACGTATCGTCTTCCTTCTTTAATAATTTAATGAAGTGTCAAAGCTTCCGCGCTTTGCGCGGGAGGGGGAAACTGAATTCAGACAAGAACACGATACAACGAATCGTCATCTTTCTCTGATTATTTAATGAAATGTGAAAGCTTCCGCGCTTTGCGCGGGATGGGCGAATATGAATTCAGACAAGGATTAAGAGTAATAGTTTAATAAAACGTCAGAGTTTCCGAGCTTCGCGCGAGATGGACGAAAATGAATCCAGCAAGGATTAAGAGTTGGAACCGGTACAATGAATCGTCTTCTTTCTTTAATAACTTAATGAAGTGTCAAAGCTTCCGCGCGTTGCGCGGGAGGGGGAAACTGAATTCAGACAAGAACACGATACAACGAATCGTCTTCTTTCTCTAATAATTTAATGAAACGTGAAAGCTTCCGCGCTTCGCGCGGGATGGGCGAAAAAGAATTCAGAAAAGGATTAAGAGTAATAATTTAATAAAACGTGAAAGCTTCCGCGCTTCGCACGGGAGGGGCGAAAATGAATTCAAACAAGGATTAAGAGTAATGATTTATTAAATCGTCAGAGCTTCCGCGCTTCGCGGTATGGGCGAAAATGAATTCAGACAAGGATTAAGAGTAATAATTTATTTTAACGTCAAAGCTGCCGCGCTTCGCGCGGGAGGGGCGAAACAAGAATTAAGAGTCGAGAACGGTTCAACGGATCGTCTTCTTTCTCTAATAATTTCATGAAGTGTCAAAGTTTCCGCGCGGGAGGGGGGAGACTGAAAAATAACTTAGTTCCTGGCCCCGGGTTTATAGGGTTAAATTTGTAGACATTTGAGCATTGGCATGAATATATTTGTCGGTAATTGGTTGCTCGTTTTATCGGCAATCGGTGGCCTCTACACCCTCCCCACTCCCCCACTGACAAAGATCTAGCGACGCCCCTGATAACGACACAGTTTATACACTCGAGAAATTTGTTTGCAAGTACTACTGATGAAGTACCGGACCACAGTATTGGTGCATTTTGCGGCATCAAAGCATATACAACGTCTCAAGCCGTGACAGATCACTTTTCTCTAACTTCTAACCAATCAGAAGGCCTCGTTTTTTTTTCTTCCAGGAAGTGCCGGTGGAAATTAATACGCCAAATGTGGTTCTCAAATTGCAAAAGATACCTACTCTTGAAAGGGGTAGGAGAAAGCAATTTTAAGTCATATTGCTCCAGGAAGTGCCTGAAAATGCGTCTAATTTGGTTCTAAAATTGCAAATGCTTCTTACCTTGGGAGGGGGCCAAAAAACCCTCCCAGACCCACCCCCGCTTGGTCGCTCCCTCGCCGCTAAAGCCTCGTTCTGTCGCTTCATCGTTTTACATATATTTAACCCCTTGCCATTTTGTGCCCCCCCCCCCCGGTAAGAAATTCCTGGATCCGCCACTGATGCCCATGCATGTTAGAGTGGGGTGCTGGGGATTTTTTTTTGGTCAGCCCCCCTAACGTTTTTGCTCATTACGCCACTGATCCTTTGTGCAGACAACATGCGGTGTCTGTGAATACTTCGAATTATGTTTTTGAGCAAATTTTATTTTGATACCAAGCTTGGTTGAACATGAAGAGGAGTTTTGGTGCAATTTAATTGTATGATTATAAAGTCTGTCACGCAATCCTCTGTCAAAGGCGAGGGGTGCATACCGCATCCTTTGTGAAAATAACGTGCGGTGTCTGTGAATACTGCGAATTATGTTTTTGAGCAATTTTTTTTTCTAATACAAAGCCTGGTTGAACATGAAGAGGAGTTTTGGTGCAATTTATTTTTATGATTATGAAGTCTGTCACGCGATCCTCTGTCAAAGGGAAAGAGTCAAGTACACGGTATCCTTTGTGAAAATAACGTGCGGTGTCTGTGAATACAAAATCGAGGATCTTCTTTTAAAATACACGATGTCGTAGCCGTTCGTAATGGCATTTGTGACCGCGAGGCTTTAACCCTAAAAATGCCGAGCTATTTGAGGTCTTAGTACGGCCCGGGGGGGGCATTATGGCCCTCATATGATCTCGGTCTTAAAACGACCGATCTCCACGAAAATAGGCACGCATGTCAAGTGAAGTGTATAAAATATAATGGTAATTTCATTTTTTTGAAAAATTTACTAATTTGCATATTTATGGTAATTTATGCAAATAAGGTCATAAAAATCCGTTTTTACCTTAAATCATATATTATTCATATTTAAGCATTCTTTTTCACTACATATATTCATTAGACAATTTGGAATGATAATACGACAACAAAATTGGAAGAGCCAGCTTATTCCATATGTTATCTCTTGTTTTTATAATTTCTTATGTATTTTTTTTTTTAAACATATGTATTTTATTGTTTTTGTTGTTTTATTTCATTTCTAACTACAATTCAACTTGACTCCCAAAACAACCACCTAAACTTTAAACAAGACCTAATCACCAATGTTCGATCTAATTTTATTTAAAAAATGACATTTCCATATGTTTTGTACACAAATCACGGGCTGACATGCAAAGACAAAAGTTCAAGTGACCTTGTAACTGTAGGTCCGATTTTCAAAAAAAATAAATTAAAAGATGCGCAAGACTCGAAAGAAAAAAGTCAGCGAGCGGCGGGTCGCCATCCATATGCGTTCCCGAACAATCAGGAAGATCGCGGAGGGGGGGGGGGGCATTATTAGGCCTTATTAGGGTTAAGCTACGGTCACAAAGGTTCGTACGAACGATGCGTTGCGTTCCTACGAATCTCCCTGTTTTTCCATTGTCTTCCCGAATATCCATTGTCTGAAAATCGTTCGTACGGCGTTCGTAGCAGTTCGTAATGGTATTTGTGACCGAGGCAACCAAAGCATATTATTATTGCAGGAATTTTTCAATAACAAATGGCGCTATTTGTCTTTTAAAAAAGCGTTGCCATGATGTCTGAGCATAGACCATTTTATTTCATACCTATTTTGGACAAACAAAAATTATTTTCTAGATGCATTTATCTTTGTACTTCAAAGCACTTTACACTCAAACGGACCAATCAAAGTCAATTTAGACATCATCATAATCTACGGGGTGCAACCAAAAATGTCTTTACAACAATTGAAACTTCTTCCAAGAATACTACTTATCAGGCGCGTACGCAGGGGGGAGGGGGGGGGGGGGGTTGGGCTTAACCCCTCCCCCTCAAAATTGTTTATGTGTGGGTATCGGAGTACCCCCCCCCCCTTACTTTTTCAAGTGTATGAACAAAAATTGTGCTAAAGGGTAAAGAAAAAAATGACTATAGCCCTAAAGTCGATTTGACAACTAATAGTCATTATTGTCCCACTTGAAGACATTTTCAAGCCCCACCTTTTTTAGGGAAGTTCTAAATTAGTATTATCTTTCAAATGCAGTTGGAATTTAACTTTTTCATTTTTTTGGCCTGCAAAAGTACCTTTAAGGTGCAGCAATGGCGAACGATTGTCGCTAAAATTCAGAATTGTTGCTGGATTGTTTTTCTCTTAAAATTACCATGAAATATCAAGCTACATAGAACTATGATCGACAAACATGCAAAACCTGAGCCAGAGTCAAATAAAGGTAAACTTAAAGATATTTTATTTATTCATTTTATTCATTGTCGTGACTGTATTGTCTACTTGTTTCTTTTTCCTAAATGTCAAACGAAAAAGTTACCCCAGGCCTTAAAATATGTTAGCAGTCTGTAGCTTCTGTGATAGTGGGGATAGGTAGGGTGAAAGAATGGCATAAAACGGCACGAAACGGACATAATAGGGACTTTTAGATTCGACAGCTTTGACTGCAACGTGTGACGTCATTTTAAGGCACTGTGCATGCGTCACGTCGTCTCAGTCGGCGATCGAGAATGCGTCAACCTTGATTTTCATAAATCTAGTACGGAACTAGTAGTATATGCTGCGTGCGCATAAAATAAACAGTTCCTCAGGTAGACAAAGGAATACCCCCTTCCCTGCTATTATGTAAAAATATGTAGAACAGGGGGGGGGGGGGGCGTTTTAAGAAACAATTAGTCTGTTGTTTTCACCGACTAATATCATGTTCACCGACAGTTTGTGTACGCGTTGGTAAGTGTTGCTAGGTAGGTCAAGCCATGATGCCTTTCCAACCTGACAACAACTAATGCATGCAGTTTGGATTCTGTCTATTGAGATACTATTATTCTTATCAGGTGAATGAAATATTTTGTATTGAGGCACTTCACAAAGACGTATGCATTACATTTGGTTACATTACGAAAATGGCCTATCATTGAAGGTAGAATGAAGAACTGTATATTTTGTCCTCTTTCTTTGTCCGTCATGTTCATGGTGTTACTTCCTGCATGCATGTATATCGTCGAGTGCAATCTAAAAGATTTCTAATTGTAGTCAACATGGGCAGTTGAGTACGTTGACACGCATGATCAGTCGGCGTTTGTCGTGTTCTCGTCCACTCAATCTAAAAGTCCCTAATGGCGCCTGGACGGTTACGCATAGGCCTAAGTGATTCCGGGGAACGAAGATTTTATTGACCTTCATAAAACTGTCTCCCTACGGTGTCAGAGGGAAGGCCTTTGAGTGGTTTAAAAGCTACCTTTCAGACATAACTCAATACACCTCTGTAAATAACTTCCAGTTATCAATCAAAAATATTACCTGTGGGGTGCCTCAAGACTCTCTTCTTGGCCCTCTTCTTTTCATACTATATAGTTAAATGATGTCAAACGATCATCTAATATTTTATTTTTCACATTATTTGCTGATGACTCTTAATATTTTTCTCACATGTCATGACCCACAAAATCTCCTAAATACAATTAACTCGGAATTAGTTTTGGTTCAAAGTCGGTAGAGCAGTGGTTATCTCTTATTCATTCTACCTCCAATGTTTTCCGACTGTTTTCAAAACAATATCATGTTTGTCGATCATAGTTCTATGTAGCTTGATGTCTCATGGTAATTTAATCAATCTAAGCAACAATTTCTGAATTTTAGCGACAATCGTTCGCCATTGCTGCTCTTTAATACTATTATGACGTGCAATAACAAATTGAAATTTCAGAACTCATGATAAATTCGTGGCACATAAAAAGATCCTCAGTACTGGGTCTGATTTAAAGAAAACTTAATTTGAACCCGGCCATATTCTGTCTCTCTCTCTCTCTCACTCGCTCTCGCATATTGCTCCGATTGTCTCATTTTCGCTCGCGTGAACATTGCCAGCACAAACCACTGACCTCTACCTCCTACACGGATCATCGCACATTCCCATTCACTATACGTTACGTACTAAAAGGCTGTATTGTCTGCCCGTTCATGAATATTCATGTTTTTGCTAAACTCGGCAAAATGTTTGCTTTTACTAAATGGAAAAATTACGGTGGGGGGTTGGATGAAATGGACAAAACGAAATAGGCAGAAGTGATCTATGATAATTCATGCTTTTTATGTTTCGTGTGCTCGACCTATAATCTTCAAATCGCTTTGTAAACTGAGTCCAAAGTTAGACTTGTTTCACATGTGTATTATAGGCAATGACGAGCTTGCAACCTATTTTGAAAAATTACGGTGGGTGAACTTTCAAAAGTCAATGAGACATGAGGGCTCCAATGAAAGAGCTAGTGATAACGTACGTCGGGGTGGATGTGCTTTTCGTTTAAACAAAAAATGAATTTTTAACGATTTTTAAAAAAAACGTCCATAGGCTAACATGTTAGGCTGCTAAATCTGACCATGCTCTGACGATAGGGGGTGTTGTGAAATGAGACTAAACGGAGCCATATGTTTGTCATTGCCTTCATTTTTCCTCGCTTACTTTATTACCACGGAATATGTAATGTTTATGCACGTGTATGCCTCAATCATTGAGAATATACTCACTAATATCGCTGAAATGATTCTTCTCCTACCACTTCTTCTTCATTTACTTCTTCTTAGTAGTTGAGTAGTAGTAGTAATAGCAGCAGTATCATAAAAATCATTATTATTATCATTGTTATATTAATTATTATAGTAAATATCGTAATTATAATCATTATTATAGTAATTATGTGTTATTGTTATTATTCTTATAGTTATTTGTTTGCTTCTTCTTCTTATCATTATTATCGTATACACAATTATACGTCATGTGCGAAGAATTTATTGCTACGATACATCCAAGATGTCTACCAAAACTGTCAATTCGTTGCTGAAATATTATCAAGCCAAAAGAAGGAACATTAGAATTTCTATTTTAAATTGAAATAAATTATATAGGAGAAATAAATAGAGAATACAATCATGATTTGGAACTAGGGGATTAACATGGACATAATGCACTTGTTTACATGACCACATTATCTCTTATTCATTCTACCTCCAATTTTTCAGACTGTTTTCAAAACAATATCATGTTTGTCGATCATAGTTCTATGTAGCTTGATGTCTCATGGTAATTTAATCAATCTAAGCAACAATTTCTGAATTTTAGCGACAATCGTTCGCCATTGCTGCTCTTTAATACTATTATGACGTGCAGTAACAAATTGAAATTTCAGAACTCATGATAAATTCGTTTAACAGTTGATTACCCTTGGTTGATTCTATTGTTCGGATTATTTAGCAGAACGAGATAGAAATTGACATTCTCATGGCTAACGGCTTTGCGTTAGTAGTTGTTCATCGTCTCTACAATGCTATTTGAACAATATTTGGTGACAAAAGACGGCATTTCTATGTAGCTTCAAAAGCCATCAAATAACAAAAACATGGCACATAAAAAGATCCTCAGTACTGGGTCTGATTTAAAGAAAACTTAATTTGAACCCGGCCATATTCTGCCTCTCTCTTTCTCTCGCTCTCGTTTGTCATTGCCTTCATTTCCCCTCGCTTACTTCATTCTTACCACGGAATATGTAATGTGTATGTGTAGGCCTCATTATGTTAATTAGGGTCAGTGGTCAAATTGTCTCAATATATCTTACATACATCCATAATGATCAAGGCTAAACAGTAGAAACTTGACATATAATAGATCATAATGGGAGAAGCATTTTATATAATAATATGAAATCGTGAAAATGCATTCTTCATTATGTAAATCATTAGCATACGTATCACCTAATTCGTCAAAGTGACGAATTAAAGTCTAGTTCTATTGTGTGTGTGTGTTTGTTTCATACATTGTACTGTGTACAATATAACACTCTAAGAAATTGGATTCTTTTTATAAAGTTGTTTTTAAATAAAAGTCTAATGCCAATGGACTCCGGCCGCAAAGGATATCGCGCTTCACGCACATATGTACACTGTTGGTCATAACGGTGGAATAATTATTTTTACCCCAATTTATTGAATGATTTTGACAATGATTTATTTCTAATAGATCTAGATAATAGTATAAATTCTCAGATTTTATTGAATGACAATTGGGGAGTGTTTGTTTTGCGTGACTGCTAAAGCATGTGTGTGCTACTATGCTAATCAACTAGGGGACCTACGACCTTAAGTCATAACTGACAGTAATGGGGATTAATACCTCATAAAAGGGCACTAAGATAGCACATCGACATGGTTTTGATCCTTGGGGCTCACAGTAACGAGGCCATTGCTTAGCCAATAAATCATGACTGTACGCAGCGGGCGCTAGGGTACGTCGACGCCCCCACAAAAACAAAAAAACAAAGAAAATTCAATAATTTTTCAATAATTCATTGCATTCTGCCCCGACCCCCCAACATAAAAAAATCTTCTATGTGGGCATGCCTTGAACCATAATTCATGGCCCTACAGAGGAATTTTTCCTGTTGGGGACTGGGGAAAAATGCAATGAATTATTAAAAATGTATTGCATTTTCTTTGTTTTTATGTTTTTGTGGGGGCGTCGACGTACCATAGCGCCCGCTGTGTACAGTCATGATTCATTGGCTAAGCAATGGCCTCGTTACTGTGAGCCCTCAGGATCAAAACCGTGTCGATGTACCATATTAGTGCCCTTTTATGAGGCATTAATCCCCATTACTGTCAGTTATGACTTAAGGAAGTAGGTCCCCTAGTTGATTAGCATAGTAGCACACACATGCTTTAGCAGTCACGCAAAACAAACACTCCCCAATTGTCAATCAATACAATCTGAGAATGTACTATTATCTAGATCTGTTAGGAATACATCATTGTCAAAATCATTCAATAAATTGGGGGAAAAATAATTATTCCACCATCATGACCAACAGTGTATATCTCTCTACATCAAGATGCGATTATGTATTAATTATATATAATCGCACCTTGAAGTTGCCAACTCTCACGCATTGAGCGTGAGACACACGCATTTTACCCCAGGCCTAAAAATGATAACAATTAAGGATTGTAGAGGTTTTAATGTATTCTATATTCAATTTTAAGCTCTAAAATCAAGTAAACTGTTGGTCATAATGGTGGAATAATTATTTTTACCCCAATGTATGGAATGATTTTGACAATGATTTATTCCTAACAGATCTAAATAATAGTATACATTCTCCGATTTTATTGAATAATAATTTGCGAGTGTTTGTTTTGCGTGATTGCTAAAGCATGTGTGTGCTACTATGCTAATCAACTAGGGGACCTACGTCATTAAGTGATAACTGACAGTATTGAGGATTAATGCCTCACCAAAGGGCATTAATATAGCTGATCAACACGTTTTTTTTTCTGGGGCCTCACAGTAACGAGGCCATTGGTTAGCCACTGAATCATGACTGTACACAGCGGGGGCTAGGGTACGTCGCCGCCCCACAAATAAAAATGCTTCTGATTGGCAATCAACAGATTTGTCACTGATTTTGTCATATCACATTTGTCATTGAAAAAAGGCCTTGTGAAACGGGTCCCAGATTCAGTCATACAAAAATGCACCATAGGGGCAGGCAGTTCCTTGCAACAATACTGCACCAATTTCCTCTGATTACATAGCGAATGGATGCTTGCCTGTTGGACCACCAATCTCCTCTTGGTTACATAGCGAATGGATGCTTGCCTGTTGGACCTCCCCACTCCATGTAGGCTAGGAAAGTTATTACATTTTTTAGGTAAACGTTAGACGAATTGCAATAAAGATTTTTTTTTCACTGCAATGCATATCAGAGAGGTCCCCTTAATGGCTACCAAAAAGTCCGGAAAAATCCAAGTAGTGGAAGTGTCCCTAATTTGCATAAATCCAATATGGCCGCTATTTCAAGGATTTTCACATAGATTTTGTCGTATTGTTCAACTTGTATAGGCTGTTGTGGCACTAAAGGTGTTGGAGAAGTGCTGTATATTTTGTATCAACTAAAATACCCATATACTACAGGTACATCACATACCTGAAACAATTCCCCCGCAGACCTACACCCACACAATTCAACATGTAATTTATGCTCAATTTATCACCTTTAATAGCAGATGATGCACTAGACAAATATATTGTAATACGCAACACAAATATCATGTCATTTTAGTTTGAAAAAACTCAAACAAAAATCTTCAGAAAAACTGGCCCTTATGAGTATCCGTACATACACAAGAGCTGCTGGTAGGGCTATGTAGTGGTACAGCCTGTACCTAACATTATCCTCATGGTAATTGGATTGGTTAAAGTTGTTCTCATTGCATCAGTTTACTTTAGAGAGGTGACAAACAGAAGCATACATTGCATGCTAATGACTCATCACATTCAACTAAGTTAGACCTGAAAGCTTTTATTGATTGTGTGATATCCAGTGATAAAGCTTGATGCCTCACTCATAGTCATTCATTGTAGAACTTTAAAGTTGAACACCCAATAATAGTTTCATTATAATATCGATGGAAAGCTTATAATGTGCAGAATACAATGAATGTTTTTAATAAAAATATATGACCCCACATAGGCACAATGAATAATCAAAGTTTGTCACTACACCCACTTCATCTAAGGTAATTCAGAGGTCAAATTAAGCCTGTAATTCATGACGTAAATAGTATCATATCTTCAAAGTTCATAAAAGATTTTGTGCAATGTCATGTATGCAATATGATACAAATCATGTAACCTGGTCAAAGGCATGGGGAAATTGTTAGTTTTTAGGGGAAAAAAAGAAATTAATGGGATTAAATTATATGAAGCAATTAATAAATAGTGAGGACATGACGTCACAAACTGATAAACAAATTGGCAAGTTTGTGTAGTGATTTCCATTGTTCTATAGTTTTACATACTTTAAAAAAAAAATCATAACTTTCTTTATATATCCGATTTTTGCTCAAACTTTTTTTGATTGGTTTGTCTGATTTTGCCGCTGCTTCTATTGAAAGTAAGTTATTTTTGAAGTGGACTTGCACTTTAACAATTTTAGGTCTGTTAAATTTCACTAGGAGTATAGCCCATTTGTTTCCTTAGATATTGTCATTGTTTGTTTTCATTACATTACAGGCTCATAGCCAGGGTTTTACAAGGGGGAGGGGGTGCCTAATTTACCAAAACAGGTCAGAGACCACTAGATGAGTCGTGCAAGCAGGGGATGGGGAGGGGGGGGGGGAGGTTGTCAAAATCTTTGGTAAGCAGGGAGGGGGGTGTCTGTCGTCAAAATGTTTTTTAAGGGGGGGGGGTCAACGAGACCAAAGTGGACCTTCTAGAATTGGAAGGGGGTGCCCAGTCACCCAACGCACCCCCTACTCATTCCTTATCAGGACAGTAATATCAGGAAATTGATCTTTTATACTATGACAGAAATGACAGGTTGCCATTTGTCCTGTACAGTATATGCCTAAAGTAATCCATTAACTTTGGAATATTAATTGCGTTTATGTCCTAATCTTAATGAGGCCATGGATGGGGCCACAATGCCTCCACCCCTCCCCCTTCCGCAATTATCCATGAAGATTTCACCACACAACTCGCTTTTTTACCACATTTTCAAAAAACGAACCTATAATAATACAATTAACCTTTGGTCCTTGAGTGTCAGCCTGAAATTTTGTTTTCATTATTTGTGTACAAAACTTTAAAATTACTAATATTTCCTTAAAAGAGATACAAATTTGTATAGTACTGATGAGGAACCTATAAAGTGCTTAGATTTTGGGGTCATGATTTATAAGGTCAAAAGTCACTAGAGTACTGTATGCAAACTGGTATACAACTTGTTAATTATGATTATACAGTCCACCATCACTAAGGTGCAGACATATGTTCTGCATGCACGCAGTTCATTCAAAGTACATTTTTGTTTCAGGTTTCCACAGTAGATGGAATAAACAGGTGGGGCAGGCCCATCCCTCCCTATGGACTGTCATTCGACGCATGAAGAAGGAGGGGAAGCGGACAGAGGTGGCCCTGGATAAGGCCATGCGGGGGGACCTGCCCCCGAAGATCAAGCGAAAGTGGAGGAGAATGGACCGCAGGATTATAAGACTACGTACAAGTCTGCAGGAGGGGGGCCACAACCTGGCAGAATACTGGGGAGCTATTATGCATGCCACCCATGACTTTTGAAGAAAGGATCAGAGTTGGTGCATGAGAACCATCTATGTGATTTTTTAATTCCACTGACATGTGTGAATTTCAAGCAACTTTTTAATTGTCCTGATGTCTATAGACAGAACTAGTGGGATTGTTTGAATAATGAAAAGAAACAATCACAATATATTTGGTTGCACATGACTACCATCTACGGGATAGTGAAAGTTCACAGATGTGAAGTGGTTGAACTGGTTGCTGGGGATTTCTTTCTTTTAAGCCCGGACTAAAGTTGAGTCACTGAAGAGAATTTGGCCCATGCATGTGTGGAAAAGGGCAGTACAGTTTATTGGAATACACATACTACACATATTGTCAGTTTTTCAGGGATATGTAATCGCTGAGTGTTTATTTTTCTATAGTTATAAAACAGTTTTTTATCAAAGTTGGCACAAATGACGACCTTGAAATTTCACTGTGCAAAATATTTTTCCAACTTGCTGTTAACTTGCTGTTTACATGATAACCGCATAATATTGCAGAAACCTAGAGCAGTCTCATATTTCCGCTGGTTTAAGTTGCTCTTGGTCCTTTGGTAACGTTGCCACTGACACATGGGCGTCCTCTAGAGACTTCGAATTTCATTTATTCAAACAATATAATATGTTTGGTTTGAATAATCAGTTGATAGAGAATCAGAGATCATGTATGTATCATCTATATATGTATGTATTAAAAGTATTTTCATGCATATTTATGACAAGGATAAAGTAATCCTACCTTTTTCATACCAAGTTGCTGAACTGTAAATATAATACAAAAATATTTTTCCAACTTGCTGTTAACTTGCTGTTTACATGATAACCGCATAATATTGCAGAAACCTAGAGCAGTCTCATATTTCCACTAGTGTAAATTGATCTTGGTCCTTGGTAACATGGCAGTACTGGTAGAGATGTACAAAGATATAGTCTATTTTTTTTAAATAGAATAAGCGTTGCTTATACCTAATATAATACATTCCTTTTCTGTGGGACTAAATAACTTTCACAATGTTGAGCATTAATTTCCATTACTAAGGTAAACACATGTTCTAAAGATATTTTTCTTTTTGCTAACATAAGTGATGACATGTTAACTGCAATGCAATACTTAAGACAGCCATACATCATTTATTTCATGCACTGAATTTGCCAGTATCCCTTGTCAATTCATAAAATAGAATGCAAAATGTACAAATTTAAAAACTCTAAATCCTGCAGTTGCTCTGCACAAAAGGGAATAAGTCTATATCACAGTAGCTATACTGTACTTGGAGTCTCATAGAAAAGGTATGGAATATAAATGTACATGTACTTCCTATGTGCAAGCCTAGTATGGTTGATGTATAAGAAATAACATCATTTTCTATTGTAGTGAGACTAACTTTGAACTGTTCAAATATTTGGATGCCACTGTCATATATCTTTCCCAAGACTTTAAAAAAAAAAAATCAGTTTGAATTACTTGAAGTGCCTACTTTTTCTTTTCTGGTTCTCAAAGCCTTGCTTGCCAGACAATTTTGTATTATTTTGTGTACATGTATTTACAAGGTACAATACATGTATTACTTCTTGATCTATCAAAGTGTCTATAGAGCGTGAATGTATGTCATCCTGGAGAATATCTTCCTGAAAAAGAATTATTGCAAGATCTATAATTTAAATCCAAGATTAACGATAATGCAAGTTTATTCCAGTGAAGGGATGCATACAACATATATTTTGTTATTGAAACATCTAAAATATGTTTCATAATTTTTATTTTCTTTCCAAATCATTTTCTAGCACACCACCCTCAAAAAATGCTTGGGTTGCAGGGGCCTTTTAATGGTCTTCACATTGTGGTGGTATTCAGGGATAAAAAAGAAGGAATTTTTATTTTTCCCTTTTTGTTGTTGTAGTGCAAAAGTTAATATTTATGTGTTTCACTTTTACAGTACATGTTTTCTTCTTTCTCCTGTGATTGTGTACGTGAGAAAAATAAAACTTATTGACTTTTTCAGATACAACTCATGAAGCTTGAATGCAGTTATTGTCTCAGTAGAAGTCAATCTCATGTCAAAAGAAAATTATGTTTAGATGAATTACTCCAAAAACAAGCGAAACAACATGATTTGAATTAAACAAAAAAGGCATTTATTAAAAACCATTTAGCAGCTCAACAGCTGAATTACATTGAGTGTACATACATCATGCAAAATAAACATTCATATTTTTTTTTTTAATCAAAGAAATTATGTGGTAAAAAAATATTAGGATGCTAGGGAGAAGAGAGAGAGAAAGAGAGAGGGAAGAGAGATAAAATGTGAGAAGAGGGAAATGGAAGAGAGACAAAGATAGAAATAGAGGAGAAAGGATAAGAGTCAAAGATAGTCTGAGAGAGTAAGAGAGAGAACGGGGGGTGAATTATAAACCGAATGCTGATATTCAAACAGAATGTTTATCAAGTGTACTAGATCGAACAAAGGATTTGAATTATGAATTTAATTTCTAAAGTAAAGAGTAAAAGGGTAATGAAAGGAAAGGAAATAGATTTAAAGAGAGAGAGAGAGATTAAGGAAAAAGAAAAAGGTGGATGAGAAGTGGAAAGAGGAGGAGAAACCACATAAGAGTTGAAAAGGAACTTTCGTGGAATAGACTTAATTTAGTGTTGTACCCAGGGGCGTCGCTAACAAGGGGTGTGTAGGGTGCGACACCACCCTCCCCCCACCTATATTATTGCCGGTAAAATTGCGCTGCCATCGTGAAAAAATGAGAAAAGGTGGAGGGAAAGAAAAGAATCAAAAGAAAAGGAAAGAAAGAAAAGACAAAAAAACATTAAAATACCCATATATGTCGTTGTGTCTGGTCGGCTGTGTCGGAATTCTCGCTCGATCCTCATGCCACTGTAAAAAAAAGTTGGGCAGATGTTACTGGGTAAAGCGAATTTGGGCAAATTTTGTCCGATAATTGGGTTATTTTTCATTTGCCCAACTAGTGTCTAATATGCTACATATTATGGTGAGAATGAGGCGAATTTCTGATTGGGTAAATGTTTGTTGGCTAAAAGTTGGGTATTTTCTTTTTATCCAACACTGGGTAAATCATGCAAAATCTTTAATTTACCCAACAGTTGGTTGGACACATAATCGCGCTCATGTTGGGTAAAAATTGGGATTTTTTTTGCCCAACATTTTTTAGAGTGTGTACTATATCAATGCAGAAGTTAGAACTCTGTGAGATGTATAATGTCGGTCCGAGCTTACTGATGACTTAAATCTGAGAGATGTTCTTGTGGATTGGTCTCTTCACAAGCCAAGGCACTAACTGAATCCAGGGCAACATGATTATACCCTACACATCCATAATAACATTCTATAGAGAAATTTCACTGACAAATGAGATTACCCATTTTATGTCCCATTTGAGTCATCTCTTGTTATCAAAGCCTTTTCCTAGGGTTTAGTCTCTCTTGAATCTTTCTGGACATTTCTGGTTCTGGTCTGGTCCTTCTGGACGCAATTATAGATATGATGCTGTGTCAGAATTTTGTGATTTTCAGGTGAATATAAAACAGACAAGAATCTCACATAACAACAAACAGGGTGTGATAAAATACGTATGTATATTCCGTCCCAAGTTGTTTGGGGGACACTGACTAAAAACTGATGAATGTATTATGTTTTGTTGTAATGTGCAGTTTTCCATTTCACATACTTTCTGCTTTGAATTCAAAGGTTTCAATAAGCATGTTTTGAGTATCACAGTTTTAAGGAGATTTAAAAGTTATATATTTCATACAAACATGAAGTATATTCTTTAAGTTCAGCAGGTACTTAATTAGGCTAATTAGGTGGTGATTTTTGTACAGTAGTGGTATCTAAAAAAATCAAATTGATAAGAACCAATAGTAACGAGTGGCAATATGAAAACAATTCACTGGTTTCGTTAATTTGCCTTTAAATTCAGTAGATAATGAAACACACTCTGGGTCTCATGCCTGCCCAAACCCGAGAACGAATTAGTTGTTGGTTGGTTAAAAAAGACTGTTGATTAGCTTGATTTCAGAATGACAGATGTATAGATAGTCTGTGGTAATCTTTGAATAATAACAAGCACTGTCGTACTGATGGAGGGTGTGGGGGGGGGGGGCTTGGGGGTAGTTACCCCCAAATTTGAAACGTGGTTTATTTTTAATTCGATACCAGTGATTTAAAAATGTTGCTAAATGGGCCTAAATCATACTTTTGTATGCGTTTGTTGAAAAGTGACTAATTCCAAAATTTATATTCGGGCAAAAAATATGTTAATTTAGTAGCTAACGTGTCAGGGTTTGACCCCCCCCCCCCCCCCCCACACACACACACACACACCCTTTTGAAAAAGTACGTTAATGGGGAAATATAAAGAAAGAAAGAAAAGTGACCTGCCGGTTTCACAATTGAGGTATCAAAATATGCTCATCTGACCGTAATTAAATGCCTAAAACCCCGAGCTTCCGGGGGCATGCAGACCCCACCAAAGGCTCGTAGGCAGGCCCCTGGAAGCTCATCTGACCTTATTTTAATGCTTAAAACACGAGAGCTTTCTTGACCCTTACCGGGGCTTTGCCCCTGGACCCCACACCAATTTAAACAATATTGCCCAACTTTTTCACAGTGTATAGGCTAATGGTCCGGTCAAACTCCGTTTGTTTTCGATATTCAGAACGTTTCAGGAGATCAAGTTTTTGGATAAATCAAGTTAGGTTAATTAATATGATTAGTATCCTGAGGCATGATAATTCATGGAAAACTGAAATCTTGAAACTCTTCATTGGCTGAAATTGAAGAGCTTCTGTGTGCCTGGATCTGACTAAGGCTATATAATTTGTAGTTCCATAAGTACTAAAAGTTACTTTCTACAAAAATATTTTTTTCGTATAAACAATTACTAGTTTCTTAAAATAGCAAACTAAGTCCTTAAATGGCTATAATAATGAGCATGCTTTTTCTACTTAATGTGTCAGTGGCGTAGCCACGATAAGCTCAGTCGGGGGGGGGGGTGCAGGGTGGTGGGGCAAGATTTCCGACGAGCGGGACAAATGACGATAGGATTATGTGTGTTTTCTTGTTTTCACCGCTGTAGCGGGGGAATATATGAGCTAGATTATGGGGATGTCTATTATTATCAAAGCTAAAACGTAAATTATTTTTTAAAAATACACAATACAGGGGATGCAACCGTTTACATAATGTCTAAAGGTAAAAAAAAAAATCATATCTGATTCTGAGTATCCAATTTCCTTACTTATATGGAAAATATGTCGTGCGACATTGTATATTTACGAAAAGCTTGAATATGGTATATAACTTAAGTCCCTACAACCCCCTCTCTGTCGCTTTCTTTCTTTGCTGAGGATAAGATACATGATAGATCAACCCCTTGAAGGCAACACTGATACAACCCCACCGCCCTCACCCTTAAACACACACAGGCTACGCCATCTATGAACTACTTGGACGAGAATTGTCGCCGGAATACTGCCGGGAGGGTGGGCCGAATTGGAGAGGGGGGCAGGGGGAGAGAGGGGGGGGGGGGGGCTGGTGACCGGAATGATGGGACACGTTCATTATTTAGGCACGCCTTTCTTTCTTCAGAAATGTGAGTTTTCAATAAATATTTTCTTAAAATGTTTGGGACCATGTGGCCTACCCCACCCCCCCCCCCCTACGCTGTAGCCATGGGGTGTCCATTATGTCGCTTTCTTATTAACATTTAGTTTATTGCTTATGTAATTTTGACTTTTTCGGTATATTGAATAGCGACCCTCTCGTCGCATTATGAATAGCGACCCCCTACTCCTATTATGAATAGCAAACCTCATTTCGTATTATGAATATCGACCCTCTTCTCCTTTTATGAATAGCGACCCTCTTCTCCTATTATGAGTAGCGACCCTCTTCTCCTATTATGAATAGCGAACCTCATTTCGTATTATGAATAGCGACCCTCTTCTCCTATTATGAATAGCGAACCTCATTTCGTATTATGAATAGCGACCCTCTTCTCCTATTATGAATAGCGACCCTCTTCTCCTATTATGAATAGCGACCCTCTTCCCCTATTATGAATAGCGAACCTCATTTCGTATTATGAATAGCGACCCTCTTCTCCTATTATGAATAGCGACCCTCTTCTCCTATTATGAATAGCGACCCTCTTCTCATATTATGAATAGCGACCCTCATTTCATATTATGAATAGCGACCCTCTTACGTGTTATGAATAGCGACCCTTATAAGTAATGAACCTTATTTCGTATTATGAATAGCGACCCTCTCGTCGTTTTATGAATAGCGACCCTGATTTCATATTATGAATAGCGGTCCTTATGATTAATGACCCTTAATATGAATTATGAATAGCGACCCTCATCTCACGTTATGAATAGCGGTCCTTATGATTAACGAACCTTATTTCATTATGAATAGTGACCTTCTTTTGCCATTATGAATAGCGGACCCGGAAGTACGGGAATTTCCACGTTATGAATAGCGGTCCTTACGAATAGCGGACCTTATGAATAGCGGTCCTTATGAATAGCGAATAGACCCCGTTCGTCTTGGGCTAGATAAACGGTATCCGCTGAGGACAATGCTACTGTTGGACGTATCAACATTGAATACTTCAATGCATCTACAACTGTACAACCTCTGGTTTACCAGCCGATTGTGAATCGGGGTGTAAAGTGTTGTACACTAATTATGATTTATAATAAGAGTCTTCTTGAGGCTGGATTTTGTAGAACTCAAATATGAACAACTTGTTGTATTTATTAGATGTATGTGAAGCCGCATTACAATCTGCGGTAGCAATAATCATGGGCATATGATATAGGTCATTTGTTGAACATACATGTAGATATAAAATGATATCATATCACAATCCCTCTTCTCAATGAAAACTTAATTTCATATTTAGATCCATACTGTTTAAAATATCTTTTTAAAATTCTTTGCTTAAGAAATTAAACTTGTGCTAATATGAACTTACAATTTCGTCCCTTTCTTTGTTTGTTTGTTGTTGTTTTTTCTTCACCAAAAACAATTTGAAAATTCTATCACATTTGTTTTTCATTTGAATGCGAATTGTTTGCTTACTTATCTAAAATGTTTTGATCAGACTTCAGTTATCATCTTGCTTTATAATGCAATAAACTTAATTAATAAACAAAACATGACATATTCAATATGTCTCTTTCAATCTAATTACTCAAAACCTTGTAAACATTGTTAAAGAAAGCAAAAGACAACAATTATTTGAATTATCTCCAACCATATCAATATTTTACATATCGTATCTCTCTGGTTTCTTAATAGTACGACCTGATCTGGTGGTGTATGGTTGGTGGTGATTCGATGGTGTGTCTGGTTTGCTTTGTGTTTGTTCTGTTTGTGCATTCTGCTGGTCGTGTACATCATTATGTCTATCACTAGCATGTTGATGGTTTTGTTCCATGCTGTCCCTCTCTTGGGTTGGTTTGATGTGCCTACGATTTCGTCGCAGAGTGTAACCTGATGATGTCTCTACTTCATATGACCTTGGTTCTGGTCTCCTGTTTGTGATCTTTCCTCTGTCCCATCTACCAGTCTCTTGATTTTGGATTCTGACTTCTTGTCCTTTGTGTAGTGGGGGAAGGTTGGTAGCGTGCTTGTCGTCAAAGTATTTCTTCTGGTCATCCTGCCTGGTCTGCAGTCTCTGGTAGATGTCATCCTTTTGGGGTGACTGGTTCCGAATTCTGGTCGGTATGTCGGTTTGGATCTTCCTCCCCAGTAACAGCTCTGCTGGAGATGGTAGATGGCTGTCCAATGGAGAGGCTCTCAGGCATTGCAATGCCTTGTTGACGCCTATGTTATCTCTCTTAGCTTTCTTCATGGTGTTCTTGACAGTTTGTACTTGCCTCTCTATAAATCCATTGGATTGTGGATATCTCGGGCTTGAGGTTACATGTTGGAAATTCCAGTCTCTGGCAAACTCTACGAATATGGCACTATTGTATTGAGGTCCATTGTCGCTCATTAGTCTCTCGGGGGTTCCTTGTTCAGAGAAGATTTCCTTAAGCAGTCTGATGACAGCACTACTTGTTGCTTGCTGTGGTAACTGCTTTACAATTGGATACTTTGAGTATACGTCAGCAACAAGAAGGTACTCTCTTCCATCAAGTGTGAAGAGGTCAGTTGTGACAAATTGCCAAGGTCTGACAGGAATTTCATGTGGCTGCAGAGTCTCTGATGGCAGGGAGTTCCCATATTCTTGACATACAGAACATTTCCGTACCATCATCTCGATCTCCTGATTTATGCCATTCCAGAAGATACAGCTCTTTGCTCTCAGTTGGCATTTGATGATGCCTTGATGTCCCTCATGTAGCTTGTTCAGGTATTCCTTTGTCAGGCATTTGGGGATGACAATTCTTGAACCTTTCAGGATAATCCCGTCTTCAATGGACATCTCGTCCCTGTATGGCCAGTATTTGTTCAGGCTTTTGTCAAGTTTACGCCTTTCTTCTGGCCATCCCTCTAGGATTACATCTCTCAGGATGCAAAGTTCACAGTCCTCTGATGTTGCGGTGCGGATCTCCAGTAGCTTCTTGTCTGAGAACATTACAAAGTCAACTTTCATGTGCATTTCAGGAGACTCAGGAGGCAGAGGATTAAGTCTTGACATGGCATCAGACAGAAGCATCTCCTTTCCAGGTTTATATTTCACTGTCATGTCATACCCTTGGAGTCTGAGCAGTAGTCTTTGTAGTCTTGGGGGTGCAGCTCCAAGGTTCTTGAGAGTGATCATCTCTAGTGGTTTGTGATCTGAGAGGATAGTGAAACTTCTGCCGAAGACGAACGTGTGAAACTTTTCACATGCGTAGACAACTGCTAGCATCTCTCTCTCAATGTTAGCGTATCGCTGCTCGGTGTCTGTGAGGGACTTTGAGGCAAACGCTATTGGTCTCCCTTCCTGTGTGAGGGCTGCTCCAACGCCTTTCATCGATGCATCTACTTCTAGGACAACAGGTTTCTTTGGATCAAAGTAAGCAAGTGTGGTCTCCTTGCAGATCATATCTTTGATGGTCTCAAACACCTTCTGATGTGATTCAGTCCAGCTATATATCACATCTTTCTTCACAAGTTCCCGAAGTGGTGCAGTCAGTGAGGCAAGTCTTGGAATGAATGGTGACATGTAGGTCACAATGCCTAGGAACTCTCGGAGTTCTGTCACGTTCTGTGGTGCGTTCAGGGCTGATATGGCTGCTGTCTTCTGTGGGTCTGGTTGCACTCCATCTTTGCTGAAGACAAGGCCATAGAATCTCACTCGGTCTTGCTTGATGTGGCATTTGTTCCAGTTCAGGACGAGTCCATGCTCCTTTGCGACGCGCATCAGATTGTGTAAGTTGGCGTCATGTTCCACTGCCGTCTTTCCTACGACTGCTATGTCATCGGCCATTCCTATGACTCCAGGACATTTCTCTAGTATTTGATTCATTCGTTGCTGGAACACGTCCTGAGAAACACACAAGCCAAAAGGTAGTCTCTTGAAACGGTAACGACCAAAGGGACTATTGAAGGTCGTCAAATGGCTTGATTCTTCATCTAGCTGTATAGCCCAATATCCATGTCTGGCATCCAGGGTACTGAACACTGTTGCTCCTTCAAACTGGTGTCGGACTTCTTCAATGGTTGGCATCGGCATATGGCTTCTCTTGATTGCCTTATTTAAGTCTTTTGGGTCAAGGCAAATTCTCCATCTTCCATTGGGCTTCTGGGTGTATGCCAAGCTTGATACCCAGTCTGTTGGCTTAGTGACACTTTCTATCACTTCAAGACTCTCCATCTCATCAAGCTCTTTCTTGATGTCATCCTTTATGCCTATCGGGCATCGTCGAACTGCATGTATCACAGGAGCCGCATCTTTGTCGATCACGATGTGGTATTTCCCATCAAATTTTCCGATTCCATCAAATCTATCGGGATACAAAGTCTTCAAATGCTCTCTATCTTTGATGGGACTATCATGGCTCTCCATCAGACTGCAATTCAAGACTACTAATCCTAGATCCAGGCACAACTCAAGTCCAAGGATGGCTGGTCTTTGAGTCTTCACCACAAAGAATTCTCCATTTGCTTGTCTGTCCTGGTGGTTACAGCTCAGCGTATGTAGGCCTACTTGTGGAATAACACTCTTTTCACCATAGCCTGTTATCGTTATCGGTGACTTTCTTAGCTTTCCTGTGATAGGTTCCCCATTAGAGTCCACGCGATCAGGGTACATCTTCTGATAAATGCGTAATGGAAGAATGTTCCCTTCAGATCCTGTGTCAACTTTGGCTTTTAGAGTCGCTGGTCCTCTTCCGATCTCAACTCCGATCACAGCGAAGGCTTCGTTCTTTCTGATCTGGTCTACACAGATGGTCTCAAACCGCATGTCGTCAGTTTCTTCTGTTTCTTCCTCTTCTTTCATCTCATGGAGTCTCTTTGATCTCTGTGCTTGCGACCTTTTCGGATATGTCTTTGTAGCTTCTTGTTTCCTTTGCCACTGCTGTTTAGATTCTTGTTCCTGTTTCTTCAGTCGGCAGCATTTCTCCCAGTGATTCATTTTATCACAGTTTCTGCATTTGGTGCCATAAGCAGGGCACTTCCTCGGTGGATGGTTCAGTCCACAGAATGAGCACTGTTTCTTCCTTTGGATATGTTGCTTCGTCATATCAACGTTGACGGCTTGACCATGAAGGAGTTTCATATCCGCCTCAGTTGCCTCCTGGGTTCTGGCGATGTCCAAAGCTGTATTTAACGTCAGTTTCTCATCCTTGGCCAACAATGTTTGCTGTACCTTCTTGCTTGAGGTGCCAATGACGATCTGTTCTATGAGGCGACCTTCAAGTTCAATGTCCGCAAACTTGCATTTTTGTGCTTGTATTTTGCATCTGGCCATGAAGTCGTCTATGGCTTCGGCTGGTTCCTGTGCCAATTTCTGCAGCTGAAATCTTGCCAGACGGAAATTGGTCTTTGGTTCGAAATGTTTTATGAAAGCTTCGAAGACCTCAGCTGGGGTCTTGAAGTCCTTTCCCCAGGATTTGTGAATCCTGATACCCTCTTGACCCAGCCACAACAGGATGTATGTACATTTCTCTTGGTCAGACTTCTTGTTAAGCGGCCCTGAAAATATCAACTCACAATAGTATTGAAAATTTCTAAATTCAGTCGGCAAATCTTTGGATGCCCAATCCATGCAGGGAGGGTTGATTCCTGTCATCTCTCCCATGTTGTTTGTTTGTGTGTGTGACTTTGTAACAGCCAATAAAATCTAATATAGCCTAGAAGTCTAAGTCACATAAAAAACAACTACTACTAGAGTCTAGTCATATTCAGCCTAATACATAAAGGAGTAAGGTCATATAGTGTGCCTTATCCTAATATACAAATAGGAGTAGGGTTACATTAAAATTCACACGTACCCTATCCTGTGTTATCAATACTGCAATGAGACAAAATATCTATGGCATTTGTTATACTGCATCGCAACAAACATCATCAATAATATTTAATTCCAAAGCAATTTATTCCTTTGCCAGTCCAACTCTTCCATGTCTCTATTAAATATAAGCCGGTCCTTCAATACTATCCATGGATTTACTCACATTAAATGACCCTGGTCAGGTTGGTGATTCAACCATTCTATTCAAACATGTGCAAATAATGAATTCAGCAAAGCGTCCATTATTTCAAAATGTTGAATCTTGATTAACATCTAGTGTCTCTCAGTTCAAGTTCATATCTTATTCCACGGAGATCTGTATTCCCAGGTTTCACTCTCATATAGGTCTATAGACCCTAGTATGTAGACTAGGTGTCGATCGAGGTGTCCAGCTCCAGCGACGTCGTCGATCCTCCCGATGAGCTCCGAGTCCGTGTGGCTCAGTTCCAAACCAAAATGCAGGGCTGGGAGTATAGCGCCCTAGCTGTACTGTCCTGTTCCCGGTCCCGGTCGAGCCTCTAGGCTCTGCTCCTGACGAGCCTC
This sequence comes from Strongylocentrotus purpuratus, assembly GCF_000002235.5. Taxonomy (NCBI): domain Eukaryota; kingdom Metazoa; phylum Echinodermata; class Echinoidea; order Camarodonta; family Strongylocentrotidae; genus Strongylocentrotus; species Strongylocentrotus purpuratus. The sequence continues at coordinate 3,712,101 of NW_022145599.1, read as the reverse complement.
TAGGCTCTGCTCCTGGCGAGCCTCTAGGCTCTGGCTCTGCCTCGGCATCAAGCTGGTCCTGAATGTAGGGCAAATAATCACTTCTCGATCAGTGCTGTGCCATCGGACGATAGGCTCACTCGGTCTCAGTTCGTATGGGGTTTAAAATCTCATATTTGCGACTCACCAAATAATCAGTGTCGTTTTCTGCAGTACTCAAACGTCCCTCAAATATATCGCTGACCTGTTCAGAGCTTCACCTTTCTCAGTTCAAAATTCATCTCAGCGGAATATCAGTCCAAAATCGTTGTAGAGGAAAACTAACTTGCTCAAATCGCGAAGTTTCCGTCATTCACAATGTAAACAATCGACTCACACTGTTCCGTTCAAAATTCCTCCGCGGTTAGCGCGCGTAATTTTTCGTACGTGCTAGTCAGTTCCATACCGCATATACACACGAGCCAAATTAGCACAGGGGGTCGATGCGCGTAAACGAAATCCCAACCTAGGCCTGGCCGGTAAACGGTGCTTAAATTGTCCATAAAATCCAAATCCGGGCTCCACCTGCACTCAAAATGATCTAGCAAAGTCCTGGCACCGCTGCCACCATGTAAAGTGTTGTACACTAATTATGATTTATAATAAGAGTCTTCTTGAGGCTGGATTTTGTAGAACTCAAATATGAACAACTTGTTGTATTTATTAGATGTATGTGAAGCCGCATTACAATCTGCGGTAGCAATAATCATGGGCATATGATATAGGTCATTTGTTGAACATACATGTAGATATAAAATGATATCATATCACACGGGGAACAGATGATCCAGCATTTATTACCTTGATGTGTTGTTCAAGATTATCTATATACTGCGGTTCCCAAGGCCCGGAAGCGAATTTTTTTTTCCCAAACAGGTTTACCTGAGAGTAAAATCCTGCCTCCTGATTGGTTCAGAGGTATACGCGTCATGAATAATCACGAGCTGAGTTAACAGCACTGTGGCTGAGCTGCAGTACCTAGTATATGTATTACGCATGCGCGTGGACTTCAGTTTTGCTGGCCATTTAGGTGTACAAAATGTATGTGAGCTAGCTGTGGTGCGAAGGGGATTTTTATTGGGGGAAGGGGGGGGGGGGTCTGTTTGTTTGTGAACATTTCTGGTTATTCTGGTGCTTGGTTTATATAGTTTTACACTGCGGATTTTTCTTCTCAAAGAGTTCACTTACAGTACACACACTAATATTCCAATTTTACACATAGGCTATACATACAAACACTATCTTTCTCTCTCTCTCTCTTCTCTCTCTCTCTTTCTCTCTCTCTCGCTCTCTCTCTCTCTCTCTCTATAAACACACACCCACCCACCCTCATGTATTTACAAACACATAAGCAACAAATGCACACACTAGCTGTCAAGAATACACAATAGACACACACAAGGGGTATGAATTATCTTATCAGGATGGTCCGACATGAGATGGTTGGATGTGGGTCAAAGCCACTGTGTTGCTCTGAGCATGATATCTTGACAAACATTTAATATTATCACCCGTAACTGAAACCAACACACAATTAATATCACGGTATTAGTCTCTTTTTTTTTAGCTCATGTAAAAGTTATAACTTAGAGCCAATCACTGCGCATCAAGAGAAAAGAGAAAAGAGAAAAGAGAAAAGAGTCTGTGAGTGAGTCTGTCTGTCTGTCTGTCTGTCTGTGAGTCTGTGAAGTATTTAGGCATTGAGTTGGCTAGCGCAATTTCATTTTCATCTTTAGTAGAATCAGTTGTAAAAAAAGCAAATTCTCGTCTGAAATTTTTGTACAGATATCAAAGTTGTATGGATTTAAAAGCAAGACGTACACTCTGTTTTGCTCTTATTCAATGTTTATTTGACTATGCTAACCCTGCATGGTACAGTAACATAAACAAGTCAGATCAAAAGAAGTTGAAGATTATACAGAACAAAATGGTGAGATTTATCAACTGTTCTGGTCCAAGAACTCATGTTGGCTATAGCGAACTTTCTAAAGCTGGTTTTCTTGAAGTCGACCAAAGATCAAAACAACTCGCATTGCATCACGTGCATAAAATATATCATACTAGGGCGAATCATTATATTCGATCCAACTTCGATCTTGTTACTGACGTACATGATTATAATACAAGAAATAGACGATTCAACTTTAACTTACCAGAAAGAGTAGGTAGTATTGGAAATTCGTTTTATTACAATGCCATAAAACATTGGAATTCCCTTCCCAATGGTGTAAAAGAAATAGGAAACTATGATCATTTTAAGAGGAAATTAAAGGAATACCTAATACTTGACAGTCAGAGAAGAGAAGTGAATGACATGTTATATGATTGAAATTGTTATTCTTCTGTCGGTTCATACTTTTTCATGTTGTATATACTTATGTTTTCGTACGTTATAGAAATTCTACAAATTCATCATTATTTTCCTCTTCTTCCTTCTCCTCTTTTTCTTCTTCTCCTTCTTCTTTTTCTTCTTGTACTTAATATCATTTCTATCATCAGTTTAATGTTGTTATTATTATCTTTAATAAGTAGTTCTTTTAATTTTCTTATCTGTCTGTAAATATTACTATTTTAATTTATTAATTGTATACATGTCTGTAAGGGACCCCACTGGAAATAAGCTCTCGAGCTTTCGTGGGTTATCCTGTTCAAGCTGACTTATTTTTTGATCTGTTATTATTGTATATTGTTGTATATTGGAAGCTTGTCGAATAAAAATCAATCAATCAATCAATCATGCATATCCATGCATGCAGTGTATATAGCCTACGTATATAGCTGCGCTGCATCAACGAACTCAAACTTGGATTTATATGAGCTGCATGAGCAGCTTCGCCTTGTGTCACGCGCATGCGTAATACTACTAGTATCTTTCAGCTCAGTCATGAATATTCATGATGCGTATACCTCTGAACCAATCAGGAGGCAGGATTTTACTCTCATAGGTAAACCTGTTTGGGAAAAAAAAATTCGCGGCCCGGAAGCGACTTTGCGTTTTACACCCTGGCCTGGACCTTTTCCCAATAAATTTCAAGGAACCGACTGGGAAAAGTCTATCCATGACAAGATATTGCGCGCGCACGTAGCTCTTCTGCAATGCTCAACGTACGTGGGTGTTTGGAAAACGAAGACCGAAGAACGAAGACCTGGGGAGCGAATTTTTTTTCCGTACTCGAGAGGGCAAATACCCCATGTGCGCATGCGCGTGGACTTGTGATTTCTCTGCTACTTCCCATACGAAATGTACATGTATTCGCATGTACTGTGCACGATTCGCGTTCTACGAGTAAACGATGGCATAGTAGTCTTCAAACACAGACTCTGATTTGCCAGTTTGACAAAACAATTACGCATATATCGTGCGTAGCAATAGTACTAGTATTCAAGTCTGAGTAGTTGTATGATTCAGACATTTTAGTGCTTACAGAAATGCATCCCAAATTGAATAGCATGGTATAGTAGTCTGCAAGCACAGACGCTAATCGGAAAGTTTGACAACATAGTGTCTTGAGTAGTGCTTTATATTCAAATATGTGTAGTTTTATGATTCAGACCCTACTGGTGCGTGTATTGGAAAGGCATCTCAACTTGCAGAGTGGCATAGTAGTCTGCAAGCACAGACGCTAATCTGACAGTTTGACAAAATAGTGTTATTCAAGTCTGAGTAGTTTTATGATTCAGACCCTACTGGTGCGTGTATTGGAAATGCACCTCAACTTATAGAGTGGCATAGTAGTATGCAAGCACAGACTCTCCTTTGACAGTTTGACAGAATAATATAGGCCTATTGTGTATTGAGTAGTGCTTTTATTCAAGTTTTCGTAGTTTTCTGTGTTGTGCCACTGCTCTCTCACTCTCTCTCTCTCTCTCTCTATCTCTCTCTCTTTCTCTCTCTCTAGCTCTGTCCTTGCAGACTACTATACTACACTCTACACATTGAGATGCATTTCTAACGCACGCACCAGTAGGGTCTGAATCATACATCTACGCAGACTTGAATAAAGTACTTCTCAGCACACTACTAGTATGTTGTCAAACTGTCAGATTAGCGTCTGTGCTTGCAGACTACTATACCATTCTATACAAGTTGGCGACTTGAATAAAGTACTTCTCAGCACACTACTAGTATGTTGTCAAACTGTCAGATTAGCGTCTGTGCTTGCAGACTACTATACCATTCTATACAAGTTGCAATGTATTTCCATATGCACTACTGGGTCTGAATCATACAACTACACAGACTTGAATAAGCACATCGCGACACATACGCATATTGATTTGTCAAACTGGCAAATCAGAGTCTGTGTTTGAAGACTACTATGCCATCGTTTACTCGTAGAACGCGAATCGTGCACAGTACATGCGAATACATGTACATTTCGTATGGGAAGTAGCAGAGAAAATAATCATAAGTCCACGCGCATGCGCACATGGGATTTTTGCTCTCTCGAGTACGGAAAAAAAATTCGCGACCGGGGACCATGTGCGCGCACGTACGTGCGTCAATGAGATGATCCCCAGTCTTCGATCTTCGTTTTCCAAAATAACCCAGGGTGTTTTGGAAAACGAAGACCGAAGACCGGGGACCCATGTATTATGTGTGTTCGGCGTTGATAATAATTACAATACTACTTAAACACTGTCAGAATGTAAAAAACTATTATGACAAAAACAACAACAACAATAATAATTATAATAATAGTATAATAATAATAATAATAATAATAACAACACTAATGATAATACATGTATAAAAGACGATGATAATAATGATGATTAAAATGATAACATTAATAATAAGCATAACAACTTATGCAAAGGAAAACCAACAAAAAATAGCCTTTATAGACAGGAGGCTGCTACAGACAGGTTCTTCACACCTAATCTATATCCATGGGAACCAATTTGTAGTGGCCACTGATAGGAAGGTGTCTACTAAAGAGAGATGGCCGCTAATTAAGACAGATTTGGCTGTATTTTCATCATTACTAATCGCATAATAATATGTGCGCCCGGCCAAATCGTGGAGAGAGAGGAAGAGACGATCCCCGGTCTTCAATCTTCGTTTTCCAAAATACCCCAGGGTGTTTTGGAGAACGAAGAATGAAGACCGGGGACCCATGTATTATGTGTGTTCAGCGTTGATAATAATAACAATAATAATAATAATGATAATAATCATACTGATGATGATAAAAGATGATGATAATAATGATGATAAAAATAATAACATTAATAATAAGCATAACAACTTTTGCAAACGAAAACCAAATACAGTGAAAAAGTGTCTATAATGGCTTCCCAGGGGAAACCCCCCAAAATGGCCTTTATAGACAGGTGGCTGCTGCAGACAGGTTCTTAAACACCTAATTTATATCCATGGGAACCAATTTTTAGTGGCCACTATAGATACATGTAGGTCTAAGAGAGCTAAGACAGGTATGACTGTATTTTCATCATTAATAATCGCATATAATGTATGTGCGCCCGGCCAAATCGAGGAGAGAGAGGAAGAGACGATCCCCGGTCTTCGATCTTCGTTTTCCAAAATACCCCAGGGTGTTTTGGAAAACGAAGACCGAAGACCGGGTACCCATGTACGTTACGTGTTCGGCGTTAATAATAATTACAATACTACTGAAATACTGTCAGAAAGATGAAAACGATGATGACAAAAACAACAACAACAATGATAATTATAATAATAGTATAATAATAATAATAATAATAGTAATGATAACACATAATAATAATGATAAAAGATGATGATAAAAATGATGATAAATATGATAACATTAATAATAAGCATAACAACTTTTGCAAATTATTTCTTGTTGATCAGAGAAAGAACAACCGACCTGAGTTATTATCTTGTTTATATACAGTGTTGTTGTGTGTCTAATTAAGCAGTCATAACAAAGCAATATAAGAGTTCATTATTACATTTTACAAGGCAAGTGATTGATTTTACTTATTGCTGGTTGTGTGCAGTCATGTGTGAAGAGAGGAAGGATGTGATCACATTGGAACGAAATGCACAATACAAGTAATTTTTTTAACATTCTTGACACAGTAGTGATAACTGAAGTTATATTAGAATGATTAAACAAGAAATATTAATATCTTAAACTGATTAAGAAAGTGGGTCTGGAAGTATACGATTATAGGTAGTTGGAATATGGAAATCCAGTGGGAGGGGGTCTCACATATTAAGACATACGGGGGTGTGCCGCTCTATTGGACCCATTTTAAACCAAAAAAATCCCTAAACATGGGTCTGTTTTTTTCTTCAAAATTTCAAAAATGTTGGGGTGGTTGCATGTTCGGGTGGTAGCAACCACCCGAAAATTGTGAAAAATGGGCCTTTATTTCGAGTAAAATTCCCCCAAATGACCCTCAGAAATGGGTAGGGTTTCGAGGCTTGAGCGGCACACCCCCTTCCAAGCCAAATCTGAGACCCCGACTCCGGGCTGGAAATACATGATAAAGGCAAATGCAACCTTTGTTGTAAGATCCCCGGTCTTCGGTCTTCGTTTTCCAAAACACCCTGGGGTATTTTGGAAAACGAAGATCGAAGACCGGGGATCGTCTCTTCCTCTCTCCTCGATTTGGCCTGGTGCACATATGCGATTATTAATGATGAAAATACAGTCATACCTGTCTTAGCTCTCTTAGACCTACATGTATCTATAGTGGCCACTAAAAATTGGTTCCCATGGATATAAATTAGGTGTTTAAGAACCTGTCTGTAGCAGCCACCTGTCTATCAAAGTCATTTTAGTTCACGTTTTTTCTTGGCTAGCCATTGTTGAAATTTTTTACTGTCATTTCCATTGCATAAGTTCTTATGCTTATTATTAATATTGTTATCATTATTATTATCATTATTATCATAACCATTATTATATTATCATTATTATTATTATTATTATTATTATTATTATTGTTATTATTAGGCCTATTATTACTATTATTATTATTATCAGTGTTGTTGTTTTGTCATCATCGTTTTCATCATTCTGACAGTTTTCCAGTATTATTGTAATTATTATTAACGCCGAACACGCATAGTACATGGGTCCCCGGTCTTCGGTCTTCGTTTTCCAAAACACCCTGGGGTATTTTGGAAAACGAAGATCGAAGACCGGGGATCGTTACTTCTCCTCTCTTCTTGATCTGGCCGCAGCCAGGTTTGCTATTTCATCTAATGGCTAAGTTTGGGAGGTTAACCTATATATTAGTAGGTTAGGAACTATAACCAAAGAAGTGTGTTTGTGTTTAGATTATGTGACTTTGTTTGTTTGCATACGAATATTCAATTATGTTTTATAGTTCTTATTACTTTTTATTAATAGGCAGTCCGTGTCACGAGGTTAACCATCACAGGTCTCCTCCTGTTTTACAGACTCATCTCATCTCTATTTTTGGTACCCTACTATTTACAAAAGTAACAAGGGCCACCTGTCTGTAAAGGCCATTTTTTGTGTCCCCTGGGTAGCCATTATATACACTTTTTCTCTGTAGTTTTTTCTTTGCATAGGCCTATTATGCTTATTATTAATGTTATTATTTTTATCATTATTATCATCATCTTTTATCATTATTAGTATGTATTATCATTACTATTATTATTATTATTATTATTATTATTATTATTATTATTATATTATTATTATTATTATTATCATTGTTTGTTTTTTTTTTTCATCATCGTTTTTATCATTCTGACAGTGTTTCAGTAGTATTGTAATTATTATTAACGCCGAACACAAATAATACATGGGTCCCCGGTCTTCTGTCTTCGTTTTCCAAAACACCCTGGGGTATTTTGGAAAGCGAAGATCGAAGACCGGGGATCGTCTCTTCCTATCTCTCTCTCTCTCTCTCTCTCTCTCTCCTCACGTGGGTGCACTACACGTATAAGTGCATGCACGCATAGTACATGGGTCCCCGGTCTTCTGTCTTCGTTTTCCAAAACACCTGGGGTATTTTGGAAAACGAAGACAGAAGACCGGGGATCGTCTCTTCCTATCTCTCTCTCTCTCTCTCTCTCTCTCTCCTCACGTGGGTGCACTACACGTACAAGTGCATGGGATCGTCTCTTGCTATCTCTCTCTCTCTCTCTCTCTTTCTCTCTCTCACGTGGGTGCACTACACGTACAAGTGCATGCACGCATAGTACATGGGTCCCCGGTCTTCTGTCTTCGTTTTCCAAAACACCCTGGGTTATTTTGGAAAACGAAGATCGAAGACCGGGGATCATCTCCTTGACGCACGTACGTGCGCGCACATGGTCCCCAGTCTTCGTTCTTCGGTCTTCGTTTTCCAAACACCCCAACGTACGTCCTATATGTCCAGTCCAGTGTCGCGGTACGCGGTACATGTACTTTTGTATCGAGACGTACGAGTGAGAGAAAAACAACGAATAACAACAGAAGGAAATATATAGAGAAAAACAATAAATAATTAAAGAACAGAGAGGAAACAAAGAATGTCATAAGCAGAGAGAGAAAACAAAAACTAACTTGAAAGAAAGAGAGAAATTAGAGAAGGAATTAATCAAAGTAAGGAAAGAGAGAAACCAAATAATATTATGGTTTTTGTGGTTTAATTCCGCCTTCTTCAGGGTTTCAATTTTTGACGTGTAGCCTACTTTCAAACCATTTGCTGATTCGGACCCCTCCCCCCCCCCCCCTAACACACGTGTACACATATCGACACATACACAGACTACACTCGACATAATATGTGTAATGGTAATGTAATACATAAACTGTGATTTAAATATTGCACTCGTACCATTTTCTATTATTGTGGGATCACGTCTTTCATTTTTTAAATTCATGTCATTTGTTTCTAAGACCTAATTTCTCTAATTCTCTTGACCCCTCTCCCTTCATATTTGTTTTCTAAGACCTCCCCCCCCCCTCATCTCTCTTCATATTTGTTTTCTGAGACCCATTTCTCCCCCGCCCCCCCCCCCCCCCCATCTCTATTCATATTTGTTTTCTAAGACCTCTCTCTCTCGTATGTATTTCTCAGACCCCTCTTTCTTTCTCTCATTAACCCCCTCTTCATATTTGTTTCTAAGGCCTCTCTCTCTCTCTTCATATTTGTTTCTAAGACCCCCCCCCCCTCTCTTTCTCATTTCTTGATATTTGTTTCTAAGACCTCTCTCTCTCTAGCTCTCAATTCATGATATTTGTTTCTAAGACCCCCTCTCTTTCTCACTTCTTGAATTCATATTTGTTTCTAAGACCTCTGTCTCTCTCTCCCTTTCTCTCTTTCTCATTTTAAATTCATGATATTTGTTTATAAGACCTCTCTTTCTCTCTTTTTCCATTCATCACTTTGTCTAGTGTAATGTACAGACACATAACATATAAAGGAAATTATACACCCGTTTTACATGAATTCATTTGCACTTTATTTACTGCTTTACATTCATATACTTTTTTTTTTCGTGAAGGTAATCTAATCCTTCAATGTCAGAGAAGTAATACAAAAGATACAGGAGTATGTGTATGCATAAATAGTTATATAAAGAAGAAATATGTAGTAAAAGTGAAAGCAAACAATAGTAGAAATTTGAACAGATAATTTGACAGTGTGTTAAGATTTAGATGCAAGAAATGACTATAAGAAATTTTTATTTGAAAATACATGCACATGTAGATAAAAAGAGATCTGAACATAGGCGGATTCATGGGCGCAGAGGCGTGCACCGCACTTTACTTTGGAGATAACGAACTGAATACACATAATAATGGATGATACGTGAAAATATTTTTCTTCAGCGAGTAACAATATTTCACGTATTTCGCGAAAATTGATCATCCAATATTATAATTATTATTTAGATACTCCACAGAGATATTGTGATTTATTCACCATTTTTTATAATATACTAGTACATGTACTTGTAAACTGCATCTTGGCAATTGAAGCTTGAAACGAGTGCAAATATGAAATTTCCCAAGCATTTATGTGGTGCTGGTGCACAACTAACATGAAAAGTTAAAAATGTTTGAATTTCAAGAAAACAGTAGGCCTACCGTAACACTAATATAATCATTTACCTGTACAAAGTCGAACATCTAGAATTTACATATCCCAATCCAAGTTGTTACTTGAAGTTATTGTGACGTTACAATTATTGAAAACGAAGTAGTTACTTGGATGGTGCAATTTCATATGGTGACGTCACGTTTAATAGCTGCATGCGCACAATCACTAATAATGGCGTGGCTTAAGAGGAAAAATAAAAAAGAGCAACATAGGTTTTATTGTTACTTCACGTTAGCTGAATGCACACAATCATGTATTGACCAATCATAATCTTGTGGGCGTGGCAGAATGTTCATTGCGTCCAATATTTTATGTTATTATGAATTCTCCATAGGCTTAGACGTTAAGAAATGAGATTTAATATTTTAGCTCTCTGAGACGACCGTGACAGACCTCCAAAAATATCGTTGCCTCTAAAACCCTAAATCTAAATAATAGACCTAATATATATAACAACATAACATATAATAATATTTCCTTTATCCCAAATTTTCAGGTCCCAGGAACCTCATCATTATTAAAGGTTTCCACTGGTGTAAATTTGGCAATACTCCCTCAAAGCTATGGATAAGTTTGTGTGTACAATGCTTTTCATATAAAGTTCATTGACTTTTTGACCTTTGAACTTTGTCGAATATGACCCATATTCGAACTCGACCCGAGTCTTCAAGAGATGCAAGTACCACTGGTGTGAATTTGGTGATACTACCTAAAGGCTATGGAAATTTATTGTGAGTACAACATAATTGTTGATGCCGACAATGACGTCGGAAAGAGTGACGTCTATATACATGTACGCAGGCAAGACAAAAACTATGTTTTACTATGGGTTTTGCCTAGAGATTGGCACATTGTGACCGCATGGTTCAGATTATGTGGTGCAGCTGCACGTTTTTTACGTGGAAGCTGCGATGACTGTGATGACTGTGATGACTGACCACCTTTGGCATAGCCATGTTCTTCAACTGTTGCCTGCTTGGTCGGACGTCCCGATGTCAAGTTTCTCCTCCCCCCAATCTTCACTCTTCTGCGAGCAATGGCTGTTGGCTGCACGCCAATGCTAGGTCCAGAAGTCTTAAGGATACATACCTTGGGCTTAACCTTGCGCCTGGCAAGGTTGACGCCACTGTATCTCCCATACATTCTGATAGCAGATGTGAGACTGCTATCAGTCTTAAGCCTCCTATGAGACTGTAGCATAGCCTTAAAGGGCTCTGCAAATGTGGCAGGGTCCTGCTTAAGCTTCTCCTCCATCTCTAAGAACATGTTGTGGACTCTTTCCACAAGGTCATCAGATTGTGGAGCTGAAACAGACATAGAAAATGATGATTAAATGGCAACCCTGGTTGATTCTTTCAGAAATAATAATAATTAAAAAAACACTATGCAAAAATAAAAGTAGAGAATGTGTAGTTGATTTGGGGGAAACTCATACTTAAGGGTAAATCAGAAATGACTACACACCTTGAAAAACTGCCAACTGCTTAGATGAAAGTAATTATAAATATTAACCTTTTTACAATTTTATGGTAGAGAACTCTTCCGATTTCTTCCTATTTCTCTTGATATTACACATGTGTTAGGACACTTTAATACACAGTTAATGCACATGGGTAAATTTAGGTGACTGGGTATACACCAATTTGCATCAAAATACTAAAAGGCTTGCTTCACATAGCTACAACTTATATTGCCAAGACTGTAATTGACTTTAAAAATTACTTTGAAAATTATCCATACTCTAAAAATGGGATTTATAAATTTAACCATGTTTACTGGTAGAGTACACTTCAGATGACAGGCCTACTTATATCACAGTGAATTCTCAATACCCATATGAACTTAATCAGACTACATAATAATTAGATAAAGGTTTATAATTCAACTTACTGAAATGTGCTCAGATGTTATCCAAGCGATCCCTCGTAAATAATGGTTTAGTTGTAATACGGATGAAAGACAAAAAATGTGAAAAGAGTTAGGTCATGCACATGAATGAAAAACAGTGACAATATATCATGCACATTTCCGAATACTTGTCAGGCACCTTCAATCATTCTGCAGGCTCATAACAATCTGTAAATGGACAAGACTTCATGCTGGTAAGTAACACTAACATGTTAGAAACTTGATGTGTGCGACTTCATTCCAATATGCCTCTGCCTATGTTTAACTATTCACCCTGCCACACTCAACATCTTAATATGTTGATGACACAAAACACCAGATAATGACCTCTGTGACCCTTGACCTTTGACTTACGTACTCCAAAATCTAATCAGATCGTCTTCCTAATGGTGATACATACTATAATCAAGGTTGAAGTTCATGTCTCAAGTGGTTGTTGAGATATCACGATGACTGACAGATGGACAAATCCTAATGGGTCATTATAATGAAGATGATCAACAAATTATGAATTCAACGTCCATGATCAAACAGTCCACTCCCGATATAACGAGCACGGATACAACGAGATTTCGTTATAACGAGGCAATTCTCCAGGGCCCAATTTTAAAATATTCATGTATAAACCTATGTGGTCAGTATCTTTGATATAATGAGATTTCATTATAACGAGGTAATTGGTTTGGTCCCGAGCACCTCACTACAACGGGAGTGGACTGTAGCATGCAATAAAACACATGAGAAAATCTGGAACAATATAATAATATTTTGGAAATTTTCTTGTATTATTTTTTTATTTACGTTTGTCTTAAATTTTGGGATCAAGAAGATTCTCTCTAGCTTCCTTATTTTAATTGTTGATTTAACCAGAGCATTATGATCCAATAAGCATGTACCAAAATAATAATGGCCCTACATGTATATGTTACTCAACAACTTTCTGACCGTCGACATGTGATCTAGTTATCTCCCAAAATTAATGAGAATTTTGGCTCTCCGGCCTTCATTCATCCCATTTCAAATATTGAAAACATTCATTTATCCAGAGCTACATGTACCTGTTCGATTTGATTTACGCATTGGATGCACTACCTAAGGTAATAAATGGTTATTTAAAATAATAAAAACATGATTGACCAGCCTTTTTATATTAAAATATCAGAATATAAAATCCTATGAAACTTAAATGCATGTTCTCCTTTAGATAAAGTTTAGTTCTGGTCTTGAGATTGAAATGTGGAAGAACTGTCTCAAAGTGATTGGGAAAGGTTTATTATAATGCATCTAAGAATTGGTGTATGCTTTTGGTATCACCAAAATGATAAGAAATCAACTTGATTCTGCTAGGAGAGTCACATGCACTGCACACAGATATGCATGTATGTGGCTACACACAAATGTTCGGTCTGAACATTTGAGCTGCTTTTCTCTTATTATGAATGTGAGGTCATTTGAACAACAATCTTTTGTAGTGGATCTTTTTACTAATCTTCCTAAATAACATGAAAAGAATTTGAAAGCTCACAATAATTGTTTTTCACCTTTCCCACAACAGTAGCTTTTCTTCCCTTTTGTACAAAGTGAATGGAGAGTTGTCCACAAAATCAGCCATTTTGAAGCAGCGTTGCCAATTTGAGGATCCCCATAGAAAGTAAAACGAGACTTTTCGAACTTCCATAACTCTCTTATTTTATAACCGTTTTTGATGAAACTTTCTTTAAATTGCTCCTCTCATTTTACTCTTTCATATGAGATTGATTCTCTCCTTGGGTTTTGGTTTCCTCTAAATAGGTGATTGACAATTTATCGCTACTATATTCACATACTTGCTCTTCCTCCCGGATTGTGTCACTGTTCTCCTTACAGTGAGAGTAAGTTTAGCGCAGCACCTAGTGTCCTTGCTGTGACGAGATGTCCCTTCCTTAGCCCGTCTTTGCTGCCCATGATGACATCGATAGATCTTCTATTATCAATCATATACAATACGAAACTAAGATATGAATGAAATTTAGTCAGGACACCAAAGGAAGCAATTATAGAATGCTTGAAAAAGAGCTTCCAGGGGACTTAATCGTACATTGGTTAGGGTGCTGCAGCTGTAGGTAACCAAAGATATGAATATGAGTATAATTTCATAACACATATGAAAAAAAACTGCAAAAAAAAGTGATGAAAAATGGGACATAGAAATAAGATCACCAAATTCTGTAACATCAGAATAAAATTACATTCAACCAAACTAATGCAAAACCATAGAAACAGATTTACCAACACAACATGTAATAGTATATATCAGAGGTTTCTTCAATTGGGGTAATTTGTTTTTTTATCAGAAACAGCATTAAAAAAATTGCCTGCAATATTGTTTTGAGTTTTTACGGCGCCGTCAATATAAAATATGAATATTTACGTCATTCATGTTGAAGCAAGACAAGTCTTTATTTGCCAATTGAAAATGGTGGAAATCACATTTGCAGTTGTAGATCTAGACCCTCCTCCCCCCTACCACTACCAGTATTTTTTTTTTAACTTTTACATGAAAATGTCTTGTCATTGGACAGTTTTGATTTTGATATGCAACAGAAAGAGGATTGCTAAACCAATACCTTAAAGAGCACATATTTCTTCGCTGTCGGGCAGGTTCTCATTACCCTCCATGTGGTGCGAGAAGACTCTGCAAACTCGCTCATCCATTTTTTTGCATCATCTTCTGCTTTGACATTTATCACCAGTGATGCTGTGAATCCAGATTCATCATGGCTCTCAAAGTTATTTACATGGTAATGGTATTCATGATCTTCATTATGGGTAGATCTAGGTAGAATTGCCTGCAAAACAAACAAACAAAACAAAAAACAATATTATTCCAAGATCTGTAGAGGGCAAGCTCTATACTATAACAGTTAGGCTAGGGCGTAGGGGGGCTAGATCAAGATCGCAATCTAACTGTTAGATACCGGTAGTAGGGGCCTTGCTTACTAGGTATAACACAGGCACAGCTAAAGTCGGGCAATTGCCACACACAGAACCATCTGTATGTCAGGCTGTGCTAGAAATGGCTGCATGCTGCCATCTTTTTTGCTGAAGAATAATCAACTGAATCGCGGGAAGAATAATCATTTGAATCAGGTACAGATCTAAACCTACCTCAAAATAAAATAGGTTATTTTGGGACCATGCTTCAATCCTTGGGTGTTAAGTCTTAACAGATTGAATGTATGCACCTTTGCATGCAGGGGTTTAACTTAGATCTATCTTTAGTAGGAAATCCTCACTGTGCAGCAGGTCCCTGTAGGCTGTGCGACTACCCGTTCGAGGGGAGATGACAACAACAGACTCATCCCACTTCTATGCAGAACCCAATCGTACCAGCGCAGTTATCTACCCCAAACTATTACCAATTGGAACAATTTACCCATCGAAATAAAGAACCAAACATCTCATTCTGCCCTAAAGTTTCAAATAGCTCTTAGCAAAGAAGCATAGTCATGTCGCACAGCAGCAGCACCACTCTGGACGACAATGCTGAATAGCGATGTCCGGATATCATCCCGAGTAAATCCTGAGTAAACCTAGTACGAGGTCAATTTTAATTGACCTTGCATAATTGCAGTTTGCATACACAATTCGCCCATGTGTATCGCAAACATCACTACTCAAACTAGATCTACAAGTGAATCCAGATCCAGCAGTTACCATGGTTACTGCAAACCTGAATAAACATGGAATGTTTTGCGAGCCTAATTCATTGCGTCACAGCCTTCAGGGAAACATCGACATGTGAGCTGATGAAGTAAAGTGACACCTACATTAACGCGAACTGAGTCCTACTCCTAGCCTAGGCCCTAGGCTACGGAAAACATCGACAGTTAAAATTATTAACTGAAAAGTATTAACTGAAAAGTATTAACCATAGTCTAGATCTAGACCTAGTAGACTAGATCTAGATTCTATACGGTACGTAGATAGTAGAAGTAGTAAAGTTAGCTTTAGTAGACTTTATTGGAGAACTTGTTTAGCACAGGGCTAGATCTACTTCATATTCATAACTCCTAGGCTAAGTTAACTCATGAACTGTATTAAGTTATTAAGTTACACCTTAAGTTAGGCCCTCCTGCAGTCCTAGACTACATAACGTTAGATCTAACGTTATGTTTGTTTACATTGTTACTTATGCTTAGCTAGTCCAATTGACATTGCTGTTGTTAATGTTGACTGACAGACAGTACTGACAGTGACAGTGACAATGTGACACTGTGCAGCGACTCACTTAGTCTTACTCTTAGACCTCTAGGCCCCCTACTTAGTTTTGCTAACTATTGATGCCTAACAGTTACAGTTAATCGTACTCACATAACTACAATTCAAAACTGGATTTACAGTATTCATACCCGCAAAGGCGTCTGCATTGCCACTCCGTCATCATCCTCGATGAATTCCATCGTGCAGCAAGCTTCTTAACTTGTTGTTCTGAACTTGAAATCCTATATCTTCTCCCTTAATCTTCAGTATTGCAGCTGCGTACGGTGTGTATAAATGCTGCATCGACGTACGTCTGTACTGTGCATATCGCATGTACGATTCGATTTGGAACTGGCGCGCCCGATCGAGGAGCGTAGACTAGACTCATTCAAGCAGTTTCATTGCTATTTACCGGGAAAATGTCCAGGCCAGGGTGTAAAACGCAAACGGGCCAAGTGCAGTATACATCCAGGAATATCTCTAGATCATTTTTTAGTAGGGATTCGGACCTAAGTTGCTAAGCTGAAAATTTTCAAATGAGCCAGCGCCCCCCCCCCCCAAAAAAAAAAAGATGAGAGAGAAAAAAACAGTCCTTTGATATTTAAGTTGCTAAGCTGAACATTTTAATGAGCCAGCCCCCTCCCCCTTTCCCAAAAAATGACGAGAGAGAAAAAAAAATAGTCATTTGATATTTGAAATTTGTTATTTTGCCGACAGCATAATAAAGGTCAAATTTGCCAATAGAAAAGTTTGAACGGGGGTGTCACTCTACCCCCTCCCTCCTTCAGCGGCGCTCCTGATCACATCATTACTTTATAGCGTATAATGTACAGAATTTAGGGTCATGTAACAGATTATTCACTTGCTTTGAAGCAAATCAGAAAATTCAGAGAAAAGGGTTGTTTTGAACGACATGAAAAAATTAACAGCACCAAATATACATCATTCTGTAAGATATTATATTTGAGAAAAAAATATTTAAAAAGCCCATATTAATTAAGTGGCAAATCTGAAGTTGGACTGATGGAAATCATTATCCTCAATCAATCAATCAGAGAACATATTACAAACGTTAGATATCATGTTTACCGTACATGCATAAAATACGTACAGCCCTGAGACTCCTCACCGTTCGGAAGGAACAGTTACTTTAAAAAAAAAAATAGAAATGGGAAATTACATTTATCTATAACTCACGAGAGTGCCGATTTGTTTTGACTTTTCTTAGCTTCTGGTCTAGAATTTCGAAGTTTCTAATTATTTTCAAACTTAATCCTGAATTGGCTGTAGATCTACTTTCACACAATTCAATTTGTCACGGGCAGATATCAAGGAAGCACTCTACTCGGATAATTTATAGTTGGCAATTGATGTGTGCATAGTACCTTCGAGGCCTCCTCCCTTCCTTTCTTCCCCCTTCTCCCTCCCACTTAAATCCTTTTCCTGAATCCGGGTCATGTATTGTATTTATTGTAGCGTTCAATGTATAAAAGTTTTCATCCCTTTTGGGTTTGACGTCATCTATTGAAGAATTACGACGTCTTGTCTTGTCTCCATAGATCCATCATCCATGCACTGAAACTTATCAGCGCAGCATCAACGCAGCGCCTCCATTTGTCGATCGACGCTCGATACGATCGCGACGTGCTAGGCCATCCATGCACAATAATATTATTGTTTTCGAGAACAATCATCGAAGTGATCATTCTTTAATCGACGGACCAGTTGAAGTGCATTAGAACGTAAGTTGTATTATTTCTCTGTCTTGTAGTACGTATATAGCTTTCGAGGAATCTTTTGGAGGAATAACTACCATGTACCAAGTACCATTTGCCAAGTGGGCATCGAATTATACTTTTATAGTTTGTTTCTTGTTCTCGATTTGGTTTTGAACAGAGATAGAATTGAGCGAATTCGAGCCGGTCAACCACCCAGAGCCTCGGCGGACCGCAAACACATTATCCGTAGTCTGCCGTAGCCATAGTCCTAGAGTAGAAGTGTAACAATGCCAATGACTGATATGAGTGTTCAAACTTCATGCAAATTATTGTTTTTCTTGTTAAATTTATGAACGTGTCTAGACTATATCTATACTAGACTGAAAATTTCTTCTCTTTCCTTAGTTAGCCTCTTAATTTGCTCAAATGTCTAATAAAGCCTCGATCAGTCTTCAGATGAGATGTGGCAAAACTGCACCATTTTATTTTTATGATGTTGTTACTTTGTCGTTAAGTTGTTGTTGTTGGGTAATTGTTTATTGGCGTTCATTCAATGTTGAATATATACGCCATAATTATTTTTAATTTTATAAGGAAAATCAGTTATAAATAAGAAAACTGAGGATAAAGATTTGTAATGTCGTTAAGTGTAATATACTTCACATTTCCGATCTTATACACTTACATAGGCTACTATACTTTCAAAATCAGTTTATAATATTTGTAATATCATGTTTGACGTTTAATAGCAAACCGATGTGTTTGTGCCCATAGTAGGGCCCTGCAAGCTGCATCTTACATATCCAGATCCAGAAAACGACTGATTTGTTTGTCTTCTATTTGTTATAAAAAAAATTCTGTTCATATGAATGTTTTTACATTAGGGCTTGTTTCGATGGAGTCGGGCTAACTCGGCCCACGGGACTACTCGGCCCAGCTGGAAAAACTGGGCCGAGATGTCCCGACCTGATTAATCGATCGAGAGATACCAATGTGTATATGTTTGTGCTCTTTGTGACTTAATAATGCCCTTTCCAACCAAAATCTTTAATGGAATTGTGTTAAATGATACCAATGAAGACAATCTATAACTTATCTTTAGGTAAAATGACAAAAAAATGACATTTCGGACAATTTACTCACAGCTCGCAATCCGCATTGCCGCACGTACATTAAATGTGCGTTGTATCTACTCGGACCACTGAAATTCGAGCAGTGTTTTTGTCGGTAAATCACTGCAAAAATATCATTTTTATCTCGTATGAAGGTCTATTTTTTTATTCCTGACACAGATTTCATTATTGAGAAGTCGAATATAGTACATTTTAGACGAGATGGTTGATGTTTGTTCACATTCTTTCGTCCTGGCCGTAAATTAGCAGACTACTGCCTAGTGCTACCGCAGCAGCTCAGCTCAGTGTGCAGCTAGCCGTACAGCGCCGCCCCCCGGGTCGGCGGGGGAATTCACTGACTCGTGCCGGGCCGCTGCACTGCATTGCATGATTGTACTGCCCAATTTGATCGAGTGAATGTGTGAGTATAACTAATCAAACTAGATCTATATCTACTGTATTATCATTATTCATTCTGAGTAGAATATCCAATTTGAGTTAGTGAGTAAACTAGACCTAGATCTATATCTACTGTAGCTACACCATTATCATATACTAGATTAGTCATTCAGAGTAGAATATTCGATTAATGAAGGAATGGAATTTTTCTTTTTCATAATCAGATAATCATATTTTACTCCTAAAAGTTAAAGACTTGATAAATAGCTAGATCTCTCGTAAGGGCCTAGCCTAGTACTGTAAGAGAAGTGAGCTGAAGAATCGCCTTCTTTTTTTTATTTTGGAGGGGCAGGCGCGTAGCCAGGGAGGGGGGGCAGTGGGGGCGGTCGCCCCCCCCCCCCCAAAAAAAAAGGAAGAGGACGTAGGAAGAAAAAGGATTAAGAGTCGAGAACGGTACAACGAATCGTCTTCTTTCTCTAATTATTTAATGAAACATCAAAGCTTCCGCGCTGTGCGGGAAGGGGGGACGGAACTGAATTCAGATAAGGATAAATAGTCGAGAACGGTACAACGAATCGGGGTCCAGACAACTCGCCACAAAGACAACCCGCCACAATACCTTGGACATCCCGCCACAATACCCTGGACAACCCGCCACAATACCCTGGACAACTCGCCACAGCCTTTTCGGACAACTCGCCACACTTTTTCCCATCATGATTTCTAGATCTAAAATGAAATGATATTGTCATTTTTCATGATTTTCGTGCTTTTATAAACACAGTCATTACAAAGAATAAAGTTGATTTCCCTTGTAACAATAATATATATTGAAATTAAATTGTCATTTTTCATGATTTTCGTGCTTTTAAAAACACAGTCATTACAAAAAATAAAGTTGATTTCCCTTGTAACAATAATATACTTTTGATCTAGAGGTCTATAAAGCATTTCTCTGTCCCAGAATTTTTTTAATGGTAGAATACTGAAAGCACTGGCGTACTGATAGGGGGGGGGGGGGGGGGGTGGGCAGTTGACCCGCGAAATAAAATTGGAATGTGGTTTATTTCTAGATTTTCTGGGTTAGTTTTGTCAGAGGCGGCATTCTTGGTTGGGGGGGGGACACTGTGCCCCCACTTTTCCAGGTTCCCCTAAAGTGCCCCCTTATCCTTTGTACATGTCCTTTTCCCTTCTGATAATTTTTAATGGTAGGAATTCATGGAAGGATAGGCCTACTGGAAGCACTGGCGTACTGATGGGGAAGGGGGCAGTTGACCCGCAAAATAAAATTGAAATTTGGTTTATTTCTAGATTTTCTGGTTAGTTTCGCACTTTTGCCCACAGTCAGAGGCGGCATTCTTGGTTGGGGGGGGGCACTGTGCCTCCACTTTTTCAGGTTCCCCTAAAGTGCCCCCTTATCATTTTGTACATGTCCTTTTCCCTTCTGATAAGTGCCTACTTTTCTTTCTCAGATGTTTTAATTATAATGTTACTTATAATTACATAAAAGAACTTTTCAGTCTTTCTTCATTAAATTGTCTTTAATATTCATCATGTAATTTTTCAAATGGGACCTTCTACTTTTAGCTCGCTTGCTCGAAAATCGATATTCAGTCCATCACACCAAATTGCGAAGTACGTTGCTTAAACAATAATGTTGTTCCACGTAGAGAAATAAACAAATATTGATGTCATTCGTGGTAATGTATTCACAATCTTGACGAAGGCGTAGGCCTTTATACAAATATCTAAAAATGGTTTTTATTATTGTTGATGTGTCCCTTTGTAGGTGCCCCTTTTTCAGAAATCCAGCCATTCTTGCGATCATAGGCGCCAGAATTGGGGGCAGGGGACTCGCCCTCCTCCCAACGAAAAAGTGTGTGTGTGTGTGGGGGGGGGGGGGTGGGGGTCAAAACGAATTTCCACTCCCCCCCCCCCCCAAAAAAAAAAAAAAAAAAAAAAAAAAAACAGTATAAAGCAGTATAATTGATTACAATTTAGTAACCAAAAAGAACATACAAAAATAATAAAACCTAAATTGAATCAATTTAAAATGATATTCCATTCAAAGAATTAAATTTCATAATTAAATTTCAATTTACATGACATGGGGTGGAGATGATGAGAGGGATGGAGATGATGAGAGGGATGGAGATGATGAGAGGGATGGAGACAATGTGAGAGATGGAGATGATGAGAGGGATGGAGATGATGAGAGGGAAAGAGACAATGTGAGGGATGGAGATGATGAGAGGGATGGAGACGATGAGAGGGATGGAGACGATGAGAGGGATGGAGACAATGGGAGGGATGGAGATGATGAGAGGGATTGATGAGGGATGGAGGTGATGAGAGGGAAGGAGACAATGTTGATGATGTAAGGGATGAAGACGCTGTTGATGAGAGGGATTGGTGAGGGATTGAGACGGTGTGAGGAATGAAGATGATGAGAGGGATGGAGATGATGTGAGGGATGGAGACGGTGTGAGGGATGGAGACGGTGTAAGGGATGGAGATGGTGACAAGATGGTGAGAGGGATGGAGACGATGAGAGGGATGGAGACGGGAGGGATGGAGACGTCTCCATCCCTCTAATCATCAATATCGTCTTCATCCCTTACATCATCATCCTTGTGTTGTGGTATTGGTACGTATTATTTCATATGCAATTTACAAGGCAAAAAAAAATCTAAATAAATAAAGTTAAAACAATTAAATAAAAATGAGGACATGTTTGAAAAACACACATAATAGCAATAAACATTATTTGTTTACGACTCCAAGATACAAATTCCAACAAAACGACGTCAAGCTGACTCAAAATAACAAATGATAAGCAGGTGTAATCGTGTATTAATTTTATGCCACGTTGTGGTAATGCAATTTTGTTTTTTTATTTATTATTTATTTATAGTATGTACATATTTACAGGTACACAAGATCAGATATAAATCTGTTAACCCCCAGCCTCCCCTCCCCCCCCCCCCCCAAAAAAAAGCTGTAACATGCAGAGACCAGTACAGATGACACGCCACACCATTCCTTGTGTTGTGGTATTGGTACGTATTATTTCATATATTGAAGTTACAAGGCAAAAAAAACCTAAATAAATAAACAAAGTTAAAACAATTAAATAAAATTGAGGACATGTTTAAAAAACACACATAATAACAATAAACATTATTTTTTTACGATTCCAAGATACAAATTCCAACAATATGACGTCAAGCAGACTCATAATAACAAATGATAAGCAGGTGTAATCGTGTATTAATTTTATGCCACGTTGTGGTAAAGCAATTTTGTTTTTTATTTATTATTTATTTATAGTATACATATTTATACAGGTACACAGATATCAGTTATAAATCTGTTAACCCTCAGCCCCCCCCCCCCAAAAAAAAAAAATTGTAACATGCAGAAACCAGTACAGATGACACCACACCATTCCTTGTGTTGAGGTATTGGTACGTATTATTTCATATATGCAAGTTACAAGGCAAAAAAAAACCTAAATAAATAAACAAAGTTAGAACAATTAAATAAAAATGAGGACAAAAAAGATTAAAAAGGGCACTTATTCAAGATTATTTCAAGATTTATGAGAATGGAAAATGGACACTTATTGCAAAGGAAAATGGGAACATGCCGAAGGAAAAGGGGCACGTGTCAAAAATAAAAAAGGGCACTCGTCAGAGGTGAAAAGTGGGAAGGGGCACATTTACTAAGTAATAGGGGCACTTGTCAAAGGAAAAGGGGCACTTCTTACAAAATTAAAGGGACACTTTTCCTATGTAAAAAGGGGCACTTTTGGGGTATCTGAAAAAGTGGGGGGGGCACTGTGCCCCCCACCCCCCGGGAGGGCCGCCTCTGCCCCTGCCCCTCCATGCACCGGCACGTCATTGCAATATCATGTCTTAATTGCTTTGCTTTGTATATATCTCTTTGATTCCCAGAAAAAGGGAACAAAAAGGAGATTTTTTGGGGGTTTTTGTGGGGGGGGGGTGGTGGGGGCTGCATTATTTATACTAAAAACTTGAAGCCATTACCTTCTTTTTGTAGAATTTTTTTGAAGCAGCCCCCTCCAAAAAAAATAAGAAGGCGATTCTTCAGCTCACTTCTCTGCTTAGAGTACTAGGCTAGGCCCTTACGTTAGATCTACATGTAGCCATTTATCAGGTCTCTAACTTTTAGGAGTAAAATATAACATCCGATTATGAAAAAAGAAAAATTCCATTCCTTCATTAATCGGATATTTACTCTGAATGACTAATCTAGAATATGATAATGATGTAGCTACAGTAGATATAGATCTAGGTCTAGTTTACTCACTAACTCAAATTGGATATTCTACTCGGAATGAATAATGATAATACAGTAGATATAGATCTAGTTTGATTAGTTATACTCACACATTCACTCGATCAAATTGGGCAGTACAATCATGCAATGCAGTGCAGCGGCCCGGCACGAGTCAGTGAATTCCCCCGCCGACCCGGGCGGCGGCGCTGTACGGCTAGCTGCACACTGAGCTGAGCTGCTGCGGTAGCACTAGGCACTATATTCGACTTCTCAATAATGAAATCTGTGTCAGGAATATATAATAGACCTTCATATGAGATAAAAATGATATTTTTGCAGTGATTTACCGACAAAAACACTGCTCGAATTTCAGTGGTCTGAGTAGATACAACGCACATTTAATGTACGTGCGGCAATGCAGATTGCGAGCTGTGAGTAAATTGTCCGAAATGTCATTTTTTTGTCATTTTACCTAAAGATAAGTTATAGATTGTCTTCATTGGTATCATTTAACACAATTCCATTAAAGATTTTGGTTGGAAAGGGCATTATTAAGTCACAAAGAGCACAAACATATACACATTGGTATCTCTCGATCGATTTATCAGGTCGGGACATCTCGGCCCAGTTTTTCCAGCTGGGCCGAGTAGTCCCGTGGGCTGAGTTAGCCCGGATTCGTTTCGATTACTCGCCTTCTAATCTATTTGTATATATTTATATGTATGTTTTATTTAGCTTTGTATGTAAATCATGTTAATCTATAGAGTCTAATGTATGGTTTTTTGTAAAATTGTGATTGCTTTTTATATGCACGGCCATGCTGAAGAAAAGCCATTGTCTGAAGTAATAATAATAATAGCCTAATAGTCCACTCCAAATTTTATTAAACCGAAACGGAAATTCTTTTTGCCCAATTGATTGTGAGCCCGGCAGCCACTGAGCAGCGCCAGATCGACGTTGCTCTATCCCTTATTGTTGAACGCCAAACAAGATAGCAACAACTCCCATCTTTTAACGTCTTTAGGTATGACGCGGCCGGGGTTCGAACCCACGACCTCCCGGTTGTGAGGCGGACGCTCTACTGACTGAGCCAACACTCCGAAGTATGCCACCGTGCTAAAATAAAACAAACAAACAAACAAACATGTACATGTACATGTGGCTTTCTTGTAGGGCCTTTTTGCCATTCAAATACACTTTTAAAAAAGCACAATGGTTTGCGGCGGTTTACTGTGTCATATCCGAACAAGCCTTTGTATGTATCATAAAAAGATTTTGTTTTGTTTAATTCCATACAGATTGAGTGCTGGGAGAAAGAAGATGAAGATGATGCAATCAGGGTCAGTGGTCCTGCTGGTCCTCTTTGGAGTGATCTTAGGGATCAATGCTCAGGAAAGACCACCTTTTCCTCCTCCAGATCCAGTGTTACCAGTTGTTCCTACTCTTACAACTCCTACTGTCTACCCAGGGTTAGTCATAATTATCTCTTTTACAGGGAGGGGGGGGGGGGGGGGGGGGGAAGGGGGTTGAGAACTTCAATCAGCTGTACTTCCATTTGTGGATTAACCTGTAATGTGACGTGACACGATTTTGAAACAAGGTCCATCAGAGTCATAGACGAAGATAGAGAGCTGATTGTACTACTACTAGACCATCTCACCTGTCGCTCACAGATGTGGAGATATGGATTTGCAGTTAGATGTTAACATCTAATGAATATGGTCTTAAAATTGCACTGCATACATGTAGCATGAATAAAGGTTAAGCTCTTGCAATTGCTGCTGTATTGATAACAAGTATTAAAAAAAAATAGAAATATATATTAGTGTTTTTGTCATTTTATACATGACATCTGTCAGGATATTTTTTGAAAGATTCATGAAGCAAGCAAACTTATTTTACACACTGTTTGGAACATTCTGTGAAGACTATTAATCTGTCGAAATAACCAAGTTGTCAGAACATGTTACGTGTTTGGAATTGATTTAAAACAAATATTTGATATGTGATGTCTGATGGGTGCCATACACAAGTCATGGGTACTATGAATGTCTGAACTTGTTGATATTAGTAACACATTTTCCCCACCTTTCAAAGGAGTCTTTATCTTCAAGAGCCATGGACTCAATCAATTTTAAATGTTTCCATTGGTATTAGGGACTTTCAGATTGAGTGGACGAGAACGGCGTGAACTGATCATGCTTGTCTATGGCAAGCTGTTTTAACATTTTTTCCTATTTCTTGATATCAAGAATTACCATTGCTTTATAACAGAAAATTATTTCTTGATATCAAGAAATAGGAATAAATGTTAAAACCTTTTGCCATAGACAAGCATGATCAGTGGACGTTCACGCCGTCCTTGTCCACTCAATCTAAAATTCCCTATTATGATCACCATGGGGAGCCACTCCGGGAATGTTTGCATTTGTAGAAGTGGAATAGTGAATTGAAATGACACAATTTTTTACCCCTCAAAGCATTAAAATGCTTGGTTTCCCTTTTTGAAAGCTGGAAAATATCCATGCTCTCATGAAAAAAGTATCCTTTCTTGCTAAATTGAGTCAACTCAAGTTAGCAAGAAAAGATTTTATACTCGCCAAAGATTTTTAGGAATTTTAAAATTAAACAAGCTACTTTATTAATTTCTTGCTGTGAAAAATGCAAAATTAAACAGTAACAGCAGCAGCATCAGTAACAGATAAATTTTACCTGCTTTCTAAAAACATGCCATATTTTGTTGGGGGAAATGGAAACTAATTTTAATTGGAATGGATGATAGAAATTGAGATTTGATATAATAATATAACTTATTTAAGAAGTGTCTTTTTTGTAACTTAAACAAGATACAGCTGCCCGTTTACACGTGCCTGTTGCACATGGGTACATGTATTATATTCTGGCCCAGGATGTGATTTTTATCCCGAAATTTGTTCGATATTCCCATAAAGATATTTAAAGGGAACCTGACATCGAATGAGAATTGTTCATATCTTACTAGTAAAGAAAACTTAAATAAACCTTTTGAAGTTTATTGGAGCTTCCCAAAACTGTACCTAAGCTTCAACCCCACCATCTTTTTACCCTGTAGATCACACAAATTTTCAATATTTTCTTGAGGACACAGTCTAACTTGAACATTTTTGCTTAAATTAATTATTAACGTGTAGAAGAAGGGCATGTCAGAGCAAGCGGAAATTCCATAATGTCATGAAAATAAACCCTTAAATTTTGATTGAATTAAACCTCACTAATCCAATAAGGTGGGTTACAAAATATCATGTGTACGAGACCTTCAAAATGAATTTCTTCCATGCACGTTCGTATGCCCTCGATACAACCTTTGCTTACATACTTTTACATAATTTTAATGTTTGTGTCGGTTTTACCCCGAGGACTGATCCATTGTTTGATGGAACGGGTGGGTTCACGGGGAGGAAAAAATCTTGTTTTTTCCTGCCCATGAACGCAAATTGATCAGCAAAAAGGTCAAAGCTACTGAAATAATCTGCAGCATAAACATTCAGTGGGCTTAAAAGATTCCTGGCTAGTAGAAAAATGAAGTAAAAAGTCTAACGTGTTTAATCAAGAAATGGGAATTGATTTAGAATGGTACTAATAGTATGAAGGAAGTTTTAATTAAGTTTCCCATGTTGAAAGCGTTTTACTTACTTTCCCTCATCTTTTCCGGATAGTGTAAGATTCTCAGTTAACATTAAAAATGGAATGTTTAATTGTTGAATTGAATTGAATTATATTGATAAGTATTCTTCATAGTCTCAGCTACAAGCTGGTGCATTTGAATTTACAGAAGAAAATTGTTTTTGTTTTTGGGTTGACTGTCCTCATCCTTGTAACAAAGTATTCAAAATGAATGTACATGTACATGTTATGGGCTTTTTGTTTGTTTTCTTGTTTTTTATATGACATGTGCAATTGCAGACAATAATCACTGTATCAATAAATAATTGTTGACAGTCTGTTACACCAGCAGTTCCTGTAATGAGAGTCCCAAATAGGCCAATAAAATTGGTTTTGCTGCTCCTCAGATGATGTTATGTTTCACAAATCTATTCAAAATCAAAAGTAACAAAACATTTCTTGTACATTTAAAGGGAAAGTCCACCCCCAAAATAAGTTTGTTTCGATAGAGGCAGAATAATAAGAAAATCAGGTGAGTGAAAGTTTGAGCAAATTCTGAATGAAAATAAGAAAGTAATGAATTATTGAAGTTGTGATCAATCAAATACAAATTGGCGACTCTGTGACTTATCATACGAGCTCTCCTTCATTTGCTTTGTGCATAATATTCCATAAAATCATGTTTTCTTCGTTATTGATGACAAAATATATATTTGTTCCTTGCAGGGGGAGTATAGAAACATATTTGCAATTATTATATTTAGGGTGCATGTATGGTTGAAATTTTTCTTGAGGGAAAATGAAAATTTTAGATTTTTTTAGTACTGAGCAAATGGAAGTTGAGCTTGCATGATACGTCATAGAGTTGCCAATTTGTGTTTGATTGATCACAACTTCAAAAATCCTAACTTCCTTATTTTTAATCGGAATTTGCTCAAACTTTCACTGACTTGTTTCTCTCATTTTTCTACTCCTATTAAAACTAACTTAATTTCAGGGTGGACTTCCCCTTTAACATTTGAAATTCGTGGATCACACAATGTAAGAATGTCAAAGTGTTTATTACATGATTTAAAAAAAGCTAGGGTGACCCTACCAGAAGAAAATTTGAAATTAGAAAATAAAATAAGAAGGTAACAGCATCAAGTGCTAGCTACTGCATTGTTCTGTGGCAGTTTAGAGATCAACTTCAACCAGCTCATAAAAGGGCTCTCAACATCTCAAGGATAAAAATATATATTTGTTGGCCTGTCATTATTTATGAGTTGTCCTTCCGTTTGCTTTCCTGGAATTCATATGAGTAGAATCCGCCAGTGCTAGTAAAACATCTGTTTGCTATTAAAGTATGCATACAGCTCTCTTATTCTATTAATCCATACTGTGGACAAATTTGTAAACATACCCCCAAAAATGAAAAATATGATGTTTTTATACAGAACTGTTTCATTGGTATTACCTTGAACAAAGCAAAGACAAAAGGTTAACAAGATTTCTAACTCATCTAATGGCCAACTTTATCTAATTTCATCTTTTTTTAACCATGTTTATAGTAGTGTAAGCACAATTGTATCTAAGTATATTATGTAGCTCATTGTAAGCGCCTTGAGCACCCTCTGGGTGGATATGTTGCGCGTTATAAATGTCTGTATTATTATGATTATTATTAAAAAATATGAGAAAAACATCAGCAAATGCTTTTGTTTAACTACAGCGCCCTGGGAATGTGGATGGATAGATCCTTGTGCTTTTGATCGAGGTCCCAGGATGACTTGCATGGCAAGCATTAGGATGTATTGACAGTCAGTGAACAATGTCAACTTACATTTGTAAAGCAGTCAGATTCTTTTGTCATTCTCCACCCATCCCTGTCGATTGACGTACTTTTTGGGTCACTGTAGTAGGTACAGTACTTGCATTATACATGTAGAGTGAAACCAAAAAAGACTACTCAAAGGAGACAATAAAGATAGTATTAAAAAAAAATATAGAGTCTACATATATATAGGGTGCGTTCAAGCAATTTTTCAAAGCTAGAATCACAAACATGAATCACAAATCAGAATGCCATTACAAAGCAAGGTCACTGCTGGAAAGCGTTTTCCGTTTACGCTGATTCTCGCTCATTTCGAGCCCAACCACTGCGCATCACACTGCGCAGTTTGACCCAGGCAGTACAGGTCAACTTCGGCGCGCGCTTTCTGGAATTGTTTACGGCCGACTGTCGACTGCTGTTTTGAGCATAAATCGCAATAATAAAACAAAGAATGTGAAGGTGATAGAAGGAAGAAACAAAGAATAACATAAGGAAAGACAGAAAGAGCATGTGATAGAATTATCAAAACAAAGAATAACATAAAAGAAGGTGATAGAAGAAAGACACAAAGAATAACATAAGGAAAGACAGAAAGAGAAAGTCGATAGAATGGTTAAAACAAAGAATAACATAAGAGAAAGTGATAAAATGATGGAAACAAAGAATAACATAAGGAAAGATAGAAAGAGAAAGTGATAGAATGATTAAAACAAAGAATAACATAAGAGAAAGTGATAGAATGATGAAAACAAAGAATAACATAAGAGAAAGGTAATATAAGGAAGAAACAAAGAATATAAACATAATTAAAGATTAAAAGAGAAAATAAGAATAACATAAGAGAAGGTGATAGAAGGAAGAAACAAAGAATAACATAATGAATACAGAAAGAGAATGTGATAGAATTAGTCCAATGGCTTCTATTGGTAAATCAATAATGATAAATCAAAATCGATTTTAGCAACTGTCCATCAAAAAACAAAGAATTACATAAGAAAAGGTGATATAAGGAAAAACAAAGAATAACATAAGAATAGAAGGAAGAAACAAAGAATAACATAAGAGAAAGTGGTAGAAGGAAGAAACAAAGAATAACATAAAGAAAGACAGAAAGAGAAAGTGATAGAATGATTAAAAAAAAGTATAACATAAGGAAGACAGAAAGCGATAGAATGATTAAAACAAAGAATAAAATAAGAGAAAGTGATTATGAAAAACAAAGAATAACATAAGAGAAGGTTATAGAAGGAAGAAACAAAGAATAACATAATGAAATACAGAAAGAGAAAGTGATACAATGCTTAAAACAAAGAATTACATGAGAAAAGGTGATCAAAGGAAAAAACAAAGAATAGCATAAGAATAGAAGGAAGAAACAAAGACCCCGTTCTCACTCACTTTGAAAGTGGTCTTAATTAGACCGCTCCAGACCGCTCCAGAGGAAAGGGTCTTGAGAAACGGTTTGCGAGCGTTCACACTCCAAGCAGTTTTTATGGCTCAAACCGCTCCACGAGTCAAAGTGGTCTTGTTGCTATGGCAGCTCAGGTAGGCGGGTCAATTTTTTCGCGCGCGGAATACAAACCGTATGTACCGTACTACATGTTTCGCACGGAACGTCACTAGCTCACTTCCGCTCAAAGTACGCTTTCCGTTCACATTGCACGTTAGAGCGCTCTGGAGCGCTCTTAATAAGACCCGCTCCTCAAGACCACTTCGGAAGGTGGACATCTGGAGCGGTCCAGAAGTCCGTTTCCTGGACCACTTTGAGCGTTCTCACTCACCTAAGAACTGCTCCTGAGGAGCGGGTCTTAGTTAGAGCGCTCCAGAGCGCTCCAACGAAGTGAGTGAGAACGGGGTCTAAGAATAACAAAAGAGAAAGTGATAGATTTATAAAAACAAACAATAAGATAAGAGAAGGTGATAGAAGGAAAAAACAAAGAATAACATAAGAATAGAAGGAAGAAACAAAGAATAACATAAGGAAAGACAGAAAGAGAAATGATGGAAGTAAAACAAGGAATAACATAACGGAACAGGCCACAATAAAGAGCATGATATAGTGAACGTAAATTACATGGAAAGCAGGCACGCTGTTTTTGCCCAAACCGGAACAGGCGTAGAATCATGATTAAGATCTCCGTTCACTCAATCAAACTTTAGCGACCATGATTCTGCAGAATCATGAAACAAAACGCATCTTTTTCAGAGTTGCATGTTTGTGTTTTAAACATGTTTATTTTTACGACCGACAAAAAAATTGCTTGAACTAAACGTGTTTTAAACTAAACGTCTTTAAAAATTGTGATTCTAGGGTGAAAAAGTGTCAATTGAATGCACCCATAGACAGGACATGTAGTTGCTAAAGCAGGTTTGACAAATTGCGTCTGGTAAAAAAACATAATCACATGAAACTACTTTGAACAGTAAATATTGTTTTGAGTGTGTTCAAGCCTCGATCATGTATAAAATTACAATTGTCTTCAGCTGTGAGATTTGATATGCTTATCTGAGTGAAACTGAAATACAATGGCATTCAAGCTCACTTAAAACTTATTAAATTAGGTTTTAATGAGCTATTTAAACAAATTGAATGATATTTGTTAGTCAAGTTTTGTCATAAATTTGTTTTATGAAGATAAAATGGAAAGTGGTGAGAGTGAAAGTAATTGAAAGACCCTAAAAGCTGAGTCATATGTACTTTTAGCATACATGTACATGTACATCAGCATTATAAGTATTGTTTTAAGAGACATTTTGTACAGTTTACACTTTACAGTATATGTTTAGATCATTAATTTCTATGCTACATGTATGTACAGTCAAACCTGCTTTAGTGACCACCAGTCTACAAAGACCACCTGTTTACAAAGGCCACATTTGTTGTTTCCCTTCAAAATGGATTCTCATTGAATCATGTACTAAAGTGACCTGTCTACAAAGACCACCTGTCTACAAAGGCCACTTTTTGTGTTTCCCTTGGGCGGTTGCTTTAGACAGGTTTGTCTGTACAGTGTAAATGTATTTCAGGTTTTTTTTAATCAGGCTATAAAATTTATTTTGTATTTTACTTCAATTTTCAAATATAAATTGCAGATCCTATGAATCTGTGAATATGTGTTTTTGATACTAATTAGTTCTATGAATGGCAGTGCAATAGGTAGAACAGGATATTAGCCATTGCCAATCACTATTTGACAAATTTTATTATTAAGTCCACTTGTCGTGATCGATGAGTATTCTTTCCTGTACCAATCACCGGTACCATGGATCCTGTATTCATGAATCATAATGTAATGTTGTGATTGTACCCTGCGGGATTTACATGTTTACAAGGTGTTTTTGATTACCCCCTCCCCCTGATTCCTATAGTGACTCATAAATATTAGACCTACATGTTCAATACGTGTCTATAGGACGTTATATACACTCCTTTTTTGGAAGGAGATCTGACTTTATAATATATTATGCAATCATGCATGGGTCCTTTGTTTACATTTTGTCATTTTTTGAGTCCACAATTGGACTTTTGGCACCCATATGTCCCGGGCACTTGTTAATGTGAAGCACTACAATCACTGATACAGTATAGGACCCATTGTAATGGTAGGGCAATTAGTACTTCAAATGATTGGACCCATCACCAATGGTATGTAGGACCTGTAAGAAACCATTTACGCAGTTACAGGAAATTCACAGATGTACATGTAGGCCTTCTTTCGTTCAAGTGTATTACCGCTAAGTGATTGCTTTGTATAAAAACCAACAATAGCGTTCTCAGGTACCCTGACCTACATATACGATGTAGGCGTTCATGTACAGTGGTCACCCAAACCATGAAGGTCAGAATTGTTTTGTTGTTGACCTTTGCCTGACAAATTAGGTGAATTGATGTAGAACTCAGTGCTTTTTCTTCTTTTCATACACATATAGATAGATATATACAGCATACTGTGTGAAACAGATGATTCAAGGCTGGCATAATGATTTCATTGAATAGAAAATGTTATTTCAGAAAACATTTTTTTTGTAAGATGAAGAAAAACAGATGTCTCTGAGAAGAACTTAAACACTGTCATGGCCACTGTACATCACATGGCACGCATTTAGTTCTACAAAAAAAAACAATGGGAAACTCTTAGAAACCGTGATAAAAACAGAACTTTAAAGGTAAAGACCAGTATTGGCAACGCCCCAATTTCAAAAAATGAAATGGAAGCTCTCATTACCAATCATGTGAAAGAATATGTTTTGACTAATACATGATGATAAAAAATTTGCCGGGAAACCGCCTACTAATTCATATATTTGGTAAATTTATTTCTCTCATGGTCTGGTGAGAGAGATAGGGTAGTCCCATATACATCTTTCTGTGTATAGTGCTTGTAACTTTACGAAGAATGAGCCAAATTTCTTATCATTTTGATGATTCCAGAACCTTGCAGATGCTAGATGCTAGATGATCGACCTTTTCTGATCGATTCCACAACGTTTCTTTCACAATGCAATCGCATGACCATTACTGGTCTTTACCTTTAATACAATGTTACTGAAGCCATACAAACACATTACATGTATAATTTGTAGAACAATTTTGACTGAATATTAGATTTATTGTTGTCCAAAATACCTCCTTTTTATCTTTCTCACTTCTCAAATGTCTCCATTCTATCTCATCCACCATCTTCATCTTCTTCACAAATTCCTGTTTGTTTCTTGCTTGCTCCTTATCATTTGTTTGACCTTTCTTATTCCTTCATGTAGATAATTTCATCACTTCAATCAAGGGCCAATCTGTCCTCTCTTTTTCACAAATGTAGGACTTTTTTCCACTGTTGTTTTCCTTGATTATTTATGTTCTCACCTGGCCTGGCCTGGCCCATCCCTTTTTGCCCACCCTGACCCTGCTCTATATAATATCTTTACTATCACTTGTCATTTTAACACCTACTCTGAAGTAGAAAACTTGATCTGTACTGCTGGTATGAAACTTGAACTTTACTCGATCTTCTGGATCTAGATATCCAAAGAGCCTTCAAGGTCAGAACTTTCATTTATGTCACAATTAGGATTGTAGAGCCTGGCTAATGGGTGAGAGCAAATATTACAAAAGAAGGACGTATTTCTCTTAGGACTGCTTCTCCTGAGGGAGAAAAATTGTTCATTTGACTGAATTTGAATTTGACATCAATTTGACACTAAAGAGCAATATCACTAATAACTGAATTTGACTCCTGCAAGTACAAAGAACAGATTGATGTTTCCATAGCAACAGAGTCAGACTGCATACGTGTACATGTAATTATCAACATATTTTTTTAATGAAAATTTTTCTTGGATGTAAATCCAACATAAGATTTCTTGTAGGATACTAAATCCCATGGCTCAGATCACTGTGATATTTTCAAGCAGATAATGGTCGCAGCGCAGCTTTTTTGAAATTGAAGTCAGAGTCTACAGGTTTGATAACTGTTAAACATTCAATACTGAACACCTTAGATTTTTTGAAATCATACTACTGAGTACTGACAGTAAATAACATCCATGCTATCTACACTGTACACTGAGCTTGCACAAAACACAACCCACTCAAATTAATGCTGGTCGCTGGTTTGAGCAATTCCATGAAATAACTTGCCATAGGTAACCAAATCATTTCATAATTCATATTTCATTACCCGTGGACAGTGACATGCACTATAGGATGATCCCTGACTAAAAGCAAGGATTAAAGAGTCTTCCTGTTTTTACAGGAAACCATGGGGGCGGGTGGGGGGGGGGGGGGCGACGCAGTGACAAAACATCTAAGCTCAGTGTTTGGATGATAGATCAAAAGATCTGTCTTTCGTAGGAATCGACTTGTTACTGACTGGGTTGATACATCAGCATGCCAGTCATAACATATGGCAAGATCTTCATTTTTAGTTAGATTTCTCAGCAATGGGCGATTAGTCACATCTGACTGGCAGAAATTGAGAAGGTCATCAATTTATGAAGACCCAAAGACTGAATCACCATAATACTAGGTTCATGCTCACCAAAGTACTGTACATGTACATGTACATGGCATTTGCAAATGAGCACAGATTATCATACATGTATATGCCAGCGCAGCCTGCAAACTCCACGGCCCAAATTCACAAAGGAGCTCGTCGACAAACCGAGGTTTATGTACGTCATATGATGCGTTATGACGCGGTTTTTTACAAACCTGGTTTGTAAATAACAAAAGGAGGTTTGTCGAGACAAAAGGAGGTAGCCTCCTTTGTGAATTCGGGCCAATGCCTTGCATAACTAGGGTCTAAGTGTATTTAAGTAGGCTATTAATTGTGGACAACTGCAAGTGAAATGGAAAGAGGAATGCAGGCCACACCCGGCCACCAACTGTATTGATGCATTGTACTATTAGGAAGGAAAAGTAAACCAGGCAGGTGAATCTATATTTAGGGCACAGTCACATCTCACATGGGGGCCCCCAGTTATATTTTTAAGGTCTGTAATGAGGCTCCTGGATAAATTAGAAAATTTTGTGTGACCACTGTTAAAACATTTTAGAGGCCCAGGGGATGAAATTCCTCCACCGATTTCGATATATCAAGATGGGGGGGAAAAAAAATATAGTTAAACTTTTAGAACATCATTAATTGTACACCTAGCATTGACCTCACAACCTTATGGCAGTATTTTTCTCTCATCTGAACAATGTTATAGAGTCCCTTTAAGCAAGACGTGGTTACAAATATTTCTCAAATTTAGAATTTAAATGCAAGGAAAATGTGTCATTTTACGTAAATATAGTTTTCTGCGGAAAGGGGGCACGCCCCCCCCCCTTTTAATCCAGCCAGAGGCGTTGCCCCTGGACCCCCATTTAATCTTCCTCCTATTTTGGGAATTTTTCTGTCTCATCCCTAGGTCCATGTCCATGTGTCTGTGGTACAGGTACTATTGAAACCTAGTATACAATGAGTGACGAGAGTCGGAAGTTTCCCATTATCTGTCCGTTTATTTTTTTCCCAATTTCTCTTTATTAGTTCTTTATTAGTTCTGCTTCTTGCTAAGCCAAACCGGGCGCTATAAGGGCTACAAACTTAATACAATACATTGACTGGAAGGGGTCAGTAACCTATATAGCTTGGACTTGCTCTTGCCTTCTTGTATTAGAGTGTGAGATCATAATAAATAATAATACTCAATTCAATTCAATTCCATGTTCAATCATTACATTTTTTTGCAGACAATACATAATTCTTGCTGCTAACACGATCCGCCCTGGGATGCCTCTCACCCTGAGTGTGACCATCTTTGAGACCCAGGGAGGTGCTCCTGTGTCTCTGGAGGCAGCTATCATCAGGGATAATGTGGTTGCGGTATCTACCACGGCAATCCTCCAAACGGGAACCAATCAAGTCACCTTACAGGTGGGTGAAATCACAGGAGATTTATACTAAACTTGTTAACTGCTGAATTCTCCTACTCTCATTGACTCAATATGGGAACCAACCGGTTCTGGTAATTAGTGGGTTAATGGAATTTTGTGAAGAAACGTTTTATGGTTGTTCTGATGGTAGTGATGATATCATCAGGGATAAATATGTTAGAAGTATTGTCTATGACCACTCTGCGAAAATGGACTATCAAATTACATAACGTGAGAAGAAGGTTGTGATGACATAACTATTTGGGCTGTTGTTGGTCTGATGTTGCAATATCATCAGGGATTATGATGTAAAGGTTATCTGCTACAGCAACTTTACAAACAGGAAGCAATCAAGTCACATTACACATGAGTACTCGAAGGTTGTGATGAAATGTTTCTGTTATGCTGGTGTGATCGTGCTGTTGATATGATCTGAGATAGTATTTTAGAGACTGCTACATACTGTATGGCCATATTAGGAACAGAAACCAGCCAAATCACTTGGCATAGGATTGATTTGAATCTGTGACCCTGGAGTACAAAGCTTAGCAATATGCCATTTTCATACTGTAATCTATTCAATGCACAAATGTTTGTTACGTGCCTCATTAAAAATTATTTCATTCACCTGTTATGAATAATCGTACTTCAATAGTTCAAATGGGAATACATACTTTATGTGTTGTTAGGTAGGACAAGTCATAATTTTTGTCCCACCTAGCAACAATTTGTGTACAGTGTATACAATTCCTATTCTGACTATTGAAATGCAATTATGCATAACGGGTGAATGAAATAATTGGAAGGAGGCACTCAACAAAGAGTTGTGTATTCAATGTGATCATAACAGAAAATGGCCTATTGATTGCACAAATTATTGATCATTTGTAGAATCAATTGATTGTTCATCATAGTTGATTGCAAAATATTTATCAATTGCTAACTTAACTTTGTGTTATGAGGCCTTGCTGTTTGTATACAACATTATCAGAGAGGAAACATTAGAGATCATGCGCACATTAGTACTCCACAAATTAATATCCTAATATTACCTCGGTAATCTCAACTAATCTTTTAAGAACAAGGTTTTACCAAAGTCTGTAATAAAGGATTATGGGATGAACAGTAGCCCAAAGCTATATCAATTATCATTTAGTTCAAACATTTTTCTGACTATTGTGCAATCATGAATTACAATTATTTGCCCCTCTAAATAGGTCTAAAACATATTAACTTTTCCGTCCAGATATAAGTTGATATTAATGATATTTTCAATTTAATCTGGGACTGGGACTGACAAGTCCATGCTTTAAAGTGCGGGTTCAAAGAAAATCACAAATATGGCAAATAACGTATCACTAGAAACTGGTAAACTAATAGATGGCGATCGTACAAGTTTTAGGTCAACTACATATCGGGTGATTTATAAAAATACAAATAAAACCACCTCCATTTAAGCGTTTTGTAATTGATAATAATCATTACTTCGAATGTTTCCAAGCATTGAATTTGATAACCTTGTCCAATCAAAGTTTCACCTTTGCAATAATGACAATAAAGTTAGTTTTTAAAATCAATGAACCTTCTCTTTAAATGTTCACTAATGAATGGATATATCCAGTAGTACAGTCATTTCAAATGACTGTGATCATGTTACATAAGATAATTATTTTCCCCCTGTATACATGAACTATCTTTGCTGAAAAGTTCAAGAGCCCCTTGTTGTTTTATGACAAGTACATTGCACATCCTACTGAAGTTTATTTGAAATGAGCTTTTGTGAAGTGGAAAAAATAGATTTATGAAAAATTCCCTGTGTAATGGTTCTCATTGCCGGTTGCCCTCAGAACACAACTTTTATCAGCAGATAAAAATCTGTTTTTATTCAGCTGTGAAGCTTATTGAATCCCAAATCTACACTGGAATTTTTTTTTTTAAAGTGTACACTACGTTTTAATGTAGTGAAGATTTCATCAAATAAATATTTAATATAAAGTTATCTTTTATAAAGTATATCAAAACGAACGTAAATTTAATTTGTCTTAAAGATGATATGCTATTTGAATCATACCATTCATGCATGAGTGAGCATAGAGGCTCTGAAAGAAAATTGCAAAAATAGGGCATTAATTACGCCAGTCCAACATTGATGAGCATTGGAGGTATCCAATGGCTTGGCTATATATATGGCTTGTCCAATCAACGATCTTGGATGGAAAGGAGAGGCATTTTGACTTTGCTTGTCAAAACCATGCAGTGGGGTACAAATACATGAATGCTGTTTGCCTACTTTTCTTCTAATTCTAGAAGTAAACTGTGTAGAAAAAAGTGGTCTCTCAGTCACTTTAAAGTTTCTCACGGCCTTTTCATGAAAAAGTGAGGAAACTGTAAAGAGAAACCTGTTTCCTTATCTCATAATGTACATGTTGGAAGAACACTTGAGATTCATTTGTGTTTGTGGAACAAACAGATCATAAGCGGAAGGATGGTGCATATCAAGTTGGCACAAATTAGCTTCCATTCTTTCTCAAGTTCTAGTGCAATAACATGCTGTCACAACAAGGTGATTTCGGATACCGTAATGAAAAAAACACAAACACAACTGTGACGATGACGGTCGTGGTTTAATCGAAATCTCCCCTTCACAAGCGGGTATTCTGCCCATGCGCATAATTAACATACATGAATATGTATAAGGTTTGTAATAATGCCCAAACTGCTATTTCGCTTTACAGTTTTTTATTTGATTTGATATTAATATGTGAATTATACAGATTATTTGATTATTTAGTATCATAGGAAACATCATAGACATATATTTTTAATTTCTGAATGTGGATCAGGACCCTTGTTATAATTAGAGTTCACTTCACAAACATGAACATGGAAGTACCCTTTTGCCTGGAATATATATATAGCATTCAAGAATTAATGTGAATAGTTTATATAAGCAAGGCCGTTTCGTGATTAGACCATTGATCTTTTCCTCATTCTGTTTATTGAACTCTAGGTTATTATCAACTTGTTTTCACAAGTATGCACTGATGCATTTCAACGTACATAAAGGTTCTGAATGGATCCTGGTACAGACTTGCACTGCTTGTTCTTGTGTGCACACTGGGGGAGTGGAACCTGGCTGTGTTTGTTCAGAAAACTTTCTTTTTTAAAGTGGAACCTAACTGTGTTTGTAAATAATTTTTTTTGCTTACAGCCTTGCATACAAAATTACAAAGGATTTTGCGATGCAGCGGAATATATAAATGTACAATCAAACTGTTTGGCTGTGAGAAAGGAGTTCTCTGTCTCCATCTCTGTCTCTCTTTCTCTCTCTCACTCTCTCACTCTCTCTCACTTTCTGCCTCCCTCTCTTCTCTCTCCCTCATGTATTTTTTTTCTTCCCTGCAACTTTCTTTCTTTCTCTCCCTCTCTCTCTCTTTCTCTCTCTTTCTCTCTTCTCTCTTTTTTCTCTCCCTCTCTCTTTCTCTCTTCTCTCTCTCTCTCACTCTCACTCTCCCTCTCTCTTTCTCTCTTCTCTCTCTCTCTCACTCTCACTCTCACTCTCACTCTCTTTATCTCCTACATGTCCTCATTTTCCGTCCCAAGCTCTTCCCCTCTTTTTTGCTCCCTCCACCCTTTTTTTATTTCTTTAATCTATCCTTTTTTTCCTGTCATCTTCTTATAGGGCCACTCTAACCAAAACGGGCTAAAAAATGAAGTTAAAAAAACATGTAGAATAATTTTTGATGGATATTCCGAACATGACAATGATTTTTCTTAGAAATCATCAATAATTTTGGAATCTAGCTTTAAAAATGAAGACTCAGAACGCGCAGAAAAAAGCTTAGTTTCGGTGATGACGTAACTGCAGCCGTCTCTCTGGTGAAAAGGAGGATGATTTAGGCATTAAAATGTCTTTAAAAAGGCAAACTATGATATTAATTGAAAAAAAAAGACATTTATCCAAAAAATAATATGCACTTGATAATCCTAGTACGTTTCTGGCAATTTTGCTAATGATGAAATTATCAGATCGGACATGCCCGCAATGACATCAAATGCGTCATCAAGCCGCATGACTGTATTACCTTTTTTCGAGGGGCGTAGCCCAGCAAGCATGAGAACTGTGAAAAATGGATGGCTATTATAATTTTTTGGTCAATTTAGAGAT
This sequence comes from Strongylocentrotus purpuratus, assembly GCF_000002235.5. Classification (NCBI taxonomy): domain Eukaryota; kingdom Metazoa; phylum Echinodermata; class Echinoidea; order Camarodonta; family Strongylocentrotidae; genus Strongylocentrotus; species Strongylocentrotus purpuratus. Next base: position 3,671,297 of record NW_022145599.1, on the reverse strand, counting down.
TTTCTGAAAAATCAGAGGCTGGAATATTAATAAGTAGATGTGTATTCATGATTTGAAAGGCTATGTTAGTTGGGTTAGACAGGCCCTTTAAGAAAAATATTTTTCAATGAGAAAGTTGTATTTCTTCTCTTGCTTGCTGTCTTTTGAACTTCTCTTCACTTCTTTCTCTCTCTTTAACCCTGCACTCCACATTTCCTTCCTCTATCCTCTATCACTGTTAATTGTTGTTAGTCCAGCTGTATCGGTGATGAACCATACGGTATGAACAAACGTTAGTTTGACTGTGGCGGTACAATATGGCAATTTAAGCCATTATTTCCTTCCTTCTTTACTTGCATCATCTAAGGAGGAAGGATATAGATACTAGAGCAATATATCTTAAAGCCCTTCTTTAAATGTTAGGAGCCCCAATTTCGCAAAAAAAAATTGGTGGCGAAAATTTCAGAAGATCGATTTACATACATTCTACCGCTACATAATTTTTTGGTATCAAAATGAAACTTAAAGCCTCTCTAAGGTGTTGGGAGCCTAACAAATTTAATGGCAAACATTCACTTCAATTGTATAATGAAGTGAAAGAGGAAGTCTTATAACACTCAATTCTGCAAGGATTTTCAAAACAAATGTGTTTGAAGACGAATACAAAGTTTTGGGAAATTTGGAAAAAATAGATGGATAGTAATTCTTTTTTTAATTCTTTTTAAATTTGGGTGCCCCTGTGGATGTTATATAAACACTATTAAATTTAGCCCCTAAAACACTTCTGCTTTCAAGGAAAAATTGAAAATCAAAATTTACCGGTGCTCCCTGCAAATTTTGATAAATTTCAAACTGCGCCTTTGGCTTGCAATGCCGTCTTATTAGTTGCTTTAACTGTGGGAAATTTTCCACATGATATTTGTTTACCAAACTCTGTGTTTGTATTGTGCAATATAGATTGATAAAACGTCAGTAAAACTGTCAGCGGAAAATCGCTCTGACAGTGCTCTCTAGAACCCCCCCCCCCCAAAAAAAAAAAATAATAATAATAATACTGTCAAGAACGTTAAACATCAGGGGGTCGTTTCGCGAAACCTTTTATACATGTAAGTACAAGATCAAAGACATCTTGATTTGTTCAATAAGTGTTTCACAAATAAAATAATCGTCTTTGCCAAGACGAGCAAACACTTCCCTGACAATTTAAGAGCCAAATGAATCAGCCCGCATCCACTTCACCCAGTAATGCTCATAATTAATTAATTATTTCTATTGATATTCAATCAGCCTGAGGACTACATGAAATTGTCAGTGGACCGATCTTTATGTTCATGACAGACATTGCAAATTGTTTGCCTCAAGGACAGATTAAACAGTTTAAATATTGGATCTGATCAGAAAGGTCTGCTCATCGAGATCATCAAACATGCTTCTAAATGGCCTTGGGGTCTGCTGACATAAAAAGGATGCTATGTAACAGAATTTTTGTTTTTTCTGAATATGACAGGATATGACATCAAGAACAAATAGATTTTAATTGTTTGATGAATGAAAAGAGTAAACCACTAGCAAATTGATTGATTTATGGTATAATGTTTCCTTCCTTCAAGGGCACATTACTACATGTACATACTAGTATTGGTAATGTACTTTTAATATGACTTTTATTTCCTTTTCTGGTAAATCTCACCCCCCCCCCCTTCTCTCTCTCTCTCTCTCTCTCTCTCTCTCTCCCTCCCTCATTCCCTGTCTTTATGCTTTTAATTATGTCTCTGTATGATATATTCAAAGTAAGTGTACAATGGCATGAATTTTATATTTATTTATGATAAAATTAGATCAATTTGTTAATGAAAGTTAATTTGTTTTATTTAGACGATAAAAAAACACAGTGGGCTTTCAATATAATATGGAATAAGTACTTTAAAAGATTGTTTCTTTCTTATTTTGTATCTTTAGATTCCAGTTGCAGCCTCAGCTGCAGGAGAATACTCCCTGCGTGTGGTGGGCACTGGTGGGTTGACTATCAACGAAACCAGGAGTTTGTTCTTCAACATTGATCATTTCTCTATCTTTGTGCAAAGCGACAAAGCTATCTACAAACCTGGACAGACAGGTGTGTTTTAAAAGGCATTCCTTCCTCCCTCTCCCTCTCCCTCTCCCTCTCTCTCTCCCTCTCTCTCTCTCTCTCTCTCTCCCTCCCTCTCTCTCTCTCTCTCTCTCCCCCTCTCTCTCTCTCTTTCTCTCTCTCTCACTACTGTTATGATGAGAAATCTTGATTAGTGTTGTTTTTGAAAATCAATTCAAATAAAATCAAATTGATTTATTGAAATGGAATCCACAAACTTGGATTATCATCAAGATACAAGTACTTGGGAAAAAGACGAATCTAAACAGGTCACACAAAAATAGTTTAAAAATACGGATGAAAAAAAAATACTCCAGCACACTTTTAATTCTGATTGATTGATAAATACAATACCATATGCACATATCAATACGTCATCTTCCGTTTGTGGTTTTCATACCAAGATATTGCAATCTTGATCAAACGGCTGAACAGATCTTAACGATCCATTTGCTTCATGACAAACAATTTAAGACTTCCAAGAAATTCCTTTTACACTGCCAGATTTATCAAATACCAGAACTGAAGGCTATTATTGTTCAAGAGAACCTGAATATAGTAATATCAATGAAACTGCAGCTACTGCTCAACCGTTATTACTCCCATCACTTCAATTTTGACCTAGAAAGTTCTCCAAAAAATGGGAAAAAATTACAATGGGATGGAAAACTAACAATTTGTATGTTATTTTTGTCTGTTTTTGATTGGTTGTTTGTTTTTATTTCCAGTGCGCTACAGAGTTCTTGCCGTGTACCCTGACCTGAAACCTTATGTTGGACCTTTCACATTGACCGTCAGTGTAAGTATTATGGTAGTCTAGATACATGTACACGTACACCTTATGTTGGACATTTAACTTTGACCATCAGTGTAAATATTATCATACACCTACACCTTATGTTGGACCTTTCACTTTGACCATCATTGTAAGTATTATGGTAGTCTAGATACATGTACACCTACACCTTATGTTGGACATGCTTACCGTTCATGATGTCCATGCAACGCATCTGAAATCTCTTGATATAATATTAGATAGATATATTAAGATGTGGTTAGGAATACCGTCACGTGGTGCCAATCTTGCTGTGGTCCACGATCCTGATGGCTTAAACATACCTTCCATTTCGGACCTTTACCGTACCTGTCATTGTCTGGCTTACAGTAGATCTAGGGTCAAAGGCGACGATGTTGTAAATCACGCCCTTGACCGAAGACTAGAGAGGGAAAGGGGATGGTCACGACAAACGTCGTTCTCTTTGGAAGCACATGAAATTCACTCAAAAATACCAGGCTCTGTAAGCTGGAACCAGACAAAAACTGTGATTAAAAAAGCAGTTCAAGATGTATGTAGAGAAAATTGGAAAAGAGTGATCGAACCTTTACTTGTTCAGGGAGAATTCATGAAAGTTGTTCATATGGAAAGTACTGATGTAACCTGGAAGTCGATTATTTATAACTTACCTCAGAGTGTAATGAAGTTCAGTGTTAATGCAGCAATAGATAGTCTTCCTACTAACAAAAACCTGTACCGGTGGGGAAAAAGAATATCTGATACATGTAACCTTTGTAATTGTACTGGCACTCTGCATCATGTTCTTAATAACTGTGAAAGAATGCTCGACCGATATACCTGGCGCCACAATAACATACTACGCATCATGCTCAAACATATTAAAAACACTTCAAACAATTCCACCAAAGTATATGCAGACATAGAAGGAGAAAGCATCAATGGGGGCACCATACCACCAAACATAATACGTACCCAACACAAACCAGACATCTGCCACATTGACAACAAAAATAAGGGCATTATCATCATCGAACTCACAGTCCCCTTCGAAACTAACATTGACAAAGCACATCAACGGAAACAAGACAAATACGCAAGCCTCACACATGAAATAACATCAACAGGGTGGAAGAGCAAACTAATCTGTATTGAAATCGGTTCACGTGGACTCATAACCCCACAAAATAAATACCGCCTAAAGGAAATCCTCAAAATCACTGACTCAACTAGGTACCCAGAATCCAGGGACGAAATATTGAAGGCCGTTCTTTTTAGTTCTTATGTAATATTCCAAGGTAGACGTGAGCCAGCATGGCAATTTGATCAATACCTTTAATTTATCAATCTATATACATTAATTTTTCATATTTGTTTTGTCAATGAACTTGTAACCATTCTGTACCAAACTGACAATATTTACCGTAATACGCAATTTATATCGATTCAATTATACACTATTCATTTATGTATCTTGTATGGGGATCTTCTAGCTTCCTCACCATAATGTTACAATCTTCTTCTTTTACCCTGTTCTGTACTATACCACTTCTGTTTTCCTCTCCTTTTCTCCTTCTCTCCTTTTCTCCTTTTCTCCTTTTCACATCTTCCCTTTCCCTCTCTCTTTATCCTAGTGCTCCTTGTTATCACATATATTATTACACTGTAACTTGTATTATTGTTAATGTACTTTGCTATTGTATGTATTGTTCATTATAACCTGCCGCCTGAACCCACTGGGTTGACGGACCTGGTTTTTGTGTACATGATCTCTAATAAAGACTTGATTTACCACCATTATGGTAGTCTAGATACATGTACACCTACACCTTATGTTGGACTTTTAACTTTGACCATCAGTGTAAGTATTATCATACACCTACACCTTATGTTGGACCTTTCACATTGACCATCAGTGTAAGTATTATGGTAGTCTAGATACACCTACGCATACCCTTGAACTACCAGTGAAAATTCATATTTAAAACGGTATGTTGGTTTACGCCTTCAGGACCTTGTAACATAAAGAAATAACCCTACAATCAGTCGTAAGAAATCTAGTGTCTCTCAAATCTTGCTGCAATTAATCGTATCTTGCCATGCGTTGTATCTATCTGCAACATAATCGCAAGTCGCTATTTATTGAAAAGGTAGAACTGATTGAAGGAGTGACAATCAATTGTAACTTTTTATGTTAAAGGTATTACAAAGTTTTGGTATGGGGTCATGAATTTGGTTCAAATTAACATATTGGAAGCATATGCGTTCCTACAATATTCATTGATCGTTGTCGCGGTTGAAATCGAGTCTAAAGTTATGAAATTATAAATAATAAACTCTTTATGTTGTATAGCTCCCTCTCAAGGTCAAGATATTAATTTAGTTATGAAACAATGTTTCTTGACTAAAATCGACCGATTAGCTAATCCCGTTTGGAAATTATATATCACAACTACATATTCTGAGATTGTCATGTTCGCAGCTACCATTGCACGGCCGTAGGCGCTATTTGAAATTTATCAAAATTTACCGGGAGCACCGGTAAATTTTTATATTCAATTTTTCTCGAAAACAGAAGTGCTTTAGGGGCTAATATTTTTAGCGCTTATAATACATCCACAGAGGCATCCAAATATATCAAAATTGTAAAGATTCACTATTCACCCTATTTTCAAAATTTCCCAAAACTTTGTATTACCTTTAAAGGGCCCTGATGTTGATACTTACATGTATACATGTCAATGTAACCCTGGACATCAAATGCAAATAGAAAACTACAGTGATCAAGATGTACATCTTGAACAAAAGAAAATACATAGAAAGAGAATTAAAATATCAAAATATTTTTTTTTTTCTATTTTTGGACTTACTGAAAATGTAAAGAATTGGTGACGTAGATACACGTCCATTTGCCTTTGTAGATTCTATGAAATAGTTGGATTTGATTGTCTTGACACCCCTCCATGTACCCTTGTTATCCCATTGAAAATAGAAAGGTATAATAGTGTATATACGTCTCCATATACCTTGGAGATTTCAATGAAAATATCAAATATATTATGATGGCCTAGATATTACAATGATATGTATACCAACATGTGTCCTCACTGAATCAATGGAAAAGTAAACATTTGGTGTGGTGTAGATATAATAATAATAATAATAGTGGGTTCTTGTATAGCGCTCATGTCAGTCAGATTTGACCCTCCTGGCGCTCCCGATTATTACCCTGGCTTTAGCACGGCGCTCTAGCATTTCAAGGAATAAATTCCTACCAGGTATCCAGTTACTTCACCTGGGTGGAGTGTGGAAAAAAGGAAGATCAATGTCTTGCCAAAGGACATTAGTGCGGCGGTGGGACTCGAACCGCGGACCTTGTGATCGACAGTCCGGCCACGTATCCACTCGACCACAGCACCTCTACATATACATGTACATACATGTATAGATATAATGAAAAGGGTAAAGATATGTGGGTCTCCAAAAAAAGTAGATTGGTAGTATGGTCTTGAAATATGTGTGCCTTCATTGATCTGTGCAGGTTCAGTGATAACTTTTTTGTAATTTTTTAATGAAAACATTAATCAGAAAGAAAATAAGATTATTTAAATTATTATTGTTATAATTATTATTTTCATTATCATTATTATTATGATTATAAGTGTTATTATCATTATTAGTATTTATAATTATAATGATTGTTATTATTATTATTATCTTTTTTGAGAGGGGGCATCTAGTTCCACCTACATGTATTTTGGCATGTTCAATGAATACAAGTAGACATTTTTATCAGTGGGGTTGGCTTTAACAGGGAATTTAATCTTTATATAACGTTGGTCTAGTAGAGGAAGCAGATAGAAATTAAGAGAAACAGATTTGTAAAAGTTTAAGTGAAATAAAATTATCTGTTGTACAGCTTTATAAAACTACTCTCACTCAAACCATTTTGATATGAAGATTCAATCTCCCTTTAAAACTGGCAAATATACATCATTATAAAAGAATATCCAGTCCAACTGTTACTTTAGGCTGTGCATTTTCATTTTTTGCTATGGAAGGATATTAATTGATAATATCATAAAACCTCATTCTCCACAGTTGTCAGCCTTTTCCGTATAGTCCGCATGGGTAACCATGGAAACCAATATCATCCTCGCACTGTGGCTCGTGTTTTATGCTCTCTGTGTTAATGCATGCAAATCCCGGAATTACTTTACACTAATGCATAGAAAATGGGCTTGCTTCGATCAGTTGTGGAAGAAACACCCAGATTTAGTGTTGTACTATAATGAGGGAAATATTCTGGGTTGCCACACCCAATCCAGGGGGAGGGGGGGGGGGGTAAATGGGTACCCAGCAGGAATTAATTCCTTGAAATGGTAGAGCGCCATAATGGCAGCCATGGTAAATGCAGGTAATAATGATGAAGTGCCAGACAGTAACAATATACAAGACTCCAGGGGGGGGGGGTGTTTCACAAAGATTCTAAGTCTTACTTAACTCGATTAAAGTTGGACTTAAATGTAATGGAGAGCCATTTGTAGTGAAATATATTCAAAATAAAAAATTCAAGTATTTTAGACTTTTCATAAATTCCGCATCAAGAACATGTAATCTCCCATGATAATAGAAAACATGAATGATTTGAATCAACTTTTTATGCCTTTTAAAATAACTTTTACAAAATATTTTCAAGGATGCTTATGGCTTTCCATGACTATTAAGTCCACTTTAGAGATAAGTTCAACTTAGGATCTTTGTGAAACCCCCCCAGTATTATTATTATTACAGCATGTACATCGTAATTGATTGGTCACTGTGCTATTGTTCTCAATTATGTAGGATGCTAAGGGGAATGTGATTGAGCAGATGATGGACAAGCAACCTAATAAGAATGGAATCATCTCAGAGGAGATGGTCATGTCTGATCAACCTGTCCTAGGGGACTGGACTATCAAAGCAGAAGCAGAGGTAATTTCTCTCTCCCCCCCCCCCCCCCCCCCCATCTCCTTTCTCTCTATCCTTTTCCTTCATCTTTTCATACTTTTTTTCTATCTGTGTTTATTTTTTTTCTATCTATGTCTGTCTGTCTTTATCTTCAAACCTTCATCTTCATCTCTCTTTCAATCTATTTATCCATCTCTCTCTCTCTCTCTCTCTCTCTCTGTATTTCTCTGCTCTCTGCTCTCTTTCCCCCTCTCTCCTCTCTTTCTTTCCATCTCTCTCCTCTGTCTCTTCCTTCCTCTGTCTCCTCTCTATTTCTCTCTGTCCATACTTATCTCTGTTCCTATCCCATCTCTCTCATATAATACACACACACTCTCTCTTGAATGTTAAATTGGATGGTGGCAAAGAGTTCCAGTCTGTAAGTGTTTATCAGAAGGAATGAATATTTGAAGAAATCTTTGTTAACCAGTATCAATATTTTTAATAATTTCAAGACTAATATTGTGTGATCTCCTAGTTGAACGAGATCGCACTGTGATGTAGAGGTTACATGGTCAAACTGTTATGAGCCGACAAGTAAAATCTGTGTCTCTTACAAAAAAAAATCTCTCTATCTCTCTCTCTCTCTCTTGCTTTGATTTTGAATGTGCAAGGTACATTGTAAAGATGATGTATTTAGTGAAGATGTACGGACTATTCCTACAACTCTCTCTCTCTCTCTCTCTCTCTCTCTCTCTTTCTATACTTACCATATCACTCTGTTGCCTGTCAGTAATTATTGTTTTGGTCATTTGATAATTTGCTAGTTTACTTGATGATATATACTTGTAAATCTTTTAATTCTAACTACAGAGCAGAAAGATTATCAGATGATTTTAGAGGATTATGAGCTTAAGCAATTGTCTGCATGCTGTACTAGTAGCATGCAATTTCTCTTTTTTTATTGGAAATACAATATGGTTTTATTGCTATGTCTATTTTCATTTCCAAATTTATTCTTTACAATTTTCAGGGTCAAATCAAGGAATACACCATCAAGATTGATGAATATGGTAAGTCAAAAACCCCATAAATCATTTGATTAGGGCCCCGTCTTATAAAGAGTTGATATTAATCACAACTATGTTCATAAAGCGATAGGAGATGCAAACTTGCGAGTGATTGGCGGACAATCACAACTCTTTATAAGATGGGGGCCCTAGATCATACATTTTATTTTAACCTCTTTATATGCCACAAAAATAATCACCCTGGGGTTCATCTGCCAAAGGCTCAGGTCATTTAAAGCCCCTCTGCACTAGTGTGGCCAGGAGGGATTATAGAGTGGTGAAGTGTGACGTCATCAAAAAAATCTGTTTTGGGAATTTTTCCATTATTTATATAAAACCAATTGAATACTGGTATGTTAAGTATTGGTAGATTTAGTGTTATACATGCACATTCTCAGTGTGAACATCATAAAAAAAATGTTGTATACAATGATGCATTCAGCAACAACAACAAAACAACAAATCACAAAAATCATTTGCAGGTACATGTACAACTTCATATAATCAATTTAAAATAATTTAATTGAATGAATTTATTAATTTGTACATGTACATGATATGCTTACGAAAAAAGAAAAAAGATTTGAATTAAAACAACAAATATTATGTAGTATGTTTTAAAAAGATACAAATTGTATGTGCTTTCTGTTGGGACAATGTACAGCGTTTAAAATCTTATTTTAAATTATGATATTTTCACACAAATTCTTGTAAAATCTATCTCACTTTTTAAAGTAAAGTTCATGTATCTGGAGCTGTGTTGCAAATGTTGTCTCAATAAATTTATGTTTATCTCTCTCAATCTCTCTCTCTTTCTCTTTCTGTCTCTTTCCCTTTCTGTCTCTTTTCCTTTCCCCCCCCCCCCCTCTCTCTCTCTCTCTCTCTCTCTGTATTTATCCATATCAGTACTTCCCAAGTTTGAGGTGATCATAACAGTGCCTCCATGGATGGATGCATCACATGACCAGGTGCAAGTCACTGTCACCGCCAAGTAAGTATTGACTTCTATATCTAGTCTGCATCACAGATTCTGGACAGTCGTTACGCTTAACAGTGTGTCTGCATTGTAAGACTATGTAGACCACACAGTCTACTGCACTATGTAGACTCTGTACCATAGCAGCTGCTCCTGTTATATCCAGAGTCTGACAGAGTTTAGCCAGGTGTAAAAGCTTTATGGATTTGTGTTGAAGTGTCCAATAGGGTCTGTGCTTTCAGACTATTCTCTAGTTTCACATAGGTTATTCAGTTTGACAATAATAAAAGAAAAGCCCCAAAACACATACACCACCAAAAAACATAGACTTTATGAAACACATCAAGCGTAAACAGTTCTTTGAAGGGGACATATCAGGTTTTTCTTTTTGTGAATGCTGTTATTCAATAGAATGACTTACCAATGTTAATGCTAAGGATCATTTGAACTATGTTGCTACTTAAAGAGAAGGTTGAGTTCTGGGGAGAGGTGAAAAATATGTTGTGAGTGTTTTCATTGTTATTATGCAAGTGTGGAAGAACATCAGAGAAAAATTGTTCCCTGAAAAGCATGGCTCTTTAAATGCCTTTATATTGTAAATATGACAAGTAACAGCTTAAAAAGGAGGCCCAATTTTTATCCCACATGATTGTGTAGTCCCATATGCATCTTTCTGTGTACAGGGCTTGTTACTTTTCCAAGACTGGGCCAAATTCTGTATAATTTTTAATACTCCAGAACCTTGCATTACACACCGATACTTACATGTATATGCCACATGATCAACTTTTTTGATAGATTTCACTTCATTGCTTTCACAATGCAATCGCATGACCAGAATCAACTTTATCATTAAGCATTATTTACTATGTTTTATTGTGATTGCCAATGATTGCAGCTGGAATGGAACAATGTATCTGATAATTTGATATCTTCTTGAATAATAAAGAAATTTTTACAACTCTGTTACAGATACACATTTGGGAAGCCTGTGGAAGGTACTGTGTCACTTGGTGCTAAGCTAAGGTACTACAACAGAGAAATTCATAAACGTATACAGGTAAGAGTAATTGAAATGATGACATGATAATTCAATTCAATTCAATTCCTATACACAACAAACACACTTCATGATTTGAATAGGAGGAAACTCTGGACACTTGGTGGAGTGGTGTACATTGGCCTGATCATCCTGATCAGTTATAGTGGAAGGTGAGACCTGAGGGTCATAGCCATTACGTTTGCTCTCCCCCCCCCCCTCCTAGGCACAGGTGATGCCAAATACTTATTGTTAATGATGATGATGATGATGATGATGATAATGATAAATGATAACGATATTGAAAGAGATAATGACAACATTGATAATCAATGATGATGATCCATGATGATGAAGATGATTATAATAATAATAATAATAATGATGATAATGACGATGATGAAGGTGATGATGATGATATTGATGATGATGATGATGGTAATAATATAATAATGATAATGATGATAAGAGTTCCCACCATCTTCTATCTTTTCTCCCATACGTCAGGTGGATAACAATGGCAAAGCGGAAACAAACTTCACCTCAACTGAGCTTCTTGGATTGAAGAGGCAAACGTACAATCACAATCCAACTTGGTATAATAATGAGCAGCTGGTGTTCACAGCCAACATGACGGAGACTCTGACAGGCATTACACAGCAAGCTGATGAAGCCGCCCTCTCCTATCATTCCTTCCCTATCAAAATAGTGTTCCAGGACTCTATTAGTCGATCTAACTACAAGCCAGGACTTCCATATCATGTCTATGTAAGTCACAGGAAGCATTAATACATTTATATAAGTGATTGTCTTTATGGCGGACTAATGAAAGCCCCACTGTCCTACTTGTAGCTACTTGCTCCCTCTATATAGAAAACAATGCCTTATCGGTGACCATTGGTCCCCCATGATCCTCTATTTCCCATGTTAATTGAGAGCTGAGTTGATGAGATAGCCACCTGTCAGTGACCTTGCTGGGTGGTCTAATCCCTTCTGGCCGAACTAGTACAGATGGCCTTTAATGAGTCAGAATGAATCAGGAGAGCTTAATGGGTATTTGTTTCTAGTTCATCGTGACTGTGCCATGGACCAGTGATGGCCTGGTTGCCCGGCAAGCAGTAGATGGCAGGTTCAAAGATTTTTTCTGACTTGTTTTCAATTACGGATCAAGCACGCAATCTTCATTTACTGGGTGTAAGCCAAAAATATGTTTAAAACGATTGAAATTTCTCCCAGGAAGCTTTACATTCATAAAAGTAAATCACATTGTAATCCATGTTCAAAGGGGATCTCCATCCTATCATCCAGTTACTTTGATAAATCAGCAGAGAAATGAAAGAATAGATAAGAGAAATATCAGATTTTAAAAGGTGTAGGTCTGTGCAAAAATCCAAAAAGAAAATGAGAAAAGAGAGAGGTTTGTCCATTAAAAGCTTAAAAGTATCCCTGAAAATATAAGTTCATTCGTTGCTAACAAGGAATGTCATTTTTTCATAGAATTTGTTTTAAAATGGTGCTCCCAAAACAAACAATTGATTGTTGAAATAACTTCTAGACTTGTGAAATTTTTAAAAAGAATTACAGGTGGTAAATCTAATATTCTATTTTCAAGCTACTTTTTATTGGTGAATTGGCAAATTCAAGTGAGTAATGGTAATGGTTTTATTGAAAATTCATTTGCAGCCAGATGGCTGAATTGCAGAATTGTACATTGCGTAAAAACATAAATAATTATACAAACATAAATAAACTACAGTAAAATTATCCAGAGTCGATGAATGCATTTACCATTGCTTTAAAAAAATATATGATAGCATGTCACTTTTTCACCCTGTTATATTTCAGCTTATTGTGAGCCATCAGGACGGCACTCCTTTGACAGAAGAGGAACGTTTGAGGGGCGTTGAACTGAGGGACTGCAGAGAAAGGTGCTATGGAGATAATGCATCTTGGAATCTACAGAGAATCACCATAGAACCACAGACAGGTGTTGCGGAGGCTTTCATAGCATCACGCAGTAGTGACTTCTCCATTCAACTTTCGGTATAGTGACTATAGTTATTCTTCCAACCCTGGTAACTCGTAACCGTGTCTTAGGCTCTGAATCTCGCCAAACTGAATTCTGAACCTTTTTATCATGTGCAGAGAGCCAGTAGGGTGCTTACTGAGATCCTTCAACTCACCGGTGATTAAAGGCATACCAGTTCTAGTGTACTCAGAATAGCCGCTGTACATGCTACAGACAGTAATATTAAGCACTATGTAAATCACTACTATTATCAATCCTGCTGTATTCTGATTCGTTCTGTCCACAGGCTGAATACAAAGGAGTCATCCCTAAAAGGTTCACCTTTCCTGGGTATTCTCGCAATGGCATTGCAGTGCCTCTCCCTGCTGGCACATACATCACTGCTGAAACCAAGTATCTGGACAAGGCTGCTTCTGATAGCAATACTTACATCCAAGTTAGTCCAGACAATGCAGAGGCACTGATGGTAAGCCAACCATATTCATCTTCATTTGCTATTTCATTTCAGCCACTATTTCGGTCGTAAAACACTTGCTCGTGCAACAGTTGCTCTGCATCAATTTCCTACACTAACAAATGATTAACTTCAACCCTGGATCCAAAGCTATACTTTGCCCTATATCTAAAGTAAAAACCGAATGTGAACCGTAACCCTCACCCTACATGAATAACGTTTTTACAAAATAAGCCTCAGAGCAGTTGATCAGATCACTACTAATTCAGATTATATTTGATGGCTTTGCTTTTTAAAAAAACAGTCATAAGACTAGGATTTTTATTAAGAAAACAGCTGTTCTACCACTTCACAGTATAATATTCAAGTATATTTCTCTAAAAGCAATAAAGTAACAGTGATCCCTGTACTTTGTAGACATATTGAGTATCCCTTTGGTTTGATCTGTGCACAGTATAAATGTTGTTATCAATATTGCAATTATCATTTTCATTTTCATTATCATTATTATTATTAATTATATTGTTACTATTAGTAGTAGTGGTGGTAGTAGTATTATTATCATTACTGCTGTTACTGTTGTTGTTATTATTATTAATAATATTATTATTGATATGTGTTGTTTAGATTGGTTCAACAGCATCCTTCACAGTGCAGTCTACCATGGCTCCAGGAAAGTTCACCTATCAGGTAAGATACACAAGTATCCTTCAACATCAGAGGCCATATGCAATGTTTGTTTAAAAATGAGAGGCTCATTAAACTTGTCTTACCTTTATAGTCCACCAAATTTATCAAACACCAAGTATCTACCCCTAAGTTCCGTGCAGTTTGTGTAACAAAATAGAGAAGCAAATTGACTTTGTTGTGAGAACTTGACGTTGTAGAAACAATTTTTTGTTTTGCTATTGAAGGTTGACAGATAATGATAGATGTACATGTACATGTAGATAGATAGATAAATGGATTTTATAAAGATCTTTGTGTCTGGCAGTTAAAAACTGAAATGAACATGAATTACAATGAAAATTTCCAAAGAACATTAACATAATAATATGAGATACCAATAGGTTACCCTGCAATGCACTCAAATACAATATTTATTTTTGTCTTTCTTTGTGGGAATGTTGAAATAGATCGTATCTCGAGGAAACATCTTGGAATCCGAGACCATTTCTGGTGTTACAGGGACAGAGTACGTCATCACTAAACAGATCACAGCTGACATGTCCCCCAAGAGCAAACTCATTGTATACTTCCTGACTGATGCCGGAGAAGTGGTCCTTGACAGTCTGGAGTTTGTGGTCAATGTGGTCTTTGCTAACCCGGTGAGAACTTGTTTGAACTGCTTTGAACCAGCTAGAACTGGATTTTATCAGTGTTTCAGATCCAATGTTGTATTTTTTGTCAACCAATTAGATATATACTTGCAATTTTAGGACACGAAAGCTGAGTATTACATGTATTTCATCAATTCAAAAAAGAATATTAATAACTTTCCTCCTAGCTCCTGTGTCTCTTAACATCCTCAAACATGAACATGTAATCAATTACTCTTTGCTGGGCAATCAAATATACTGGTCAGCGACAGTTTTATTTGTTAAATGTCAAAAAACAAAAAAGTGGGGTAAAACATGAGCAGATTTTGACCAGGATTGGTAATTGTGTTTGTTTGTTTTACAGGTTACAGCCAGCTTTAGCAAGATAGAAGCAGAGCCCGGGACCAGCGTAAGCTTTGATGTAGACACCACGCCTGGAGCCTTTGTAGGAGTACTAGCCATTGATAAGAGTGTCTTACTCCAGGCTGATGGCAATGACATTACTCATAACCAGGTAACTACTTAGATGTAGTAGGAATCCTTTGTAGGAGTACTAGCCATTGATAAGAGTGTCTTACTCCTGACTGATGGCAATGATATTACTCATAACCAGGTAACCTCTTAGATGTAGTAGGAATCCTTTGTAGGAATCCTAGCTCCTGCCTTGATTGTCAAAGATGTAGAAGTGTTGTGGCTGAGTGGTTTATGCACTTGACTTGCAATTCAAAGGTTTCGGTTCGATCCCCGATACGGCACTAATGTCCTTTGGCAAGGCATAAATCTTCATCTGCCACACTCAACCCAGGTGTTGTAAATGGGTACCTGGCAGGAATTAATTCCTTGAAATGCTAGAGCGCCGTAATGGCAGCTAGGCTAAAGCCGGGGTAATAATTAATGCGCCTCGGAATAGAATTTTTAGCTATAGAAATGCCTATAATTATTATTAAAGAAGTACACACTGCAATTTGTTTCTCTTTATAAATTACTATATTTGTATTGTTTTTATCAACATCTAGTGTGATAGGGAGGGTACAGTTAACAACTGAATAATTTACTACCCCCTAAAATTTGATGTTTTTGTGTTAATCTTCACTCAAGAATGAAAGGTGGATTGGTTGTATAAAGGCGTTTGTCGAATGCTTTCACATACTACTTTCACATGTGAGCTATAATTTGGCACGTTCTCAAGGACCAAAAATGGGAATAAATCAATTTTTCACATACTGATCAGAGAATGAATAATTTAGTTGTTAGTTGTATATCTTTGGTTCTAGTGTCTGATGTTTTAAGGAGGAAGTAATGATTGAATTGATATCAAACTAATAATGAAAGTGAAAATGATTCTTGGAATGATATAATTCCGCTTGTATTTTATTAGGTCTTGGAGTCAGTGGGGCGATTTGATACGACGGCAGATGGTTCAGGGGGCTTCAATCCTTTCTTTGACTTTGCATTCTGCTTCTTCCCATATCCCACCAACGGCAACAACGCAGGAAGTATCCTGAAGGTAGGTTCCATATTTCAATTCAATTTTTTTTTTAATTTTAAAGAAATGACATTACATTTAGGTGATTGACGGTGGCCATATTTTTCGATTGCTTTTGCCATTTTTACATCAGAGATTTAATCAGATGTTGCAAAATGAAAGATTATGTACCGATTGTGGTTAAAGATTATTATATTCCTTTTTTGTGTGTGATTTGTTTAATTGGAGGCCAGTAGAAGGCAGGAATTCCCTATATTACCGATGCAGTCATCTCGTTTAGAGAGACCAGTATGCATATCGTTGTTTATTTCCACATACATGTCAACAATTATCCTTCCACAGCAACACAGGCTACTTCAGCTTCAGTGTTGGTTCTTGTGTTAGATGCACAATATGTGCTTGGAAGGCTATAATCTTCATTTAAACATTGAATTTTTATTTTTTTTGGCACCAGCAACCAGATTGGATGTAGGATGTTGGAACGTCAGTGTTCAACTTATACTCCACTGTAATATGAAGATTGGATTTTATAATGTGCTGACTTTTATTTTCCATTACATGTATATCTGGTACAAGCAGAACATATTAGCCATGTGATTGTTACAATGATTGTCCCTGGTCAGGTCTTGAAGATTCTTCTTTTCACTTTGAATATAATTGACTTTGAATTTTAAATTCTGGGGGCTATCATTGTGATGAGAAGTCTTTGACGTTTGATGACTTGAAGTTACTTGTAAGTGAAGGAAATCGTTTATTTCCTGCAAAAGCATGGAAAGGGTATTGTACATTGCAATAGTTATTGACTGGTACAGAAACCTGGACAGGTTCCAATTGCGTTTCTCGTGATCATGATACAATGACTCGATATAAACCCTTCCGTTCATTGCTAGTCTTCCAGAACAGACCCTTGTTTGACAAAGGCTACTTGTGAGTGGCCATAAACCAGCTTCATCATGACAGGAGGAGCCAACGAGCCAGCTCATAGGTGCAGTCTGAGCATGAGCAGATAAAGGTCATTGCAGACCAAATTGTGAAATACACGGAGACAAAATACTGGATACGTGCCCATGGAAGTTATGTAATCATTATTCATTTATGTACAATCAGTGCACTCCATGATACACAGGTATTCTTTGAAAAGGGAAACAAAGGCTATTTTATGTAGCACCTCCATCGCTGTAGGAATGATTATATAAAAATGTGGATATTCAGGGTCATTTGGGACATGTGCTATCCGTGGACTGGCCAAATGAACGGTGGAATCCTCATGCCGGTACTAATGTGCTAAGACTAATAAAGGGTTTGTTTTTGTCCTTTCCTGCAATTAGGTGTGCCGACTCGGATACCTCATGTATTACTTGATAAATACTCTAAATGATACCCCCCCCCCCTCCCTTTCAAGTCCAACAGCATTTTTGATTAGTCAGACAGGAGGTTTCGTTCCCTCGGTGTCATCGTTGCAACAATGTTTGTCAATATGTGCCGAGTGTCATGTACTTTCAACTTACGGATGAGGAGGAAGAGGATGAGGAGGATGAGGATGATGAGGAGAAGGATGATGATGATGACTGGATTTATAATATGCTTTTATACCTGCAGTAGCAATGAAAGAATCTCATTATTTTGTGTTTTTAGCCAAGCTGAAAGCTTCAAGCTACATGAGGTGACATATGACTCTAGGTGTTACCCAAATACAAGTTTCCTCAACCTGTTTTCATACATTTTACTTAGAGGAAAGTAGGGATTTTTGTATGTAACAGATGGAAATACAAACCATTAATATGACTCTTACTACTCAGTATTTTTCACGGCTGATGAAGCTGTATGTGATGGTAAAAATAATTAAGAATTGAATGGAAATATTTATTTTACTACGCATCACCATTTATGTGGATGTCATGATGTTAACAATCTAATACTTATTATGCCTCCGCTACAAAGTAGCCGGAGGCATTATGTTTTCTGGTTGTCCGTCCGTCCGTACGTCCGTACGTCCGTCCGTCCGTACGTCCCGTTCTCGTGATCGCGTTATCTCAAGAACCAATTGATGGATTCTCTCTAAACTTGGATCATGTATGTATCTTGCAGAGCCAATGAACTGATTAGATTTTGGGGTCACGAGGTTGAAGGTCAAAGGTCACAGGGCTCATTATGTATTCAAAAATAGCTTGTGATCGCAATATCTCAAGAACCGATCAATGGATTCCTGCCAAACTTGGGTCATATATGTATCTAACAGAGCCAATGAACTGATTAGATTTTGGGGTCATGAGGTCGGAGGTCAAAGGTCACAGGGCTCATTATGTATACAAAAATAGCTTGTGATCGCGTTATCTCAAGAACCGATTGATGGATTCGTGCCAAACTTGGGTCATGTATGTATCTAACAGAGCCAATGGACTGATTAGATTTTGGGGTCACGAGGTCGAAGGTCACAGGGCTCATTATGTCTACAAAAATAGCTCGTGATCGCGTTATCTCAAGAACCGGTCAATGGATTCCTGCCAAACTTGGGTCATGTATGTATCTAACAGAGCCAAATAACTGATTATATTTTGGGGTCACGAGGTCAAAGGTCACAGGGCTCATTATGTATGCACAAATAGCTTGTGATCGCATTATAATGAGAACCAATAGACAGATTACTATCAAACTCAAGACATGTATATATGTATCTTGCAGAGCCAATTAACTGATTAGATTTTAGGGTCATCAGGTCAAAGGTCATGGGGCTCATTATGTATGACTATAAATAGCTTGTGAATGCATTATTATTAAAACCGACAGATGGATTACAATCAAACTTGAATTTTAAAAATTGCTTCCGTTTTGGTTTGTAAAGTTGCTCTATGGCGGAGGCATCATTTTTGACTGCGCGCAGTCAAAATTCCATCTAGTTTTTATTTTTATCTTTATAGTTGTGTATTATTTGGCACATTTTTGCAACATTGCAGCTTTGTTTCCTTACTATCAGAGTGACCAAGTTCAGTGACCACCTTTGAAGATCATTGATGTGTTTTTTTTCCCCATTATTTCTCACAACTGGCTGACATCTGTTTCACTGACTATGAAATTCACACCGATATCAATATTTCCATTTATATGTTGCCTCATAAACTCGCAGAATGCAGGCATCATTTACATAACAGATGGCAATGTGGTCTATGTGGAAGAACCTTTTTGGGAATATGACATTGTTGCATTTGCACAATTTGACGGTGGTGTAGCCCAAGGTAACTGTATGCAGTGTTTATACTTGACCCCTCATTTAGTCATTTTCTAATCCCAAACACTCATCTATGTCTTCTATTCTACATTTTTATATTAGTTTTATCATGCACCTTTTCTTAAACTTGTGGCGGTTTACACCTAGTGGCTTTGCACAAATAACCTCCTTGGTAACTGGCTCAACTTAAGGTAAAACTTACTACATCCATGTACATTACATCCTGGGCCCCGTAACACAAAGGTTTGCAATCAATTGCAAACTTGAATTAATGATTTTGATTGGCTATAAGTCTGTTAACAATGTGCAGCAATGATTTTGATTGGCTATCACCAATTTGCAATTGATTGCAAACCTTTATCCTGCTCCTCTTGTAATGCATGAGCTCTTTGATCTGTCAGCTATAAAAAAAGGTTTTTTGAAAAGGTTCTCTTCAAGTACTTAAATAAATAAACTCCTTTTTTGCAGGTTTGGCAATTGATCCTTTCTGCCGAGAGAGCAACTTTTATGCACAAATAAACAAGTCATTTGGTAAATTGTGAGATGATTGCCAGGACTTTGCACTAACCAGTGATTTTCAATCCTAATCTATTCGTAGAATGCAGGCATCATTTATATATCAGATGGAACTTTATGTCCAGCATTGGATTATCAGCACAGTTATTATCATCCACAAAGACAAAGTGCAGCTGGTTTTGCACCAAATATTCTACGTAAATCTAAAGGTAATGAATATTCTCCACCCAGGACTAGTCTTCATCTTTGTCTGAGCCTTTTACACCATTCAGAAAAAACAATTCTTCCATACCGTATCAGGCAGGCGCTTCATCATATCACAATCATGATTTTAAGCCCAAATATGTTTTACCTTCACCTCAGTACTTCTATACATTGTCATGTATGTTCCTCGGCCATGTGCGTATTGACCAGGGACCCGAGTTTCACAAAGCCTTTTTTCAATGACAAGTGACAAAAATCAATGACAAATCTGCTGATAACCAATCAGAAGCAAGGATTTCAGTAGCTTATAACAAAAACTGTCATTTGTCACTGGTGACAAGTTCTGTGAAACGCCCCCTAGATACTGTTATTGACATCTCGGGACTGACTTTTCACTCCATCATCTAAAAGACTTGACTCAGTTTTCAACTTGGGTCCATCAGAGTCGGGTTGTACATGTAGGTGAGGACGGAGAGACTAGCTGATGTCTCCCCATTATGTCTCATTCTACATGCATTTTCATCATTCAGGCAATTTACACATTGTTGATTTCATTGTGATCTTTATGTACATGTACATGCGACTTCATTGAATTTGTGTTCGGTGTTATCTTTTGTTGATAGTCTTTGAAAATCACCTCACGTCTATCAATTCTTGTTTCATTATATTGTTCCTTGGTAGATTGACATATTCATCTCTTCAAAGTTAAATTTTTGGTTTCTTTTTATTCATCTTATTTTCCATCTTTCTCCTCAGAAAGGGGCCATTATTCAAATGTATTGAAGAGAGGAAAAAAAAGAGCCTAATATGGAAAATTTATCTTGAATTATACCCAATGATAAATTTCTCTCTCCAGAATGCAGGTATTGTCTTCATAACAGATGGAAAAATGTATAGTCCACCCGACTATATATTTGAATTTTATGCTGATCCTGCAGCATTTGGTGTTGCTTTTAAAGGTAAACATGTCCAATGTTAATGTAATCATTGTGAACGTATTCAATGTGGTAAACACATATCGCTTTATAGAACCGTGCAGATCTATATAATTAACTCCAAAATGTGCATTATTGACTGCTTATCAGCTACATGTACTGGTATTTTTTAAAACATTATACTGTCGGAGTTGTGCATGAATGTGTTGATTTTTTTCAAGTCGCAATTCATTTGTCATGGTATAGTAACGTTCTTGTGTCATCTTTAAGGTGACAACCATTGTCCATTTTTCCTGTGTCAATGTTGCATTGCGTGTGGACACTGAAGATCGCACAATGCTCATTTACAAGCACTTAATCTTCATCTTTGCAGTCTTTTCAAAGACTCTAAAGCACACGGCACCTGTCGACTAATGGCAATTTTTTTCTCTCATTCTTTCAAAGTGGCACATGTGCCTTTCTGTCGTATAAGCAGCAATTTTTCAGTGACAGGATGGACCGTGTCTTGCTACGATGTCATCAGATGATTCAGGTTTATTACTTTCTTAACTCATTGACTCCTAGATTCTCTCATTCCTCTAGGGTTGTATAGGAACCACCCAATCTCTGTAGGCAATGGGTTAACATCTTCGGTTTTATCCCTATGTATTTCCAGAATGCAGGCATCATTTATATAACAGATGGAAATGTTGTCTATGTAGAAGAACCTTGGTTCAGACAAGAATTTTTCCCTGTCGCAGCGGCTGGCGCCGGGTTCGGTGGTGCAAGAGGTAATTGTATTCAGCATCTTGCGTTGCATTTGTAACATAATTTGTTTGCATTTATAGCTTGGCAGAGCTTCATTTGGAATGATTAACCATGCATATAAACATTGAGCATCAATATTAACTCCTTAATCAGCGATGGTTAACAATTTTCAGTGGGGGTCAATGACCCCTATAAGGGGGTAGTCTTCCAGACGTTCATCAGATGATGTGATTCAGAGAGGATTCTTACAGTTTGAGGGGTTTTATCCTTACTTGCAGAATGCAGGCATCATTTATATATCTGATGGCAATTTTGTATATCAAGAAGAGCAAATTTGGTACTTTGATGGAGCTCTTGAAATTCGTCCTGCTCTAGAGAAAGGTAACTCAACATAGAATTATTTCAACGTTCACTAAAGCTCATTCGTGTATCGTATAATGTGATGGGTTTAATATATACTCACAAACATCCTGCCAGCTGTTCGTTTTTGTTTAATGTTGCTTTGGTGCAGTGGCCTCCAATTTTTGTCAATGTTAACATGTTTTTTCTTCTTTAATTCCTAATTCTTCTTTGTAGGTATTTAGATATCTGTAGCCCTCACTGTTGAATATCTGCTGTTCACCAAAAATTGATCACTGATCTTTTAATCTTCAATGTCACGTTTTTCATTATCATGGGTAGAATGAAAGAAAGCTTTGTAGGCTTGTAATGGAAAGGAAACTAACATAAATTATTTGTTTTCAGGGATAGATGAGCTTTGAGAATGTACATTGGTAAGATGGTGTGCCAAAGATACCATACATGTGTATATAGGATCTTCCAGAATGCATGCATCGCCCAACTTTCATGCTGAAATGGAAGGACTGTCGTTCATCCTTACTTGTATGCCTCTCTGCCTTTCTCATAAAAATGACATTCGAGCCCTTCTGTCCGGAAAACAGCAGTTTTCAGGGGAGAGACGCAAACAAAAAAAGTTCTTGGTGTAACATCTCCATGGTCGCTTCATGTAACCAGCACCCAATCCATTCTATGCCTATTTGTTTCCAGAACGCAGGCATCATTTACATAACGGATGGGAATTTGGTGTATGAAGAAGAGCCTGTCTGGTATTATGACGACTATATTATGGAAGAAGCATTGCCCGCACCCGCCGAAGAAGGTAGAATGTCTCGGTGTTCACACCGACTCACTGAACGTTTCTTCTTTCAGATAGAAAGTAGCAATCAGTTACATCACTAGGAAATCATACATGCATGTATACATATATATATCATTCTGGTAGCCCTCTTCAATTAGTAACAATCTATACCTTTATCTTGAAGACACACATATGAATTCCTTCAGCTCTAAGTGTTATGGTGTTTCTACTTGGCATCATTTTCATCGTTCTAGTTCTGTCCTTCTCGCTTACATCTGGCTTGAACGAGAGATAAATATTTGCCAAACTTCTTGTCAAGGTTCAAACCATGTGGCTGTGGACTGAGTTTCAGACAATCAAAATACAAGAGGATTAAACACTAACCTACTTTCAAACTCTATCTCATTTTAATCTTTCCTAAGGCTTTGTTCAGATATGTAGCAGCAAAACAGAGACGTTTAAAAAAAATGATGACGGAAAGATGAATCAGGTCAAATGCCTGTATCTCATAACACACAGCTCAGTGAATACGTGCTGTTTATGCATAATAATGCTGCAGTGGTTTCTTTTGTCTTGGTTTACCGCATCGTATCTGAGCGCGCCGTTACTGAACGATTCATCTGACGTGATGGGGAAGGCAGTCAGTTAATTTTCAGCACCTGTCTCCTACTTGTGTATATTAATCTTGTGTTTTCTGTCGTGTGGAAACATCTCTATCAATTACACCTGTATTATTGTCTTGTTTGGTGGATTAACATTTTCGTTCACCTTATTCACAGATAGTTTTGTAGCATCTCATCTCTTTCATCCACTCATTTTTTATTTATCTACACAGGAAGGCTGAACTGTCTTATAGCCTTCTGTAACACCAGTGTTAAAGTGTACACAATATTAATTTGTCATGTTTTATCATAGTAGATTATTCGTCTTGGCACCTGTGTTGTTTCTAGTGCTTCATGGTATACCACCTGTTGATAGCCGGATAGCTACAGCGCTTTGCATAGAGTGATTGCCCATCTAGCTTTCTTTACATGTAGATTAACAAAATATTCAGTATTACAATTTAAGAAAACAGCTTGAAGTATTGTGAATGAGGTATTTTGCTCCACACATAACCAACCACATCAAAATTTTACCATATTTTATTATCAAATGAAGTTGATAGCCAAGTATACATGGAACTGGAATCAACCAAATATCAAGGGAAACGATAGTTCCAGTGTTTATCATATCTTAAATTCTATAGAAAATGGTCACTGATAGGACACAGAAAAACAGAAAACTTGTTGGACTTTGGACTAGCCCATTAATAAAGAACTAATTTCTAACTCATTTCGTTCTTCTACATGACTTTTGCTTTTATAACTTACAACTTGACAAATGGAAGTGGAATAAACTCCTTTCCTATAAAATGCTGTGGAAATGGTGGTGATGGATATCTGGGATTCTAAAGACTTATTCTATTGTTTTATATTTAGAATGCAGGCATAGTGCACATAACCAATGGACACATTCCTCCTGCAAAAGAAAGAGATTTTGTAGTCTTTTTTTCACCAAGTGGTCAGTTTGCCTTGCTGGTTGATCCCAAAGAATGCGTAGATATTTTCCAGATTTTTACCTTGAACGTCTTTAACATAGAGCCTGTGTACAATGGAAGTCACTTTGATCATCTAACCTCATCAACGCACTAACAATGTCCTGCAGAGAATCCATAATACCTTTCATTTTTATTCACATTAATTATTAAATATTATGCAACACCTACGTAGATCCTTGTCATTTGATTGGACGATTGTTGGTCACATGATATTCAATAGATGGTATATTGCACGGTCGTGCATTTTTGGTTATATGCGCCGTGCATTTTTGGTTATATGCAGACTGCGTACCTCTCTGCTGCATGTGCGCGTATCCCTGCGTGTATCTGACGCGAAGGCAATCTGCATGTAATCGAGAAGGCTTGACTCGAACTTTAATTTATCTTTATAAGGAGTAAAGCATAATTTGTTGATTAACGTTCTATTAGGTCTTCTTCGATGTTGTATAAAACAAATAATGAATGTTTTTCATTCGTTTAATAGTGCAAATATGTTCATTCGTTGAAAGATTAACGTTAATTCTATTCAACTCGGCTGACGCCTCGTTGAATAGAATGTTAATCTTTCAACTCATGAACATATTCGCACTATTGAACTCATAACCATTCATTATTTGTATACTAATGCATGATTCATATGAATGCTTTTTGTGCCATCATTGCATAACTATGGTTTGATCTATCTTCCTTCTTCTTCTTGGTTTGATTTTTAAAAGATGAGTGTACAGCTTCTAGAAAAAAAATCTTTAAAAATCAGATGATTTTCAATTGCATGCAACCACAAACTTCTATTTTACAATACTGGGTAGGACTTTTTTAAAGGAACAATTTGAAATAAGATCAGTCTAAAGTTTAGTGAGTAACAAGCTAAGTAATCAGACATTAAGTGATGCAATATTAGCTAACCCCCCCTTCTTCCTCACAAGTTAAGAAATTATAGTTAATGAGAATAATTTTGAATTCTGACCATGAGGAAAATGTTAGCAGTAAACTTCTGATCTATTTTTATTTCTCTTTTTCATATTGTGAAGGTACAATATCTAGGTATATTTTTACCTATCTTTTTTTTTTTTTTTTTTTTTTTTTTTTTTTTTTTTACTTCAATCATTTTTTAATTCAAATTCTTCTTGCATACTGTACACTCATCTGCTGCTTGTGCATGTTTGTGTAATCAATGCATGTTGCTTGTGTATTTGTACAATATCTTTACTTCTGCTATTTACACCATATTTAATTAATTGATTGATTGATTGATTTAGATACATGTATAATTATACAACATAGGAAGATCATTGTTAAGACTGTTTTAGATCTTGGTCCTTGTAGTAATGATTATCAATGATAGATGCAGTATTTGCATGCTTGGCCACATGAAGGTGATATTATTTAGGGGAGCAATCATGCTGATGCATATTAAAAATATGTAATTCTTTGATGCAATCATTCAAAAATATGATACAACTCTCGGTGGAGAAAATAACAAATTGTTCTGAAGATTAGTTGGTCGGAAATATAGAACTGGATATGATTCCCAGGAGATATTATTCCTTTTTACCACTTTATAAAAGGCACACTAGTATTACCATTTCATTTAATCTAAAAAACTAACGCAGTACTGGAAATGAATACTTTTAATTAATAAACAGTGGCTTTGGTACAAAATTAAAATGAGTATCTCCATTCTCCGTTCTCTAGATATATCCCAAAATCACAATTATTCTATTATTTTTTATAAGCATATTAGAAAGATTTCAACTTCATGTTTCCCCCCCCCCCCCCCCCCACCAAAAAAAAAATAATAATAAAAAATAATGTTATTATTATCGCAATGTTTGGAGTTGCAAGTTTAATACTTGATTTTATTTTTGTCTGCTCTAGCTGATATGGTTCCTAATGCAGGTGCCGGCAGACAGAATGAGGCCGGTGTTGTACCTGAGAAAAAGATCCGTAAAGAGTTCCCAGAGACTTGGTTGTGGGTTGATACGGAAGCAGAGTAAGTCTCCCGTTGCACTTTATTTCTATATAAGATGAATATTTAATTTCCCATTCAAAGTGTACAATGTTTGAAGTATTGTTATGCATCTTTTATATCCCTTTGAAAGAGAATTACATATTTGGCAAAAGTAACATTTAACAAATTTTGATGGATTTTGCTGTGCAATTTTCTGGATGCTGAACAATATTTGGACGTTTGATACATGTACATGTAGAACTCATTTTAATCATGATGAATTTTATTCTTGGATCCATTATATTATTAGAAAAATGTTATTCATATTATTCCTCCCCCTCTCTTCTCTCTCTCTCTCTCTCTCTCTCTATCTGTCTGAAACTATCCCTCCCGCCTGCCTCTCTGTCTTTCTATCTCTCCCTCTTTCTGTCTGAATCTCTTCCTACATCTCCCCTCCTCTCTCTCTCTCTCTCTCTCTCTCTCCCTCTCTCTCCCGTCTCTGTCTGAATCTTTTTCTCCCACCCACCTGCCTCTCTCTCTCTCTCTCTGTGAATCTTTTCCTCTCTTCTCTCCCTCTCCCTCCCTCCCTCCTCCTTTTCTCCCCATCCCTCTATCCCTCTTTCTTTGTTCACCTTACAGTTCTGCTGGCCATGTTTCAATCCAGACCAACTTCCCTGATACAATCACATCTTGGGTAGGAACAGCTATTTCTATGGATGCTCAAGCTGGACTTGGAGTAACACAGAATGCTGCCAAAGTAAGCTTTCATCCATTCTAGGGCAACCCTTATACTGTTTCCACCACCCCCCTCCCACAACAACAAAAATAGATTTAAAAAAGCAGTGAATAAATAGAAAGGCTACTGAAATTAGTTCATAAAGTAAAAATAAATAAATACTTGGGTTTTCACATTTGATGACAGGCTCTTAAAGTCCTTCCCTCAGATAAAGCTAGGTCTTTTGACCAGATTTGCAGACAACAGTTTGAAATGGTACTAGGCCCCACTCTAGCAACACCCATGCATGCACTGCAATGCAATCATCTTTTCCTGCATTGATGTGAATTAATCTTTAACATAAATATACCAAAATGAAATTATGGACCTACTGTAATCTCAAAGAATGAACTCAGTTACTATTTTTTGTTAATCGTCTGATTTAGTTTTGCTTGATATACATGTATATATCAGTTCTTTTATTTTGTCATTTCTTTTCATAAGTTTTCAAAGAGCAAGTCCCTAGTTATTGAAAATCACTGAAATGTGAGGTAGATAAAATGCATGAATTTACCCTTTAAAGTTTCAAAGGAAAAACCTCATATGGTTACAAATTATAAAAAGAGATAATTTGTTTGACTTCTTTTGACAGGCTACTGTTTTCAAGAACTTCTTTGTGTCATTGAACCTACCATACTCTGTGATCCGTGGTGAGAAATTTGTTTTAGAGGCCAACGTGTTCAACTACCTCAAGCAAGATGTCCGTGTAAGTCTTTCAGACAAGTATGGAAACCATTTTATGAATGCGTTCCGTAGTGAAAATTTTGTTCTGTTACAATTTGTCTCTCAGAAAAGCACAGCTACCATTATAAATGACTAATATAGTGTGTTTGGAGCCAGATGGACATTAGCTCATATACTTTAAACACAGAGTTAATGCCCCTGTGGCTCCAAACGATGGTATAAGGTATTCATAATGGTGCAAGGTATTCATAATGGTGTTAGATATTCATAACGGTATAAGATATTTATAATGGTAAACATAACGGTATAATGTATTCATAATGGTATCTTGTATTCATAATGTTACAAGGTATTCATAATGGTATATGGTTTTTCATAATGGTATACTGTATTCATTATGGTTACCATGCAACATTTGGTCGAGAGTTCAACATTTTTCACCATTATGAAGTTTTTCAGACAAGCTCTTTACTATATCATGAATATCTGATATGATTAAAAACTTTGTTGTGGAGGTTAGCATCTTCAATCGATACCATGTGTTATCAACCATTTGGTATTATTAATTAGGATTTTGACTTTGCATACCATTCAATGACATACAAAAAACAAAACAAAAAAGAGACTTCTCTCAAAATTTAACTTCACATCAAAATTTGATGATGATATATTTCGTCTAACCCTCCTTAATCATAATCTACTCTATACTTGTATATACAGGCCAGTGTACAGCTCCAATCAGTGTTAGACCATCACATCCTGAAGGAAACTCATAGTACAATCACTGATGATTATATGTTTCTTCTAAGCTCATATTAGGACACGCACACATTAAAGACTCATATATATATATATATATATATATATATATATATATATATATATATATATAAATATATATGTATATAATTAAACTGAGTTAGACAGTATACAAATGATGCACAGGTTTGAGTGCGTCGGTAGGGATTGTGTGCACAAGGTACCTTTGAATGGTTTAGACCAAATTCAAAGGTACCGCGTGCACACAATTCCACCGACCCACGAATTAAACCTGTGCATCATCTGTTCAGATTTACCGGATGCATGGCAAAATCATGCGTCCGGTTATTACTGGACGCATGATTTTTTTACCGGACGCGTGATTTTTAACTTATGAAATTAAAAATTAAATTAAAAAAATTGTCATTGCAAATTAAACTGTAAACTTTAAAAAAAAAAAAAATTTTTTTTTGAACAGATTATAATTATCAAAAAGCACGAAAATCAAGTACCTTAATTATCACCAAAAAAAAATTATCCAAAAAATCATTAAAAAAAAAGAAAGAAAAAAAGAAAATTATTTTTAAAAAGAGGATATCGGTGGTATCGATCTCCGATATCGCGTGCATCCAGTAAAAATAATTACATGGTAATTGACCAATCAGATTGCAGGGATTCTTCTACCCCTCTTATAATACCACTTGTGCGCTTAGTAACGCCTGTATAAAGAGCCTTATAAACGTAATTATTATTATTATTATTATTATGATCTTCTTCTTTCCTGTATGCAGGCCACTGTACAGCTTCAATCATCCTTGGACTATTACATAATCCAAGGTGACCAGCAAATGTCAACACCAGTGGTAAGTTTGATATCAGGGGGGCGTTTCACAAAACTTGTCATCAGTGACAAATGACGGTTTTTGTTATAAGCTACTGAAATCCTTGCTTCTGATTGGTTATCAACAGATTTGTCACTGATTTTTGTCATTTGTCATTGAAAAAAGGCTTTGTGAAAGGGGTCAGAGTTTATTTCAAAAGTTTCATTTCCCCAAAAATTATTATAAATGATATCGAATGCAATTCTAGAGTTTCATAAGAGAAGAATAATTTCCAAATCTTGTTGTGATGAAAGATGGAAAGTGTGAAATACATGAATAACCGTCATGCAGCATTTGACTGAGAGAACGTCTTGTAGTTGACAGTAAACTGGAGGAGTTGGTGTAATTAAAAAATGCCAAAGCAAGTCTAGCCGGATCCTATTACATGATGTCGGTATATACATGTAGTCAACGAATGAGTCACACTCATAATATATCTTATACTCGATGTCTTGAATTCCAGACAAAAATGGCTAATGGCTTCCCGAAAGTTCACCAGAATTACTTGTATGTGCACCTTACCAACAAACCTATGCAACCTACATTGTAACTTATTGATATACAATAGATTGTACCGGTAATTCTATACAGGAAAAAAATGATCCATAGATTGAATTTGAATGTGCAGTATGACAAACATGGCAGAATAACTCATTTGTATTTATATACATTTTCTTGATTGATGTATAGTCTAAGACTGTGACTGTACCTTCCAATAAGACTGCTACAGTAAACTTTGCGATAGAACCTACCAAGAATGGTATGATTGAACTGGTCGTCACAGCAACAGCTGGAGGTGAGCAGGATGGTGTCCGTCGTCTCTTGTTGGTTGAGGTATGTATACCTAGATTGTCATCTTAATTTTTTCATGTAAAATAAATTGAACTTTTCATAAAAATGAACCATTTTCTGCAAATCAGAAGAAACAATGGATTGACATTTAAAAAAAAGAAAAAGTCCTTTCAAGTATGTTTTCATATACTTTTAATGGTGTTCTTCATAAAGGTTCTGTAGATATGTGTATATTCTTGTATATCATCATTGAATATCTAATCAATATGATATTTCATTGGACAGCATAATGGTTGTTCTAATACATGGGAATATAAGTACACATAAATACAAGCAGTGAATTATCACGTTTCCCTTCTGATTTCTTTCAATTGACTTTATAGCCAGAAGGTGTTGCTCAGGAGTATGTGGTTTCTGACCTGGTAGACTTCTCTAACGCTGCAGCTTATTCCAAGACATTCAGCATTAATCTACCAACACAAGATCTTGTTCCTGACTCGGTCAGGGCTGTGATCACTGCTACAGGTGAGTGGATAGTGTTGCTGATGATGGTGGTGGTGGTGGTGGTGGTGGTGGTGTTGGTGGTGATGATAATCATGATGATGATCATGATCATGGTGGTGGTGGTAGTGTTGGTGTTGATGATGATGGTGTTGGTGATAATGATGGTGTTGGTGATGATGATGGTGGTTTTTGGTGTTGGTGATCATGATGATGATGATGTTAATGATGATAATAATGATGATAATGTTGTTGATGTTGATGGTAGTGGTGGTAATAAAGTTTTGTGATAATGATGATGGTGTTGATGACAACCTTGCAAATCACTAACAATTGTTCAGTGCAATGTCTGGCAATGGTCATTTTCTTTTGAAATAAACTATATATGATATATTCTCTTGTGAAACTCTCGATACAGGTGACATCCTTGGGCCGACTATGAATAATTTGGACCAGCTGCTGCGTATGCCGAGTGGATGCGGAGAACAGACAATGATTGGCTTTGCTCCTGATGTCTTCATCTACAAGTATCTCACCGAGACTGGTCAGGGAAACCCAACTATTGAACAGAAAGCACTCAACTACATGAAGAAGGGTGAGTGCATGGGACTGAGCATATTTTAGATTGTTTTTGTTTGTTCTTTTTTGTCAATCAGCAGTAATAAAGTCAATTTTATCCCATTTTTCCAGAATTTTCCCTTATTTTCTCTACTCTTCCCTATTTTTTCCTATATTTTACCAATTTTTTTACTCTAAAGGGGGGGAATATTGTTAGATGACATTTCCCCTCGCGAATCCTCTTTTTTTTTTACTCAAGGGGGGGGGGGCGTTACTTAACAGGAAAATGTACCTAATTGAAAAAAATGCAATGGAGAATGTGGAATTTATGCACAGGTGAATTTACTTTGAATATAAAGGCTGGAATAGCATCATAAATCTTACGTAGTTCTCATTGAAAGATGTATGTGTGTTTATCCTTAGCCTATCCCCTACGGGGTTAAATGGGCCAATCTCTCTCTGATAACATTGAAAATAGATTCTAGTAACCATATAGTTTATTTCATAATCAATCTACCAATGCTAAATTTTGAATGATTGAAGATCGAGATAGATAGATAGAGAATGAATGTTATTCCTTGATAATGTATTCGTATCTATAAGATACATTATTTTTAACAATATTGAGGCATGAGAATGCAATGTACAACTGATATAAGTAGTGTTAGATTCGAGACTGTGGTTTGTCTGTAAATTTACAGTAGATGTCCATCTGAAGTAGGATCAGTAAGTCAATCTTGTTTGTATTCTGTTGCCAGGTTACCAGCGTGAGTTGACCTATCAGCACGAGGATGGATCGTTCAGTGCTTGGGGAGGGGGAAGCGGTGATGATGGAAGCACGTTCTTGACTGCCTTTGTAGTGCGCTCCTTCCTGCAGGCAGCCCCCTATATCTACATTGATCCTGCCAAGATGAACCAGGCTATTACATTCCTTATCAATCATCAGAATGACAATGGGTCCTTCATGAAGTCTGGACGCATCGTTGACCAGATCATTGACGTAAGAAACGTTTAGTGACGTTGCAATAATGTAAACATGCCTTAAAGGGATCGTTTAACAATGTTAAACCTGAGATGCATGACCCTACGTGTTATCAGTGTCTGTCATATGGTGTAATATTGAAGCCTAAAACATTTTTGCTTCAAAATGATCAAGAAGTGCCTCAAAAAAGTAAAAATCTTTGAGTGACTGGTTTTACCATACTCGTTTTCCCCAATAGACCGTAGTGTTATGAAAACCGCAAAATTTGGTTTCGATTTCCAATCATAAATATCTTGATAATCAGACAGGCTTGTAAAAGTCATTGGGTTCCTGACTGACCTAAAGGTTTATAATTATTATTGCAGCATGAGCTAAATCCAGGATTTTGTTTCAGAATCTGAGACAAAGTTACCCAATCCCTTTAATGTTTAAGATAATATTACAAATCTTTAAATCTAAGAAGTACATACTTGGTAATGATTGTGTTTCCTACTTTGTTTTCCATGTCTCTGTATTCCTCATTGTACGCAGCACCTACATGTAATTGCTGATTCACCATCTTTCATGTATGGTTTTGGTAGTGCTGATAATTTAACAGAACATTGTTGAGCATGTTGGAAATGGTTACATTTTCATTTAATATGTTATAAGTTTTATGACAAGTTATCTTGACTTAGTATATTTGAGGTTATAAGAGCTGGTGATTCAATAAGGCCTTATAATTTTTTGTTCTATAACTTGTTATATCCATGTCCCTCTGTGCCTTCTGTGAGTAATGTTTCTTATTTTCATAATACTGTTTATACAAACCTTTAAAAACAAGAGGATAGACATCTTTAACTGTTTTTATTATAATATCTTTTTTTAGAGTGCTGAACATTGTTTTACATGTTGTATTTTGATGAGCATAACTTTTCCTTGAGTATTTTGCACTTCTTGCCTTTTGCGTTGTACTAAACGGGGCTTGAACTGTGAACCATGTGATCCATAGACCGGTGACGTATCCATCAGACCACCACAACTCATCTACTCTATTTTCAATGTTATTGATTGCAGGGTGGTATCTCTTCAGCTGAGACTCTGACGGCATACTGTGCCATCGCTATGGACCAAGTCCGGACATCGGACATTCTTTCTGATGTAAGTATCTCTCTACTTGATCATGTTGCTTTGACACATAGTGTGATTTTGTGTAGTGCTTATCAATCTTGATCATTCCTGCCGATCATTCTTGTTTGGGAGGTATGATTCCTATATTAAGGCCGTCTAACGAATATTATGCACCGTTGATTTCACTCTCCTACAAACTCCTACATAAAAGCATACAGAATGCATATTTCCTTTGAGAGAATCCAATTTTTTTTAATGGAAGGTTGACAGGTATGCCAAACATATTTTCATTCAGATACCTGTCAAATTCAATTGAATAATTAATTCAGTATAATGCATCACAACCAAAGGCTGAATTGAGCATGTTTACATTGTCTTAAATACATATTTCACATGAGATCATACAAAACATGAATTACATTGAAAGTTATATAGCATTTATGAAATAGTGTAGTTTTGACAGTTTTAAATACATGTTCATGGGTTTTAACCTAAGATACCCAAGGCTTATAGTCTCCTATTGGCTAGTTTGCATAGATGTGTGATATATACATTTTGCAATTGCCATTTGGTTATCATAATCATTTCATCCACTCTGATATTGATTGTTTTTTATGATACACTGTGTATTGTGCTTATTTTGACAGACCACCAAGTCCACTGCCAACACAGCATTGACCAATGCTATGAATTACCTTGTAAGCAGGTACACAGTCATCCAAGAAGATAAGTATGCCATGGCCATCGTGACCTACGCCCTCGCTCTCGGTGGAAGCCCGAGCACTCCGCAGTTCCTGACCAGGCTGAATGAGCTCCAGACAGTTGAAGGTACGTACACGTAGGTGATAGATAGCATGCAGGGATATCAATCAATCAATTAAAAGATATTTGATATAGCGCCTTTTCCTTGCGGTTACAAAGTACTGCACACACCGCTTCACAATGTTAGGGCCACTTATAAACAAAAATTAGTCACTTCTCAGAGATCAGTTAAGTACATGTATATGTAGGCTGGTATTAAAGTCATTTTTAGCAGAATTAGATGTGACTTTAGTCAGGGATAGAGAATAGTGATAGCGTGGTTGGAAGTTTAGAGAACATAGAGTATTGATTAGCATTCTGGTTCATCTGAATGAGTCATTTAGTAGTTTGACATTCTGTCTTTTTAGAGCTTAATATCTAGCCGAAAGATCCTTAATACATACGTCAGAACAAACATATTATAGTGAGTTTAACCAATAACATGTATTTCCAATGGGTTCAGCAAGATTTATCTGAGGCCTAGCATGTAATGGGTTCACTTGTTTTATTATACATAAAAGACATATTCCATCAGACATTAATTACCCATTGACAATTGTGTATCATCAACTTTCATTCTTTCAAGGGATAGTTTTTGTTACATTCTAGGCTTAATTGATTACAAATTTTCATGCACTTTTAAAAGATAATCTTCTAATAGCCAGAAGGGGGTTAGCAGTGTTACAGGATATGAGTTATTACCCTTCCACTTCAAACAAACGTTATGTACAATGGTACCTTTTACATGTAAATGAACATGTATCTCAGTTGAGAAAAAAATCCCTTTTTTGGCTTAAAGCCTGTCTTCTTTTCTTCTCCCTCCTTCCTTCAATGAAGATGAGGGCAGACTGAAGTACTGGACAGACCAAGATGAGCAGACGACACCGGCAAGCGACGAGTTCTACTACCGTGTGTGGCGTGGACCTCCCTCTGCAGCCATTGAGATGACGGGGTACGGTATGCTGGCCTACTTGGCGCGGAATGATGTTGTCGGCAGCATTCCTGTAGCTGGGTGGCTCAGTCAACAAAGGAACTCTCTCGGAGGATATTCTTCCACACAGGTAGGTCCCAAGATGGCCAGAGTGTACTACTACTTCTAAGGATATCAAATCATTGTTCTTCTTCCGAATAAGTTTGGATGTTACTACCCCGGCTTTAGCTGTGGCAGCCATACACAACGTATAGAATAAATTCTGCCAGGTACACATTCAACACGTAGATAGAGAGAGGCAAATGTGGCTTAATGTCTCGTGACAAACACGTGAGTGCTGTCATGGGATTCAAACCCTCAACTTTTTTATTGAGAGTTAAATAGTGAATGAACCAAGATTTCATGACACCTCCATTTCCTCTTCTTAAAGCTTTAAAGCCACACTGCACTACTTATAGCTACCGGTACTTGCGCTCTATATAGCAAACAATGCCTAATCGGTGCCTGTTGGTCCCCCATAATCCCCTTTTTCTTATGTTAATTGAGAGCTAATTTGATGCAATTAACCACCTGTCAGTGACCATGCAGGGAGGTCTAATCCCTCCTGGCCATACTAGTGCAGGCAGGCTTCAAGCGTTATCTCTGAGCAAAGACATTCCTTGGTAAAGTATAGGGTTGATAAGCAATCATCCCTACACATCTTTTGGTAATCCAGACATTCAAGAATGCGTGTGGTCCAAGCTGATATGAAAGGAATTATATGTATTCACAAAGAAATAATCCTCTGAAGCAAGGTCTATTGTAAGCCAGGGAATCATCTTCAAAATCACAGTGATTTACACGATCATCTTTTATTTCTGTCATTCTTCAGGACACAGTTATTGCTCTCCTGGCTCTGACGACCTACGCAGAGAGGCTTACTGGAGGTGATAAGAATATGAATCTGGCCATCACCACCACAGCTGATCCTGCGTACAACCAAGCATTCTCCATCAACACCCAGAACTCTATCATCCTCCAACAGTTTGAGGTAAGGGAATTAATGAGCGTTTGATAATAACATTACGCCCTTAGGGCACTCTTTCAAGGAATTAATTCCTGCCAGGTACCAATTTACCTCTCCCGGGTAAAGTGTGGCAAATTTAATAATAATGATAGTAATAGCTACATGTAGTTCATATATAGCGCTTTTCAGGACCAAAGGCCCTCTCAAAGCACTTAAAAGATATATATTATTACCCCGGTCATCGGATTCAGGCTTACCCGTATACAATGTATGCACATTCTCCACTCCCTGGGGAGCATTTTGGCCAGGCGTCATTTTTACAGCTCACACTTCTAAGCACAGAGGCTTTCGCATCCTACTGGGTACCCATTTAACACCTGGGTGGAGAGTCACAAATGTAGATCAATGTCTTGCAAAAGGACATTAGTGCCGCGGTGGGACTTGAACCGCGGACCTTGTGATCCACAGTCTGGTGACATATCCACTCATCCACGACATCTTTAAGTGAATGTTTTGCCAAGGGTTTAAAACCCAGTATCCTGTGGTTCACAGTCCAGGGACTTATCCACTAGACAACAACACCTCTCTTTATCAAAGAGGTAACCAGTTCAAGTATTCAATTCAATACTTTAAGTAAGTCTAGAATTGACTCAAATTTTATTTATCCATTTGAACTCTTTGATAGTTGCCTGTGGATTCAGGAAACGTGACAGTAGAAGGAAGAGGGATTGGATCATTCCTTCTCTCCTTCATCCTCCATTACAACATGCTTGAAGTGAGGAGCAGTGACGTCTTTGATGTGACCATTACCATACTGGGCTCAGATACAAACAGCCTGGAGCTAAGAGCATGTGGCAGGTTAGTAGCAGAGAGGCATACTGGAGATTGTGGTGATGATGATGGTGATGATGGTGGTGGTTATGGTGGTGGTGGTGGTGGTGGTTATGATAATCAAGATAAGTGATGGTGTTGGTGTGATGATGGTGGTGGTGATGGTGAGGGTGATGGTGATGATGATGATGATTATGAAGATCATGATCATGATGAGGATGATGAAGATGAGGCTGATGAAGATGATGATGATGATGATGATGTTGATCACATTCATGATCATGATCATGATGAATATGGTGATGATGATGATGATGATGGTAATAAATGTGATAGTGGTGGTAGTGATGATGTTTTATGTTGATGAGGATGATGGTGATGATGAAGATGATGTTCATGAGGATGATGGTAATGATGATGATGATGTTTTATGAGGATGTCGATGATGGTGATGATGATGGTGATGATGATGATGATGATGATGATGATGGTGGTGATAGTGGTGGTGATAGTGGTGATGATGATGATGAATGTGTTGATGGTTATCTTTAAAGTAGTAACAGCTATGATTGTAATGATAGATTGTAAGAAGTTTATACATCTTAAAGATACTATGTCCCTTCTGCAGCCAACCTTAAATTTTGTAGAATTTGGCAGGAATTATGAATATGTCATGT
Organism: Strongylocentrotus purpuratus; assembly: GCF_000002235.5. NCBI lineage: Eukaryota > Metazoa > Echinodermata > Echinoidea > Camarodonta > Strongylocentrotidae > Strongylocentrotus > Strongylocentrotus purpuratus. The sequence goes on along the minus strand of NW_022145599.1, from coordinate 3,633,493 downwards.
ATGTCCTATCTGTGAAATTTAAACGTTAGCAGTGTCGTTATATTCAAATTATGCAAGGAAACCCGTTTACTTGCTAGACTTCACTGTCAGACACTATTGTCAGTATTGAGTGACTGGCTGGCTTTTTCTTTTTCTTTGGTAATAACATACATAACATGAGCTGTAAAGGATTTGTCTACATCAATAACCCACTTCTTGTAATGGCCAAAATTAAACTGATTGAATCTTTGCGCAGCATAAAACGTACGACCATGCGATACAATGGTCTGTAAATCAAAACTATTACTTATTGGCTCTATAGCTCCTATGTCGATTTGACAACTAATAGTCATTATTTTCCCACTTAAAGACATTTTCAAGCCCCATTTTTTAAGAGGAGTTCTAAATTAGTATTATCTTTCAAATTCCATTGGAATTTAACCTTTTCATTTGTTTGGCCTGCAAAAGGGACATACACTGTAGTACCTTTAACAGGATTGCCAGCATATATAAAGGTGTTCATAATCAATTCTTGTTACTCATAAAGCCATTTTGACAAAGACCACAGAACACCATTATTACTCTGTAGTGATCTTGTTATAGGATGTCCCTATCTTTCTTCACATCCCTATGTATACCCTTATCATGTTGAATGGAATCGGTTGATCAATCATTCTTCTCTTTCTCAATTCCATCAGGTACACTGGTAATGGTGAAGGGACCGGTATGTCCATCATGGACATTGGTATCCCATCAGGTTTCTACGTGGAGGAAGATCCCTTACTTGAAGCCATCAAAACCCATGAGTTTGCTACCAAGCATGAGATCACAGGAAAGAGTGTTGTCATCTACCTTAATGAGGTAACCTTTGACCTCATATAATCCATAATGTACACTAATTTGAATCTTTTGTTCAAGGATTTAGCTAGTTTTTTATCATTATTTCTTCTTTGTAAAAAGATTTTTTTAGTAACTCACCTGGCCACCATGTACTATAACGTCTGTATAACTCATGCAATCATGTGCCATGTGATATTTACATGTATTTGTATTAAATCAGTGATTATTTACCTATTTAGTATTGCTCTAATAACATTTTGTTGGTTATATATTTTGACCCCCACTGTGCCACAAGGATTACAAACGGCTACCCAAATAGTCAAGATATTTAGTCTTGATAATCCCTTGATAATCCCTAGCTACTGAAATCATGGCATCTGATTGGCTGAGAGCAAATTTATCATAGAAATTCAGCAGTTGTTATAGATAACAAGTTGTATGAAACAGGGCCCTGATGTTTTGTGTTACTGTTGTTTGTCTATCTAGATCCCCAGCATGATGGAAACATGCATCAACATCCAAGCTCGTCGCTCAAACACAGTAGCTGCTACCAAACCTAGCATAGTCAAGGTCTACCGCTACTACACACCGGGTAAGTACATCAACTCTTCATGTCACACACACAAACTAAATATTTCCTTCTTAAATCGTGATTTTAAAACAGTTAAAAAACAAGAAATCCTTATAGGTCGTCTTTCCTAGTTTGGCTAGGAGGGATTAGACCACCCAACGTGGTCACTGACCGGTGGCTATCTCATCAACTCGGCTCTCAATTAACATAAGAAAAAGAGGATCATGGGGGACCAATGGTCACCGATTAGGCATTGTTTTCTATATAGAGGGAGCAAGTAGCTACAAGTAGTACAGTGGGGCTTTAACATGATAAGCAGTTTCAAATTTGGGAGCCAGAATGTCAAATGTTATGTTGATAAGATAAAGTTTAATGTACAGGTAAATGCAAAAGGTGATAAGATCAGGCATTATTATTGTGGTACTTCTCATTAAAATGAAACATATTAGATAGTTATAGCAGAATGCATAAGTTCATTAATACATTGGTACATGAATATGCACTCTTTAAATTTTTTAATGTCAATTAATGTCAACAATTTCCAATCAGAACTCGGAAGTACTCCCAAAATTATGCAAATAACCCTGTATAAAATAACATTTAGTTTAGTCGACTTGTGTTATATCTACTCCGCAAATCAAAATTATGATATGACAAATATGGTAGAATCAACAAACAGTACAACATTCTTATCACAGTTTTTCACCCGCTGATTATTCTCACATTCTTACTTATTTTACTTTCAATTTCATTTAAATATTTCCCTGTCAATTGTGAGATGATACAAACTCCCTTAAAATCAGTTTGTTGAGCCCATTTAATGAATTACCTGGGACCCGTTTCACAAAGCTTTTTTTCAATGACAAATGACCAAAATCAGTGACAAATCTGCTGATAACCAATCAGAAGCAAGAATTTCAGTAGCTTGTAACTAAAACTATGGTTTGTCACTAATGACAAGTTTTGTGAAATGGGGCCCAGAAATACATCTAGTACATTGGACAAATCATCCAGCTGTGCAATTTGAATATTATCCCTGCCAAATAATGAGGGCATTGTTTTCAGCAAATATTTGCTTTATTATTCATTTTTGGACCCCTTTGATGTTATGATTTTATTACTATTGATTGCATCTTCTGTTTGTGTTTTGTTGTTAAACAGAGGAGCAGTCGGTTCAATCGTACTCTGCATCAGCCCTTAGTGCTACTGACATCTGTACCATGTGTCCTGACTGCTGCAATGATGGTGGTGGTAGCGGTGGTGCTGTCCCCTCAACGGCCACCTCTACACTCCTTCTCCTCACACTGACAATCTTCTCAATCGTAGGGGCGCTTGTTATGTAATACATCATCCTCTCTGCAACCACTCCCGCAGTTCTTTGTCTGTACTGTGGGGGAAGGGGTGCGTTCCTCTGGTGGCAAGTGGATCCAGGGATAGTCGTCCCCCCAAAATACATCCACTGTCTAATCCAAGTCACAATGAATTGTACAGTTAATTTGATTGATAAAGGTAATTGAAAAAACTCTCAAAACATGATTATACTGTCACTGAAAAAACCTGTTTCGCAAAAAGCACAACTTTCTTTAAGGAGCAATTTTTTGTTGTGGACTTATACAGACATTCCTGTTAACTCTTTTGGTTACACTATCTGTACGCTTTACAGCAATAAATGAAAACTGTATTGCATGATACAGCCATGGTTTCATTTCACTTGTTGCCGTTTAGAATGGGAGAAAATGTACTGCTACATACAAGTAGAGTGGGAGGACCAAATATATTATTGTTTCATTTTAATTAAAATGGCTGAAATATGTTCAAACAGATGCCAAATTATGTGTTAAGTATGCCGTACATATGCAGGTTGATTCTTTGATTGTTTGAGCATGCTGAACATTGGTCCCTGAAAATGTACAACGAACACATACTGTCTGCTATTTAAAAAAAATCACTGCCCCTATTTGGGTTTTTAAAAATAGAACTGCTGTTTCTGAAATGTTATACCTTCACATTTTTTTCAGTGAACTAGGCAGTTAATGCTTGTTTTTCGACTTGAAATTGGAAATTACTTCATGAATTTTCACATCTGATATCTTGAATCCCTTTTTTGGTACCAAAATGAAAAGGGAGACGGGGCCTTCATCCTAAATTTGTATCATCAAATCTTTTGATATAAATTTGTAAAGTGATGGCACATTTAGCTGTCAATTTTAATCATTTTTTTGGTCTCTGTTTACAGGGTATGTAACCTTTTAGCTCCTTACCTCCTAACAAGCAGTAATTCAAACGGCTTTCATACAGATGGGGTTTGATCAACCTGTATCATGAACTTTCTAACAAGTTTAAGAAATATTCCTGCATTGTCTGGTATTTTATGTACCAATATGTCTAATATTTACCGCTACTTGCAGCTTTTTAATTTTCACTTGTACATATGAGGCTCAGATTTACTAGAAATAAATGAATACATATATAGTAAGAAGATGAAGTGTAAAAGGAAAATCTATTTTTATGTGGTGGTGGATATGTTTGAATGTTGACATGATATAATTGTCACATCCTTTGATATATTGAGATGGTATTTGAATCATTACTGGTGCAAATATGTAAATTTATGCATAATAGTATATTGCTTATTCATGCTGTTTTACGTTTTCAATTTGTATAATTGGCACATGTACATTTAGGCATTTATAGAGCACACATTTAAAGTGTATCAATCACCAAAACATTAGTGATGTTGATTTTGTCTTCTGTCTGTTGATTGTTTTTCATGTTGAAAGTACATTAGTGAAGTTGTAAGCTAGTAATTCATGTCTAACATTCAGGTTCAATTCAATTCAATTCATTTTATTCATTTCCATTTTCAATAAAAAACAATACAAAGATATATACAATGATAAGCATTTGCAATATATAAGAAAATGAAAATAGGAAACTAAAAAATAAGGCCAAATTGCCTTGTGGAGGCATAGTTCCCCGAACAGCAGTTAAGAGATTTACATATACAAAACTCTTATATGGTGATTTTTTTTGGTCAAATTCTCTTATTGCTGTCTGAAGGCTTGTTAAGATATGGTGGGATAAAGTACCGCAAAAAAGCTGTTGCGTTTTTTTTTTTTACGTGTGAATGAATGACAACTGTGCTAAATCATGTTTTACCAAATCTAATCATTTATAAATCTTTTTCATAACTTTGTCTTTCATATAACAGTGATGAATACAGTGAACAAAATTTGTATGTTTGTATTGCCTTGTTTTGAGGACTTTCAGGTGTTATTGGCATGATGTTGCAATTTGTAATTTTTGTAATTGTGTACACTTATCTGCTTGTAGTTTTCATATCTGCAATTTTTCCTAGATGTTTCGTTATTACAGACATCATGAAATGTGTTGAGCTATTATCCTTATATTATTTTAAAAGCTTAATAAATTTTTAAGATAAAATATATTGAAACTTTGAGCACAACAAATAGAAAAATCAGAGGTTATCTAAGTGTAATGTCAACTAGTTGTATAATAATGATAATAATGACATTCCGCTTTTATATAACGCCCAATACATTGATCCAACGATCATACACTTTATACATTTGAAAGGTGACAGAATTATTGATCAAATTCAGGAATTAAAATGCTTAAAGTTTCACAAGAGAGATTAACATAAATACAGGGTGAAAGATCAATAATTGGTTAGACGGGTAGAAAACACTCCTTTCTATCACAAGGGATCCATGCTCAAGGAAAACACAAAGTGCTCTGAAACATTTGGAATTCATGAAACATTGGAGATGAGTGGAAAAAATGGGATGAACTTTGGTTTGTTTTTCTCTTTTGAAAATATATCAGAACATCTACGCAGTGTTCACTTCAGTGTATCAGTCACGCACCTTAATGGCCAGTTCATAGGAAGAATAATTATATATGTATCATTAATCTGTTATTAATTTTGTTTTGATATGAAGATGCTATTCTAAATTTATATTTTTGCAGACCTTTTATCTGAGCTCATATAGTCGCCTTTTAGTCAATACAAATAAATGTTGAAGTAAAATTCATTTTGTGTTTGTATTGTTTCGTTTGTTTTCCAGAAAAGTTAGATACTGAGTTTTAAAATGTGGTTATTCCAGTACAAGAGATTATGGATGAGATTTGAATATTTCAAAATTTCTTGGTTGTTTCAAGTTGTTGGTCGGGTAGTTTTTAGTCTGGTTATATTATGTTGACCTTGTTGACAACGCCTTGGAATATCGTAAGAAGTTCATCGTTTTGAAGCAGATCAACAAGTTGTTCAGCACTGATTAGAGGTTGAGATGGCTGGGCCTGGGTTTGCGATTTAGGCTTAGCCAGAGTATTCATTGTTGATAGAAAAAGTACAAGCCATAAATGTATGTACAGTCAAACCTACTTTAGAGACCACCTGTCTACAACAAGCACTTTTTTGTTTCCCTTGAAAATGGTTTCTCATTGAAATATTTACTAAAGAAACCTGTCTACAAAGACCACCTGTCTTCAAAGACCACTTTTTGTGTTTCCCTTGGGCGGTCGCTATAGACAGGTTTGACTGTACATAGTATCATACAACAGGGACATTACAGGGTAATCAATCGAAAGCAATTTTTTGCAATTTCACCATCTGCAACAATGCGATGAATGTGGTTGTCTAGAGCCTTGTATATTGTCCTCTTCTGAAGAGTAGCGATCATAGATGAGTTTCCGGACCCTTCTGATCATCCCAAAGGCTACACAGATTATCATCTTGACGATGATGTAGACATACTAGAGTGACTTGTGATAAGTATTAGCGGCAATGAACCCGAATCCCCAGCCAATCTTGACAGAAAACAGAGACAGTGTAACAAGCCCATTGATTTTGAGGAAAACTGTTTTATTTACGAATCTAAATTACTATTTATCTAATTACTATTTATTTGAAAGCTTTGGCGCTCAGAAGAGGGAACCTCTTACAGTCGGGTTGATTAGTGCGAACGACCGAGTGTTACAGTTGACAAGAAATCTGATATAACGTGTTTGCATTTCCATACCCCTGCCTACCGTTTGCTCTCATCTCTTTCTTTCTCAATCTATATTTCCTCCCGGTTCTCTCCCTCTCTCTCTCCCTCTCTCTCTCTCTCTCTCTCTGTCTCTCTTTCTCTGTCTCCGTCTCCCACCCTCTCTCTCTCTCTCTCTCTGTCTCTCTCTCTCTCTCTCCGTCTCCCACCCTCTCTCTCTCTATCTATCTCTCTCTCTCTCTCTCAGACTCCCACCCTCTCTACCTCTGTGTGTGTGTGTGTGCGTGTGCGTGTGTGTGTGTGTGTGTGTGTCTCTCTCTCTCTCTCTCTCTCTCTCTCTCACTCTCTCTCTCTCTCTCTCCGTCTCCCACCCTCTCTCTGACTTACTCATTCCATTTTGTCCCCCTCTCTCCCTGTCTATCTCACTCCCCATCTCATCTCTCTCCGTCCTAGTGATGAGTGACCCGAGTGTTAATCGGTGCAAACTGATCCGCCGGACAACCATTAAACGCGAAGTGTAAAAACAGGAACAAATGGATGCTTAATTGACACAAAGAGAGAACGCGGTAAAAAGGTGAGAAATCCAGCAACTCTTTAGATTGCACACCCTTAAAACAGGTTTCTTCAATTTGGATTCATGCTGTCCCCTTGGCCTCTGCAACTTATTCAACAACAACAACAACAACAAACTTTTTTTTTTTTAAATCGTGACATCGATTAGCCTATATTTGCAAAATGTGGCAATTTTTTAAAATGCAGGAAATGGAAATTCTGATTAGCTGGTAAGTAGGCTAAGCCATGACTGTATGGATTGCCTTTTAGAGACTTATACCAGATTAAGAGCCATCATGACCTTTCGTTTCCATTAGTCGGGCTATTAGTTCCTCACTGTCAACACGAACGGAGCTGCTCTACCAAGGAGTAAAGATTTTGGATGAAAGGAGCAGGCACGTAGCCAGAGTTTGATGTTTGGGGGGCACATACATGTAATCGATCGAGGTAAAAAAAAGGGGTCTAAAAAAGTTCAACCGATCTTGGATTTTTTTTGGGGGGGGGGCACGTGCCCCCCCCCCCCCCCCCCCCGTTCCCCCCGTGGCGACCTGCCTGGAAAGGAGAGATTAATCGAGCACAATTAAAGAACGACAGATTTATCGTATATGAAAAGAATTTTCATTCTTTGTCATTAAAACTTTTTTCTTGTTTTGTTGTTGGTTAAAACCAGACTTAATCTCTTTGTTTACCGGTCACAAATCGATGATTTCCTCACTCAATATTCCCCAAAAGGCACTTTCGGCCCTGTACGGCTCAACGACGGAATCACGACAGATATGCAGGTCGAAAAACCAGTTGAAAGTTTGATATACCGCTAACTGGGACCAGTTGAAAACCAGCGGACATCTGAGACCAGTTGATATTTCATGTTGATTTACCAGTTGAGAACCAGTTGAAAAACAGTAGATTTAATAATAATAATAATAGGCATTTCTATATAGCGCCGTCTATCTAGATAATTCTATTCCGAGGCGCATTTATTATTACCTCGGCTTTAGCCTATTATAGCTGCCATTTATACAGCGCTCTAGCATTTCAAGGAATTAATTCCTGCCAGGTACCTATTTACCTAACTTGGCTCGAGTGTGGCAAACGAAGATTAATGCCTTTCAAAAGGACTTTAGTGCCGTGTCGGGATCGAACCACGACCTTTGAATTTCAAGTCAAGTGCTTAAACCACTCGACTACTACACAGTTGATATAACTTTTGAAAACCAGTTGATTACCGGTTGATCATCCAGTAGACACCAGTAATCAACTGATAATCTATAATCAATATGCGCATCTGGCCACCAACTAGATCATAATATTTATTATTAGTATTGCAATTACCCCAACACAAAGATCATTTGAAGTCGAGTACAGATGGGTAAAATAGTATTGAACGAGGTCAGAGATCGTACATATAAATACATGCAAAATTATACAAGTTATTTCCTGGTTATTAATTAAATATATCAACATATCTATTTTTACGTCTGAAGTTGGATGTAAAATATAATCAGACATATATAACATATTTGTCAATGATTTACTAAGAAAATATAAATCACAAAATTGATCTGCATTGTCAAATTTCGTCGGTTGACCGGCAAAAGGTCTCGTAGCGCTACGCACGACCTTTTGCCGGGAACTTAAATTGCGCGTTCGGGTCTTTTTGTTCGTCGTGTAGCAAATGAAAGATATATTTGCAAATTAATTTGAGAACATAATAAATCAGGAAAGTACCTTTTGGCTATATGGAACATAGATAAAGAGATAAATGAAAATTCGTCTTTTAACACATCTGATATGGAACTCCAAGCTATCGTGAAAATAATTTCAACCGTGGCCTACTTTTTCGCTTTTATATCTTAAATTAACCTGTAACAAATCATTTCAGACCCTGATCAAGCATGTTCTTGATTAACTGTCTATAATGACAAAAAAAAAATGAACACCACTTTGCCATACTTCTTGCTAAAGAGAAGTTCGTCACTTTCCATTTATTGCTTGAGGGCAAGCAGGCGCATCTTTTTGCCAATTAAGATACGGATATTGATGGTTGTCTACTTTGGTATCTATTCCAGACAAATGACCACCACTAGTTAAAAGCCTCCCATTTAGTTGATCTAGTATTAAGCGTGAGAGAAGAGGTGATGGAGAAAGAGAGGGAAATAGGAGAGAAAAGTGAAATCAGGAGGGAAGGAGAGAGACGGGAGAGAGTTGGATACAGAGAGAGAGAAATGGAAATGTTAGGAGGGCGAAAGAGAGAGAGAGAGAGAGAGAGAGAGAGAGGGGGGGGGGGAGCTTACGGTTTGATCTGAATAATGCTGTCATTATAACACGTTTGATTCTATAAAGCATATAAAATATATAACCTCCATACAGAAGAGACCAAAGGGGGACAATGAAAGAAAGAAAGAAAGAAAGTAAGAAAAGGAATATATCCTTGGTACAGTCGGTATTTTACTTCCCCCCCCCCCCCCCCTCTCTCTCTCTCTCTCTCTCTCTCGCTCTCTCTCTCCCTCTCTCTGTCTCTCTCTGTCTCTCTCTGTCTCTCTCTCTCTCGCTCTCTCTCTCCCTCTCTCTCCAATTCCTCTATGATATTGCTCTGTTGGTCAAAGTGATTTTAGCTGAAGTGAAATTAAGAGAAGCACTTTGTTTAATTGATCGTGACATGGTAGCGAGGCGTCTATTAAAGAGAAATGACCAGAAGGATAAATCCAATATTTCTAAGCAAGGAAACCGTGAAAATTCTATAGCTGACCATGTGAGATATAACAGGCGACGCGACATGATAAAAGTATACCATTTTGACGATAGTTTGGTTGTAAAGAGGTCTGGAGCAGTTTGGATATCATGGTGAACTAGGAAACATTTTATTTCGTCTCGCTCTTCATCATGGCCGTTTTCTGGTGGTCTTTTCTCGTTTTAATGTGTTTGCCCGTTTCAGAAGCTCAGGATAATGCTAAAGGTATGAATATTGTATCAATTCGCTTCCTTTAACGTCTTTCTATATATATATAAAACTAACTTAGTGATGCTAATAATAATAATATGTCTCGTTTACCAAGGGGTAGCCGCGATCAGTATCAATATTGAAGTTCTCCTTGAGGGGCCTGCAATCATATTATTACCCCTTTAGCCGAGCTACCATGATAAGGCAAAGACTTTCTCTATAATAAACTGCCCATTTTAACGTATATATCTGAAGATTTCTTCTTCAAAAAACTATTTTTATTGCACCCTACTTTATAAGTTGAACCTGCCACGCCATGAGCGACAACATTGTATTTGCACTTGTAAGATGTAAGTCATTCAAATATAAGCTTTCACAATAAAGAGTTTTTAGTTTCGGATATGATCGTACATTTGGGATATTCATGGATCTTTTATTTTTTTCACTATTCATTTCATAAAAAGAGGTAAAAATAAATTACCCAAACTTTATAGACAAAAGCTTATTTTTGTAGGGATATAATAGTTAATACTCATATTTCTGATGTTCATATTGCAGTGAACACGTGTAACATAACTTTATCCGAAGCCCCTGGAGTAGTGACGTCACCCGGTTATCCGTCGAATTATCCAGACAATGCAAGATGCTTTATAGTGATCCAGGTAGTATTTAATATTCCTTTAAATCGCGAGAAAAATATTTCAGAAAGAAATCGACTTTCAATTCGATTACATTCAAGATGGGCAGGCCGAGGCTTGTTTTTGTTAAAAGTAGTTTGGAAAGGTATTGGCATGCACATGTATGATAAAAAATTAATAGAATCAATTACTATATTGCAAAATATTAACAACTTTCATTTTAATTTGTAGGGTATGTGTTATTGCTTTGCTTTGATACGGTAAGTTTTATTAGAACTCATGATTATCGGTGAAATCTGAAACATTTCAAATTTACAGAAAACAAAAGTCTAACTACTTTATATTTAATCAAGATATGCTTACTTGCCCTCAGTTGCCCATTCGAACTCACACTCGAAACCCACACTCACACCCACACCCACTTCCTCATGTATCGCTCAATGATATCACGCGCTTCACGAATTCTAAACTTCTACCGTGGACTTAAAACTATACCTTACAGGCTAACCCTAACCCTTACCCTAACTCTTTGTTAAATTAAATGCCAGGATCAATAGATCTGTTTATGAACTTCATGCATACTTCTTGACAAGGTTTCTCTTGATGACTCAAAAGCTGGCCAGCAGCTTACCAGACACAAAAACTAAATAAATATAGTGTCCAGTCTCCAGTCTATGCATAGTGACATCCATCTATACAGATACCGTTATGTCTAACAGGTGAATACATGCATAATATATACTGAAATGTACTGTCAGGTCAACTTCCGCAATCTTACAAACGATAGACATTTACTAATGCATTTTTCTCTCCTAAACCATAGGTTACCAAACTGGTTACCAAACCATAGGTTACCAAACCAACTAGTTGATTCACTTCCTATGTATGATGGCATCTCTGTAGATGGAATTCACTTGTTCATACATTAATTTTAATTGCTATAATAGACAAGTCTCTGGCAAGCTTTTCAGTCACCAAGAGAAACATTTTGTTCAGATGATGCAGAGAATTAACTAAAATGTTTATTTAGAATCCTCGTCACTGCCTATACCTTTGTTTAAAAAAAAATTGTTTTAAATGTTTATTTCTATCAATTTTATCGTCAGGCACCTACAAGTTACACCGTACTCTTCACTTTCATCGAGCTTGACATCGAAGACCACTTCGATTGTCGGTATGATTGGGTAGGTCTTTATGACGGTCCAAACGATGGCTTCCCATCACTACGTTACTTCTGTGGTCATTTTCCCGGCGTCTCTATGGTATCACATGGTCCTTATATGACGGTCATCTTTTCTTCGGATGGATCGAAAAATGATCGCGGATACAAAGCATCTTTCGATTTTGTCCAAGGTATAGTATATTATTTTGTTCTAATTTCTTATCTTTACGGGTAATAATTTGTATGTGAAGATGTCGTGGTTTAGTGGTTCATTCACTTGACTCTCAATTCAAGGGTTGATGGTTCGAGTCCCAACAAGGCATACAAATAATTTGGCAAGACATTAATCCGCATTTGGCACTCTCCACCCAGTTGTAAATGAGTGCCAGGCAACTGATAGGGTAATATAATTGCACGACACGCATGCAGGAATAACAGTATTAATGCTGACGTGGATACCCTCGGTAAATAAGACCCAATTATTGTTTGTTTTCTCCTGTTAATATCGATTGTTGAAAAGGCGATAACATCATTAGAACAGTCGACGTTTCTCACTTTCTGCTCTGTCCACTTGGAGATTGTGATCACGATAGCGAGACTATCACTTTCAAACTCATCTGATGAAGATTTTTTTTAATTTTTAAAAAACTACTATCTTCTCCTTTTGACTTTTATTAGTTCATTTCAGATTTTGATGTTCTACAAAGTATTCGAAATGGAGCATGAATGATCCCAGATTATTTTTTACAAATATACCATTTAAAAATTAAACCGCGGTCCTGTTTATTCTTTGATCCCTATGCCAATTCATGTTTAGGGCTCTATACGATTTTTCATTACTGCTTAAAAATTTAGTTAAAGTAAATGATTTATTTTTATAGGTATTTCAGAGAACGATGGGACTTGCAACGCCATGTACACAACAGCGCCTGGAGAGGTAACATCGCCCAACTATCCATTTGAGTACCCTGAAGCCGTAGAATGTGTCACTCATATACAGGTGAGAAGAGGTATCTACCAGTCTTCAGTTTGAGAAGGACTCATTACGTGGAACAATGGTCCTATATTTACATGGTTTTATTCTGCCTCCGTTACGTTTATTCATTACATAGAGGTTATAGCAAATATTTATCTTATCTACGCTATGACCTGTGCAATAATTTTATTGTCTTCACTAATTTCTAATGTCTACTGGAATTACCTAATGCCTAATCCAAATGACTAATTCAGAATGTCAACATATACCTACTGTTAACGATAGTAAAAGCATATATATCTTATTTCATTGGTTAATGTTAGAATTCGGTTTTAAAGAATAGTGTTACGTCTTGCACTTCAGAAGTGTGAACCTTTTTCGACAAAATTGCGCAAATTAACCAGTTTATAGTTCAAGCAAGCAAAATGGGAAACTTCACAATCCAATTTTTAATTTATCGGTTTGTTTTGTCTGATATATTTGGTCGTGTTAATGAGTGACATTTTCACACCGTCGCACGAGATACTAAATCCTAAATATAACAAAGAGCAAATCTGTATATACCTTGAGTTTAGAAAGCCTTCTCCTTTTTTCAACTCAGGAAACAAGGGGACTTCATAAAGGGGGTAACCCGCTAGTCGTAAGGACCGCTATACATAAAACCGAAAGGGGGGTCATTATTCATAAAGGCATAAGGACCGTTATTCATAATGTGAGATGAGGGTCGTGATTCATAATTCAAATTGAGGATCATGATTCGTGTAAGGACCGCTATTCATAATACGAAATCGAGCTCGCTATTCATAAACACAATGAAGGGGCCCTATTCACAATTTATATTGGGGGTCACTACTCGTGATTACCGCTTTTCATGATACGAAATGAAGGTCGCTATTCATAATACGAGAAGAGCGTGAATAGCGACGCTCTTCTCGAATTATGATTAGCGAGCGATCCCCTCAAGAAGCACGAAGCACCCTGAAGTCTGCGCTTTAGTTGATAACTACTGGACGTGGTTGACAAAATATATTTACCACTAATTATGTGTATACTGTGAGGTTTTTGGAATCATTAAAATGACAGGAAATTGACTCAGTTTTGGTAAGAGCCACATACACTGCACATCAATATCTATATTGGAGAAAACCAGTCATGTAGCATGTTTTTGGTCCAAACCCTTCAGCTATAAATTATCTTGTCACTTTTAAAATAAAGTGGTATGTGAAGAACAGTCCAGTCTTCAGCAGACGTTTTTGTTCCAGGATACTGTTCCATACTAAGATAAGAATAGAATGGAAAAACTCATGAATTGTTATTTTGTCCACCTTTCCAACATCCCTTCCTTCTCTTCAAAGGGATAGTTGAGTTCTGTTGCAGAGGGCGCTATACACAAAATAATTTGTTGTGAGATTATGAAAAACTGAGTGTTAAATTTGAAAGAACATACAATTCAAATGACAAAATCATCATTGTTTGATCAAAATCGATTCAGAGACGGCTGAAATATCCATAAATATAACGATTTCTAATACTTGTGTATCACCACAAATATTAGATAAATTGAAAAAGCCGTTCGGAAAAACAGCGCCTTTTACGTTGTATTTCAGCCAATGCCGATGTTGGCTTTTTGTTGGCATTTTCGTGTTGTTCACCGTATTGTTATTTTTAATTAAATAATTAATTAACGGTAACCGTATGTTTTTGAAAGTGGAGCTGAATTGGTATGATCGTATTGGCTAAATTTCACACATTTTGGGGTCTAAAATTACCTTCATAGCAGTAATATGTTCTAAAAGGGCACTAGAAATGACATAGATGAAAAATGATAGCAATAACCATGTACTTCGAAGGCATTTGCGAAGGCATCAACTATCCCTTTAACAATTTGCCGTTTATGAGTGCCTGGCATGTGTGCGCTTGAAAAATAGCGACTGGCCGGGATGCTCCCCAGGGAGTGGAGAATGTGCATAAATTGTGTGCGGGAAAGCCTGAATCCGATGACCGGGGTAATATATCTGTAAAGCGCTTAGGCACATCGTAGTATCGATGTATTGGGCGCTATATAAAAGCGGAATATTGTTATTATTAATTTTTTATGCTGATCTATCGCAATATCCACCCTATACTATTAAAGATGTGATGATGCTCTATATTTCTTACTCCTTTTTTGCTCTTTTTGTGCAGGCTCCTATGGGTCAAATCGTATCACTTGTATTTTTCGACATGGGCATCGAGTTTAACGATGAATGTATCTATGATTCAGTGATCGTCTACGATGGGGCGGGTGATCTCGCACCCGAGATCGGGCGTTTCTGCGGGGAAGAGGTGCCTACGGAAGAACTTATATCATCGGGTCACGACATGACAATTGTATTCTCCTCGGATGGTTCAATTACCTCGACGGGATTCAGAGTTATATTTAATTTCAGAGGTAGGTGTCATTTCACTTTACTTTTACTTTACATCGTAAATGAAAAGTATCAACTGACGAAATTTAAAAAAATCATTGTATAATTTGAAGAGAATTTGCATTGATTATCATAATTACCAGGTATATAACCATATGTTTAAAATACATTTTTCAGTAGAACAATTTTTTTGACTGTAATAATAATAGTGAGTAGAACCGTTCTTGTATGGCGCCTTGGCTGTCAGACTTGACACGCTTCAGCATGGCTGCCAGCGGCACTCTAGCATTTCAAGGAATTATTTCACTCGAGTCGATTGAGTGTGGCAATTGTAGATTAATGTCTTGCCAAATCAGACTACTGCTGAAGCGAGACTCGAACCGCGAACCATGTGATCCACAGTCTGGTGACGGTTCTAGGACAATTATCCCCTGGACAATCACCCCCCGGAAAATAACTTCGTAGGAAATTACCTTCTAGGTGATGATTACCTGTGCGTGTGAGGTTGTGCGTGATTTTTTGTATGTGTGTGTATGTGTGCGTGTGTGTGTGTGCGCGTGTGCCTGTGGTGTGTGTGTCTGTGTGTGTCTGAGATAGAGAGAGGGAGAGATAAAACAGAGACGGATTAAGATAGAGACACGGATAGAGAGACGGAGAGCAATCGAGACAGAAAGAGTCAGACAGGTGGAGACAGGCATATTTACATAGGAGGACGAAGGGAGAGAGAGAGAGAGAGAGAGGGAGAGAGAGAGAGAGAGAGGGGGAGAGAGAGAGGGAGAGAGAGAGAGAGAGAGAGAGGGGAGAGAGAGAGAGGGAGAGAGAGAGAGAGACGATTTGGCTCTTGAATGATAAAAGACGTGTCACACGGGTTCAAGATTACTCTTTTATTTGAATTAATTTCACTAACACTGAAAATAAATACAGGCAAAACTGTAATCAACAATAAAACGAAAACATTAAAAAGACATTTAACTTGAACTATAATCTTTTCCTAATAGGACGATGTTTTCAACTTGAATGTAATTATGACAACAAGAACAACTTACTGTTCATCTTTCAACACATAAATAGTATAGAAATTCCGAGTATTTACAGCGATTGCAAATTGGGAGGGCATTTAAAGTACATCTAAAGCGAATTTTCACTGTGTCGCACGCATCATTTTAAAAATGATAAAAAATAATCATCGTTGACGAGAATCATACGTACCGAAGAATACACATGTCAGGAAAACAAGAATCACGCCTCGTATGAGATCTTTGTCCTTTACATGTGAAAAAAAGAAATGGAAAAGGCTTCATATTATGTGATGATATAGGTTTAAGTTCGATGATTAAAATGTGTATTAATTTACAATGATAAGTGCAGCACAGTTACCTGACTGAAAACTGAAGTACATGTACATCAGAATACAAAGGCTACGTGTTGCTATTTCAGGGCAGGTATAACTCTACCTCGCTGCAGATACATCTTATAAATAGACTACCACCTTCAAGATCTTAGTCCTTGTCAATAGGTCATTTTCGTAATGTAACCAAATGTTTACTTCAGTGTCTCGATACGAATTATTTCATTCACCTGCTACGAATAATTTAATTTCAATAGCCAGAACGCGATTTGCATATATGGCGTTTTGTATAGGTAGAGCAAGACTTATGTTTGTCCTACCTAGCAACAACTAATGTATCCGATTTGAATTCTGACTATTGAGATGCAGTAATACGTATCGAGGCGCTTCACAGGAATAAATTTGGTTACATTACTAAATGGCCTATTAAAAATATTGTGATGATGATGATCCCATGATCCACGGCACTTGTATGGCGTCATTTATCTGTTTCAAACATTCAAATGCGCCCGCTCCTTCAATAGTTATGGACTACGCATTTGCTTGAAAAGATGGATTTTGAGGCCTTCCGACGACTTCCGATCACACTAGCAAAAGTTGACTGTAACAAATAATATATTGTGTGTTTTTGGATGCCTTTCAAATATACATGTAAAACAGTTATTGGCTATCCACTAGGTTCTAAAGCAATTAAAACTATTACAGCTCTGTCGGAGGATCAAATAACCAGATAACAGCAGGTCTCTGTATAATATGTTTCTACATCATTTCTTTGACATAAAACTCATTTGATGTTTCTAGGAGCTGACTATATATAGTCTGACTATATATATGCATTTGTTTGTAATTAAAAAAATAAAGGCGAGGACTCACCATTTTGACCAATGGAAAAGAAATCCCAATTTTTTGGATAAAATCCAGTCGAGCAAAAGTTGATAGATTGTACTTGTACTTGCGATGCTGTCTTTACTTCTCAAATAAAGTAAACTCTCAGAAGACAAAAAGTATTGAAAACGTGAAGCAACAATTCAAAAACACTACAGTTTAGGTTGTCAAAAGATTTTGCTCATCTTCCTTGCTGTGTTGTCTTTATAACTCAAATACGACATTTGTTCATCCAGCAGCACAATAGTTTATGTAGTTTTTTCTGAAAAGTTGTCTTTCTTCCCGAACGTCTCAAAAAGAAATAAAAACGTGAATAAAAGATTCAGTATTACAAAAAGTCTGTTTATTTATTTTTCGAAAATATATTTATGATCACAATACAAATTGCTTAATTCTGTTCAGACAGCGAAATGAGAAACGATGAACACGTCTCCTGAAACACTCGGAAATTAACGCCAAATGAACTTGACGGGTTAATATCCAATAATAATTATGCGGATGTCGCAGCTAACAGTGCCTGGTCAGATCTGGAAGGTCTGCGTAGCGAGACACGCCCATCACAAGTAACCAATCAACGCGAGGAACACTTGACACATCCTCGCCGTCCCCTCCATGACCGCTTTGACAATCGAGCGTCTTAAGAAAAATGGTACTATAAGTGCCTTAATTTTTCCCGAAATTCAGGAAATTTAAGGAAATTTGGGCTTTGTGAAGGAAATTTTTAGGAAATGAAATAATTCCTCGAAATTTGAGAAAAATTAAATGGAATTTAAGGAATAGTGAAAAAGTTAAAAAAAAAGAAAGAATCCATTTAGCTTAAGAATTGTGTAATTTGCACCATTTCCTCTGAATGAAGTTTTTTTTCCTCGCTCACTTCCCTCGCTCGCAAAACCGGAGGTTAAAGTTGAGATTATGGTGCAAGAAAAGACGTATGACGTTGGCAATGATAATCCCTTCGGAAATATCATTCCACATAAGGAGATTAATATTGAGCCTTAACAACGATAAGCAAAAACGCCATTTACACATGCGCAATCCTCGTAATGATATTAGCCAATGAATGTACAGGTGTTGAATTATACCGAGTCTGTGTTGGTGGTCTTGGTGGATGCTCATTTGTAGATATACCAATAAAATAAATGGGCGTAGCTTCATTCGTTTATTGAGTGACTCGCTGGTGATCTGCATTCCGTTTACGTTTCAGCTTACATTATGTATACGTTGTTTGATAGATCAAGCAAGACAGTAAAACTGTTAGAATAGTTTGGAGCTAAACAAACATGCTGTTATGGGAATGCCATAAACATACAATTATGAGATACGTGTATTGCATCCCATTGTCACTGCCTTGCATATTCAAATCAAAGAAATCTAGAGTAGGGAAAATGACGCAGCATGGGGAAAAGGGAAATGTGGTGGCTTTGGAAAACCAATTCGTAATAAATAAACCTATTGCTTGTCAAGTAGTTCAATTTGAGTTAAGAATCACCAGTCACTATTAAACCTAAAAAAAGGACATTTGATAATTGTCTTATTTTCTCGTCAAATTTACTTTTACTTTTACATGATACAAGAAATAAATATAATACATTTTGTTTGCCCGTCTAATTTCGTCAAATGTGACAAAAAGAGATGGCTGTTGCCCCCCCCCCCCCCCGAGAATAATACATACAAACTAATATATATATATTATGTATATTTTCATATATATCCTCTTCATTTTCTGAACTGAGCGCACTTAGCAACGGTTGTACCCCTTTTTCAGGTTTTGAAGAATTGAAGTTTTGAATAAATTTGTCGTTACTTAACAATGGCTTAAAGCCGAGAAATCGTATGTTTTGTATTTGCAATTGTTGTTTAGTAATTTCTTTGTTTTCCCTTATATATACATGTATAGACATACAAAATAATAATATATATTGTTATATACATACATACATGAACATAAAGAAATCTCTTTTTTTAGGAATACGGCTGGATTTTGATGCATTTTGTCGTATACCTGGTTCTGTTACTCTAGATATTATTGCTAACCGAGAATAAATTATGAAGGCTTATTCGAATTACTACATGATGAAGTGTATAGCTGCACTTAATTCAATGAGCATATTATGCAGCCTGTGCTACCATTCTTTGAGTACTCTGTACAAGTTATTATTTCTTGTATACTATACTATACATATTCTAATATAGTATAGCATATGTAAAGTATAGTATACAAATAATGCCTCGTTGGAAAGAACGTAAATCTTTCAACGAATGAAAATATTCGCACTATTGAACGAATGAAAAACATTCATTATTTGTTTTATATAACATAACCAAAAATGCACGCGGAATAGAAACAAAATGCACGGGGAATATATATTATGTCCTGTGGTGACAGCCTCTTAAAATGATCATGTTTAATTTACAGATCAAGAAGTTGTCATTTCATCAAACACCTCGTCAAACGACTCAGAAGACGCTCTAGACGAAAACACTAAGACGTTCTGTCATTGTGATGATGTATGTCATTGGTTTCAAGATTGTTGTCATGGCATACAACCCTTCAATAATCAAACCATGAACGTAACAATGAACCTTCCAGCTCTGGATCTATGGCGATGCACACGTATCTGGATGATTACCAACAACTCGAACTACCAAGCCATGGTGGTCGACTACCTGCTCGTCAGCGCATGTCCGAGTTGGTGGTCGAATGATGAAACGAGAAGGCTTTGTGAGAAGTCAGATCCTGATGTCATGGAAGTCGTGCAGGTACACGATGCGGAAATGGACGGAAATCCAATCTTCTTTCGAAACTTCGCTTGTGCCACTTGTAACGAGCTTACGGAGGAGGGTTGGTCGTTAAGTCAATATATGGAATTAAGGGCATGCAACGAGTCTGATGAAGTCTTTTATAACTCGTCTGTTCATGAAGTTCATTCAGGTCTAGAGATAGAAGAAGATAACAAGACACTTTGTGGTAACTTAGTGGGATCGAGTGGACACCATCCTTCACCCAGAGAATGTATTTCACCAAACACCATCATAGGGTCTTGTTCATTGAACGACAGTTCCCTCAATAGTACGGTCTCAATGCTATGCCAGGCAGGTATTGGTCTTGTGTCTTCTGGAGAAAGTGTATACTGGAATGAGTTTTGCTTAATATGTAATAATGACGGCCATGATATATCTGATTTGAATAGCATTTCATGTACGGTACCACTGACAGATGATCGGTCACCAATTATTTTCATTACAGCAGAACCTGATTCTAATGTGAACAGCCGCTATCCAGTTGTATTCATACCATCCAATCTAGTTTTAGGGTTTACTTGCCCTGATGGTTTCTCAAATCAAGATGGTAGTTGCGTTCCAGTACCAATAAGCTGGCCACCATGCGCGTATGAAAGGTGGAACGTTAGCTATGCCTACATCTTAGCAGATGGAAAGACTTCCTGTTACAATATGACTGACACTATAGCGCATTTTGGAGTTGAATTGAATTATCTGGGAATCGACATAGATAACGCTTCATATATGATCAGAGAGATCTATTCCCCCAACAATAGTCAGGGGTACCGTGTCATTAAAATAAGAACAAATATTGGATGGACATTGAATTTAACCCGAGATCGTCCTGTTCAGACTTTCAGTTTTATTTTACAGAAGGTTGTGCATACGTTCCATTTAAAGGTGACATTGATCTCTGTCCATTTGAAGAATTCTACGATGATTACAACAATTTCCAACCGTTGCGATCAAGCAATCTGACCCTGGTTCAGTTCGATGATCGCTACATTGTGCCATCATTTTCCAGAAGGACGACAATACTTGACGTTAATGGGACATCTGGTCTTTACTCTTCTCGTGATGTTCTGATGGTGTGTGGAGTCATCCATCCTTTCCAAGATTGTTTGTCCCGTGTGATACAGCCCGGTACGTTTGTCATTACCAGTGAAAACAAACTCATATTTGACAAACTTGTCTTTCAACCGTCTGACTACACCCTTCAAGAAGACGGATCAGTAAAACTGTGTTGGTCTGACTATGTGTCTTTCTTTGACTTTACCAACACTCAGCGTCTAGTTTCTAATATCGCTTTTGGGATATCATCCATGTGTCTCTTCGCCACGCTGGTGATTTACTTGGTCCTTCCTTCTCTCAGAAATATCCAGGGTTTGATCATGATACATTTCCTCGTCACTCTTATGATTTCTCAGGTTATTATCGAGTATGGCACGAATTACCTCACAACTTGGCCGGTTCTCTGTCAGACCATAGCAATCATAGGACATTTTTCTTTCCTGTCGTCTTTCTTTTGGACCAACGTACTGGCCTGGAACTTGAAGTGTGCTCTCGTCGATGCCCTTAGATCCAAGTCGGACAACGACAGTACCTGTAGGAGAATGGCATTCTTTTATGTATACGCCATCGGGTTACCAGCCCTCATCGTCTTAGCAAGCGTTGCTGTACACTTCGCCTCTGGTGGCGAGACTGGACCCATCATCCTTCACTACGGAGGAACACGACATTGTTGGATCTACCCAATGAATGCCAACTTTGCAGTGATGCTTGGACCCATGGCTATCAGCCTTCTAGTCAACTTCATACTGTGTATCTGGATCGTTTTCGGGTTTCGTAGAAACCTGAGACAGGCGGAAAGTCTACGGAAGAGCCAATCGAGACAGTCAAGGATGGAAGCACTTGTTTATCTAAAGGTATACATCGTGGCTTTCCAAATGCTTAATATTTCTCCGTTTTCTTTTTATTGTCGTCGTTCCTTGCTAATGAATTACGAATATTCAACTCCAATCGAGACGATATAATGTAGGCCTATCTCTTTCCAAATCATGATATCACTCGTACTGACCTCGATAACTTACCCAATGAAATTATACCCTCCCCCCCCCCCAAAAAAAAGAGAAAATATAATATATAATAATAAATGAATTAAATATTTTTTAAACAAAAACTAAGGAAAAGAAAAACACTCCCTCAGATAAGTCCCGAAGAACAATTACCACCATAAAGTTACCTCCTGGCAACTACCATAACGGACAATCGCTCTCTAGGACAACGGCTCCAGACCTCTTCCTCCGGACACAACTAGCCTCTATCCCGTAGTTTGCCGATTGATAAAGTGGGAATAATGTTGTCTTGGTTGTCCAGGGGTTAGGTGTCTAGGGTTGATTGCCCTGGAGGTGGTCTTCCAGATACGGTGTTTTTTTTTAATCGAAAGTTCTAAAGCTGTTCTTTATCAATCTTGAGCTCATACAGTGTGTCACAGTGCGCAAGCACTTAATTTCTCTGTTTCTCCTTTCTCCTTCAAAGATCTCAGCTCTGCTTGGATTCGGCTGGGGCTTCGGGTTCATTGCCGCTAATACTTATCACAAGTCACTCTGGTATGTCTACATCATCATCAACTCTCTGCAGGGTGTTATCATCTTTGCCGCATTTGGGATGAACAGAAGAGTCAGGAAACTCATCTATGATCGCTCAAGACAGAGTCAAACTAGCAGCACACGAAATGCCGATAGTGGGAAATGAGGAGATATGCTATGTACGTGGAAATACATTATTTTGTAGGGGGCGTTACCCGGGGGGGGGATGCTAGCAACGTGACATCTCCCTCTCATATTTATTACTTTTCTAACTCAAATCATCATGTGTTTTGTCAACAATTTTTATCCTTTTTCTTTTCACTATGTTGGCAGATAGAAATATTTCATTAAAAAAAACTTGTCATATCATTAATTTTCCCCAAACATTTTCATAAATCCTGTCGACACAATTGAAATGTAGGGATTTCCTCCTTCTTCGTTTTTTCCCCTTAGCTTGTGCATACTGTCTTGGGCAAACGGCTTCGTCATTTTTTATTTAAAATGGCTACGTTGCCCCTGTCAAGCTTTGATAGAAGGTCGGCAAATGAATAAGATATCAAGCTGATTGAAATGGAGTAATTTATTATGGCAAGACATTTCAGTTGATATTAGCTAGTCTTTATTCTAATGCTTTGCTATAGGCCATGGTGGTGCCAAGAAACATTTTTGAAGTGTATTCAGAATAGCTCATTATGTAACTGTATATTACTGCACTTAAATATTATTGAAATGTAAATATAAACCTAGCTAATATAGTAATACCAAATAAATAGTTAAAACACCCTGGGTGATGTGCGTCATAATTATGATAATAATAATCACTGGATATTCTGTTTGTATATAGAATAAAAACTACCTTTAGCTAGGTATAATCTTGTGTTAACAGCACTTTCTAGTTATTGCTTTATTATTCAAAGTGAATCGAACGTCAAAGTGGAGACACGTAATATTTCTTGCAATATTTCGAGACAATTTTTAGACATTCAAATTTTGAATCATTAGTTACATTCCAACCATAATGAATCATCGACCTATAAACTGATTAGACCCTGATCAATCTCTGCTTCATAATTATACTTAACAGAATAAGGAGTATTTGAAGCGCCGATAAAACATGGACCTTTTAACCATAACATTAAAGTATATTATGTTTATGATGTAAGCACATAACAGGCCAAGACGTAATATATAGAAATATCCCGCATACAGTTAACGACTAAATTATTCATACCCTTACCAAATTTTGTAATTTTTTTGAGTATGAGAAAAACGATTTGTCACAATTTATGTTTCTTGAAATTTGATATATCAAAGCTTATATCTTTAAGTATTTAACAAAGTCCCTAACTCGACTAATCCACTATTCATACTCGAGTCACAACCCCCCCCCCCCCCCCAAAAAAAAAAACAAAAAAAACGTGAAATTTATAAGTGGCATAAATAATTTCGTTTTTAAATGTATATTATTAATTAGACATTCTAGCCGTTATTTGATCGGTATTCTATCAATCCTTCTATAATTAATTATAAACTGTATATCATAAATGTAAATAATGCACATGTAGTAGTACGAACGGTCTGCGTATTATGCAGAATGTGAATACAATATATAAACAAAAGAGGGCTAGACGTAATAGAAATATATCCCTTCTAGCAGTTATTCGATTAATTCATTGTAAATTGTGTATCATAATGTATATTTAGTAAGAATGTTCAGTGTCTATAACCAGAATGTGAACAAAATATAACGAAACATACTATCTACACCCAGGCGCGTACGCAGGATTTTTTCAAGGGGGGGGTTTTAACATTTATAAATCGGTCCGAAAATTTCGCAACGACTCAGCCAGCCGCTGAATAAGCGGGGGGGGGGGGGGGGGGGGGGGTAAGAGGACACATTTTTTTTTTTTTTTGGTCCCAAAAAAATCGCAACGACTCAGCCGACCGCTGAATAAGCGGGGGGGGGGGGGGGGGGGGGGGGGGGGGGGGGGTGGGGGGGGGGGGGGGGGGGGGGGGGGGGGGGGGGGGGGGGGGGGGGGGGGGTAAGAGGACACTTTTTTTTTTTTTTTTTTTGGTCTCGAAATTGGAAATTTTGACATTTTGCTCCGTTGGGGGGGGGTAAGGTCACCTTTTTTAGGTCGGCCATGGGAATAATTTTTTTTTTTTTTTTTTTTTTTTAATAATTAAAAAAAAAAAAAAAAAAAAAAAAAAAAAAAATCCAAAAGGGGGGGGGTTTTAGGTTTTTTTTAGGGGGGTTTACACACAAAAAATTTCCAAAGGGGGGTTTAACCCCCCAAACCCCCCCCCCTGCGTACGCGCCTGTCTACACCTGTTTGCGTATCTCTGTAGACGGAGGGTACAGAGTCTGTACCCTCCGTCATGATTGGCGTAAATATTCACTTCTGAATGAGAAAACGCCTATAAACTAAAACAACAACAACACAAAAATTGTGTCCATCTCTTTTCTAATCAATGGCCTGTCCTCTCCCTACCAGATATAACATGGACGATACTTTTATTCTAATAGACCGGTTTACTAACACATTCAAATATATGGATGTTTTCTTTCCTAGGGACCTAGTGACGAGGTATTCATTAACCTTTCAATAATGAATGAACTACAATACTTGGAATCCAGTCTGCATACATTATTTGTTACTTTGTCGGCCAAGCCTTTAGGTTTTTAAGAACAACCTTTGCTTGCACACAATTTGAATATGTTAGTAAACCGGTTTTATTGGCAGAAATTAATCAGATTCAAAGCATCGGGGGGGGGGGGGGGTTAAAAGCGCTTTACTTCACCTAAAACATTTCAGTTTTGATGGCGCATGTCCATTGATAATGTGATTTACCTAGGCCCAATTATTAAACAACTTTTCCCCAAAAAAATGGGGATGACTTGTCCCCAGGAATCGCCGCCCCTGGAGACAAATAATTATATACATAATTATGTATATAAACTATCTATGATATCATCTTTAATTCTCTATACCACTTTCTTGAAGTATGCTTATCATACTGCACCGGCGACGCAAATGTTGTGGTCTCTCATATCAACTTTGTAAGGTATGGCTAATTATGCATTAAAACAAAGAACTATATTGATATCTTATGAAGATTCATGTTTTCACCAAGCCTTGTCATTTGCGTTTTGTTTTTTCTGATAGCGTGTAGAACCGAATTGAGAAAAATAACGAGTGGAGGCTGAATGCCTTGGACAACCAAGACAATTATGCAAATGTATATAGGTGGAAACATTATTGAGCCGGTGCACTGATTGTCATTCAAATTTATTCATGTAACTCACCATCACGACAACAGCTAGGAATGCCCGGAATCTAAGAAAGACATTCTATTATGCTGTTTGGTTGACGTTGGCGCCTTTTAATTGTGCATGTACAGAGGCCTGTGGAGGTTACCCACCTAGCGGAAACGTGGTGCATTAACACATTTTAAATAATGTGCAACACTTGTAAGTTGTATTGGATATGGGACCTAGTAAACATAGGTGTCGCTTCCCTCGTGTGGAACCGCTATACTCTTTGTAAAGCGCCTCACTTCATTTGAACAGAGAACGGTCTGGGACTTATTGACATTTTAACTGAAAAAGTACCCCCAGGAAATGGAGTTTGTTTGATAACAATTTTGCATCTTTACCATATTGGATCTGGATAAAGGATTTATTGGTCAAGTTGAGACGCTGACCTTCTAATATTTGGTAAGTTGTTCTGCGTTATAACATTTTGGTTGATTCGTCGCCAAACGTTAAAAGAGCGTGGTGTAACCTGAAACTTTAGTTTGCTCTATTTACAGACATGTGTTTTAATGTTGTTGTAGGCCCTTATCTTTCTCCTTTTCTATATTTCTCTTTTTGCCTTGATTATATTTTGTTGGCAGAGAAACATTTGTAATTGCATGTAAATAACAATTCAAGGCGGGTTTAGCTACGAGACAAGAGGCGTGAACCTCGATTTAATGGCGCCAACATATCTAGCCTTGAAGAAGATACTGTACACTCTCTTCTAAATAGAAGAGAGCGAACAGCATTTTCTCTTCTAGGGCGTCTTGTCTTCTAGGGAAAACATGCTTGCAAATTTTTGCGCATTTTTTCACTCCTAACTCAAAATATCCCCCCAAATATACGTCTGTTGTTATTTGTTGTATTTTAGGAGTTGCTTTCGAAAAGTTATTTATGATCTGATTGATCTTGGTACTTGTTTGGATAATCCCATTGGCAGCTCACTCAGGAAGCTATACTGGGATGGTAGGTGAGGCGAGTAACTACAAAGAGTGTCATGAATCTATAAATTATTTATGTGTCAAATGCAGAAAGCTCATATTGTGATTATATTTGGAAAGTTGTGCACTGGGTTCCCGGCCCCCCTACTCCGAGAACGGACGGACCCCATGCGTGTTACCAAAGTGTCCGGTAAAGGGGTACTTTTCGTGCGACAAAGTCCGGCCCGAGAATTGTAAAAAAAGGGGTGTATTAACTTTTCACCCTGAGATTTCTTTAAAAAGGGGGTGTTTTTTCTTTTTTCTCTCATCTCTTTGGACTCCTGAGAAATTATTCCGAATTTAGGGGGGTACATTGTGCATTGTTCATGATTTAGGGGGGGGGGGAGATCTCCAAGGCAGGAAAAGCCCGCGAAAGGGGGGTTCGGAAATGTTGGCAGTCCTCAGATAGGGGGTGCTTTCAAAAAGAGGGAACAAGCATATGCGTACCCTAAATAATAACACTGAGTGGGGGGGGGGGGGGGCCGGGACTAGGTTCTACGAGTTGGGTATTTTACATGTAAATTAAAATGCAATAGTGCTTTCTTTGATATCGATCACGCAGGAATCATCAAAGAATTCCATTCAAAATGTGTCTTTGTCTTCGATCCAGGTGTTTTTTTCATTCCCAAATCTCAAAGGGACGAGCGATATTCATTATTGTATTGTTAATTGGGCATTGATCTCATATATGATGCATTGCTAATCTGCATTACAATAATAACAACGAATTGATTTTGGTATCATTTACAGGTCTGAAACTTCTAAGCCATTCTCAAGTTGATATCTGAGCTTCTTGATCACGATGTCATCTGACGACGAGCAGGTGTTCCCAAATGTTAATGGCGACCCCGAGACACCTCCGACAGCTGTCTCCAGGCCGAGCAAAGCAGCAGCTCATCCTAAATACTACGACATGTTGGTAGAAGCTATCAAGGCACTCGACGAGAAGAAAGGTGCTTCTGTGATTGCCATCAAGCACTGGATCATCCAGACCTATCCTGAGCTCGAGCAGAGCAGGATAAGAATTTACTTCGAATGGCTATCAAACGTGGAGTCGACTCGGGAGCCATTGTCCGACCCAAGAAATCCGAAGCGATGGGCGCCGCATTGACAGGGCGATACAAGCTTGGTAAGCCACCTAAGCCAGCAAAGAAAGCAGCTGAGAAGAAGAAGAAGGTGGAGAAGAAGAAAGCAGCAGCAGTGGGGAAGAAGAAGATTGCCAAATCTCCCACAGCTAAGAAAGATCGAAAGGAGAGCGATCACGACATCTTTGATATGAAGATGATACCGAGGGAAGTGACCCCGATGGCGGGAAAACTCCTCCGCCTTACAGGAAAAACCGCGCAAAAGAAGTAAGTACCAGTGGAAAAGTCGAAGTCGAAGAAAGCAGTCGAAAACCGACCACGGTCTTCAAGTGCCAATGCGACACCGAAGCCACGAGTGAGTAAATCAAGAGCGATAATGCGACGAAGTAAATCCCAATCTCCTGCTCCAAGTAAGATCAAGAAGGCATTAAAGAAACCAGTATCAAAGTCCCCGCGAAGAAGCTAAAGGCAAATCACCGGCGAAGAAACCGATGTCCAAATCACCGGCGAAGAAACCGAAGGCGAAAGCCGCAACGTCTAAGGCTTCACCAGCAGCTACCGGAAAGGCAAAGAAACCAGCTGCCAAGAAGAAGGACAAAACACCAACAAAGAAGCTGTGAAGACGACGAGAAAAAGATAACCAAGTAAAGTGATGCTTGATTTGATTTCTGCAAAAGACAGGACAACACAAATATTTAACATCCTCTTTTTGAAACTCCTATCGTAGTATATCCCTGAATATTTTTCGTTATTTTTGATGATTCCCGATCTAGAACTGCTGTTCAGTGCAACTGGAAAAAAAATGATTTACATGCTCATGGGTTGTACAGAGGTTCTTTGCTTTGCACACTTTCTACTGTTAGGGTTGTCGTTTGTGTGGGTAGTCGGTAATGCATACGGTTAGCCACCTTTTCACGACTAATAATCATTTTTGATCATACTTGATTTTCGTGGACTTTGAAACCTAAATAATATACAATTATGGAATATAAGAAACGAATATTCAACTCTTTCGTACAGATCCCATTTGTCGTTTTATCTTTAATCATGTAGCTTTGAAAGAAAAATAAGTGATAAATATTGATTTCCGATTCCTTTTAAGTTACAGTTTCCACAATGGGGCTTATTGTAATGCAAATGTGAGCGCAGAAGGGAATTTTATAAACAAACACAAAATCAGTATTATCTACAGTTTTTCATGCGCATGACTTTGTCACCAAATGAAGTAGGCCTTTTACGTTTTCCACACGTTTTTCATACGTTTCCATGTTGACGGTATTATATAATCTGGCAAGTTCAAGGTATTTTATTTTAAGGTCCATATTTCCTATCGAATAATGTTATTTTAAGATGGTATATGAACATGTGTTTATATCTATCTTATCGTTAACGTTATTAGTATTACACAACGTTTTGATAGCCTAAAACAAATTCTCAAGTTGTGTGTTAGGATGCAGACCTTTCCCATTGTCAGAAAGTAGAAATGAAATATTTGTAGGACATGGCATAGCGTTGGGACTATAGAGGGCAGACACTTCTGGACAAAATGAGGGAAAGAAATGTTTACGTCAGTATTCCCCTCCTGCTGTACTTCTTCTCTCGTTCTATCTCTCTTTATATTGTTATCATCTCTCGATATCATTCTCTCTCTCTCTCTCTCTCTCTCCCTCTCTCCCTCTTTCTCTCTATTTCTTTGCCTTTCGATGGGGGCCACATGCCCCCTCCCAGGTTCTACGTCACTGTTTGCAAAGACTGCTCTGAGAGTTTCAATATTAAGCGTATTTTGTCTTGTCGAATTGTCATTTATATTACGAGTGTTCAAATTTTTAACAAACCATGTGGGATGATTTTTAAAAATTGTGATCGTTGCTCTCTGTTACAGTAATAAAATGTATTTAGTTATAAGTGTTTTTCTGTTTCTAGAACATTTTGATGTGGTGTTTAGTCATTTCTATAGATTTTCATTTAATTGTGTTCTTTCTAGATCGTTGTAATAACTCTGTTTATGCTGTTCATTAAATATTTTCTTTCTTGCGTTACCGTACTTAAAATGTTTTCATGCTTTTGATTACTGTCTAAACAAAGTTAAGTTCTCCTTAACAACCTTCCCTGAACATGGAAGATGAATGTTGTGCTGGTTTGCAGTCTTATAAGAAAACCCTTATAGCATCTTGAATGTTTATGATCAATGGTTATCCCTGCTTGGTGTTTGGACCAATCAGGGAGTTGGACCAATGTTGCATGCACCCGAGTGGTTTAATGATGCCGAAGGTCATGCATGTTGACGACGACGACGACGACGACGACGATGATTATGATGATGGTGACGATAATAATTGAGATAATGATGATGATGATGCTGATTGTGAAGATGACTGTGATGATGAGGATGGGGATGATGATGATGAGGATGATGATGCCAGGCGCGGATCCAGGGGGGGGCCGAGCGGGCCTTGGCCCCCCCCCCCCCCGCAAAAAAAAAAAAAAAAAAAAAAAAAAAAAAAAAGAGAGAAAAAAGGAAAAGAAGCGAAAGGGAAAGAGGAGAGAAAGGGAAAAGAAAGAAGAGGAAGAAGAAAAGAAAGGGGGAAGAAGGAGATCGGGGGCCGAAAGGGCTTTTGCCTCCCAGGCTGTTGACCCCCCCCCCCCCCCCCCCCCCCCCCCATATAACAAATAAGAGAGAAGGAAGGAAAGGGAAAGGAAAAGAGGAGATACTGGCGTACTGATAGGGGGGGGGGGCTAAGTGGAAATCAAATTCAAACGTGGTTTATTTCTAATTCCATAACGGTGGATTACAAATAATGCTAAAATGACATCATTTCCGAGATTTTTCCTCACTTTTTAGTAAATTATACGTTTGTATGTGTTTGTTGGAAAATGACAAATTCCTAAATTTGCAGCCAGGCAAGAAATATGATTCTTGAGATTCCTACATGTCAGGGCCCGAGGTACGGCGGGGATCGGAGCCCCGAGCTCTCCCCCCCCCCCCCCCCCACACTTTTTTTGAAAAATTATATTAAAAAGAAATAAATAGAATAAGAGCAAGAAAGAAAGAATAGTTAACTGCCAGTGTTAACAAATAATGAGGCATCAAATATGCTCATCTGACCGTGATTAAATGCCTAAAACCCCTAAGCTTCCGTGGGCTCTGCCCCCTGGATCCCACCAAAGGCCCTACGACGGGCCCTTAGATGCTCATCTGACGGTAATTTAATGCCTAAACCCCTGATTTTGGGGGGCTCCGCCCTTGGACCCAACGCCAAATAGTTACCTGCCAGTGTCACGAAATAATAAGGTATACAATAAAAAATATGCTCATATGACCTTAATTAAACGCCTAAAACCTCTGAGCTTCCGGGGCCGGCTTCGCCGCCGCCCCAGACAAGGATTAACAATCGAGAACGGTACAGCGAATCGTCTTCTTTCTCTCATAATCTTATGAAACGAGAAGCTTCCGCGCATTGCGCGGGAGGGGGAACCTGAATTCAGACAAGGATTCAGAGGCGAGAACGGTAATATTAATCTTTTATGATTTAATAAAACGTAACAGCTTCCGCACTTCGTGCGGGATGGAGGGGGGGGGGAACTTAATTCCGACAAGGATTATTTTCGAGAGCGGTACAACGAATCGTCTTCTTTCTCTAATGATTTAATGAAAATTAAAAGCTTCCGCGCTTTGCGCGGGAGGGGGGAACCTAAATTTAGACGAGGATTAAGAGTCGAGAACTGTACAACGAATCGTTTTGTTTCTCTAATGATTTAATGAAACGTAAAAGCTTCCGCGCTTCGCGCGGGAGGGGGCAGAATCTAATTCAGACGAGGATTATTTTCGAAAACGGTACAACGAATCGTCTTTTTTCTCTAATGATTTAAGGAAACTTAAAAGGGGGGAACCTGAATTCAGACGAGAATTTAGAGTCGAGAACTCTACAACGAATCGTCTTCTTTCTCTAATAATTTAATAAATCCTAAAATTTTCCGCGCTTCGCGCGAGAGGGATAACTAAATTAAGACGAGAATTATTTTCGAGAACTGTACAACGAATCGTTTTGTTTCACTAATGATTTAATGAAACGTAAAAGCTTCCGCGCTTCGCGCGGGAGGGGGGGAGAATCTAAATTCAGACGAGGATTATTTTCTAAAACGGTACAACGAAACGTCTTTTTTTTATGATGATTAAGGAAACTTAAAAGCTTCCACGCTTCGCGCAGGAGGGAAAGGGGGTAAACTAAATTAAGACGAGGATTAAGAGTCGAGAACTGTACAACGAATCGTTTTGTTTCTATAATGATTTAATGAAACGTAAAAGCTTCCGCGCTTCGCGCGAGAGGGGGCAGAATCTAAATTCAGACGAGGATTATTTTCGATAACGGTTCAACGAATCGTCTTTTTTTTATGATGATTTAAGGAAACTTAAACCCCGGGACGGGGGGGTTCTTGAATTCAGACGAGGATTAAGAGTCGAGAACTGTTCAGCCAATCGTCTTCTTTCTCTCATAATCTTATGAAACTTAAAAGCTTCCGCGCTTTGCGCGAGAAGAGGGGGGGGGACTTGAATTCAGACGAGGATTAAGAGTCGAGAACTGTACGGCGAATCGTCTTCTCTCCTAATGATTTAATGAAACGTAAAAGCTTCCGCGCTTCGCGCGGAGGGGGGAGGGGGGGGGGAACTGAATTCAGACGAGGATTAAGATTCGAGAACGGTACAACGAATCGCCTTCTTTCTGTTATAGTTTAATGAAACGTCAAAGCTTCCGCGCTTCGCGTAGGAGGGGGAGAGGGGGGGGAACTGAATCTAGACAAGGATTAAGAGTCGAGAACGGTACAACAAATAGTCTTCTTTCTCTAACGATTTAATGAATCGTAAAAGCTTCTACGCTTCGCGCGGAAGGGGTAAACTGAATTCAGACGAGGATTAAGAGTCGAGAACTGTACAACGAATCGTTTTGTTTCTCTAATGATTTAATGAAACGTAAAAGCTTCCGCGCTTTGCGCGGGAGGGGGAGAATCTAAATTCAGACGAGGATTATTTTCGAAAACGGTACAACGAATCGTCTTTTTTCCCTAATGATTTAAGGAAACTTAAAAGGAGGGGGGAACTGAATCTAGACAAGGATTAAGAGTCGAGAACGGTACAACAAATAGTCTTCTTTCTCTAACGATTTAATGAATCGTAAAAGCTTCTACGCTTCGCGCGGAAGGGGTAAACTGAATTCAGACGAGGATTAAGAGTCGAGAACTGTACAACGAATCGTTTTGTTTCTCTAATGATTTAATGAAACGTAAAAGCTTCCGCGCTTTGCGCGGGAGGGGGGAGAATCTAAATTCAGACGAGGATTATTTTCGAAAACGGTACAACGAATCGTCTTTTTTCCCTAATGATTTAAGGAAACTTAAAAGGAGGGGGGAACTGAATCTAGACAAGGATTAAGAGTCGAGAACGGTACAACAAATAGTCTTCTTTCTCTAACGATTTAATGAATCGTAAAAGCTTCTACGCTTCGCGCGGAAGGGGTAAACTGAATTCAGACGAGGATTAAGAGTCGAGAACTGTACAACGAATCGTTTTGTTTCTCTAATGATTTAATGAAACGTAAAAGCTTCCGCGCTTTGCGCGGGAGGGGGGAAAATCTAAATTCAGACGAGGATTATTTTCGAAAACGGTACAACGAATCGTCTTTTTTTCCCTAATGATTTAAGGAAACTTAAAAGGAGGGGGGAACTGAATCTAGACAAGGATTAAGAGTCGAGAACGGTACAACAAATAGTCTTCTTTCTCTAACGATTTAATAAATCCTGAAATTTTCCGCGCTTCGCGCGAGAGGGGAAAAACTAAATTCAGACGAGAATCATTTTCGAGAACTGTACAACGACTCGTTTTGTTTCTCTAATGATTTAATGAAACGTAAAGCTTCCGCGCTTCGCGCGGGAGGGGGGGGGGGGGAGAATCTAAATTCAGACGAGGATTATTTTCTAAAACGGTACAACGAATCGTCTTTTTTCTCTAATGATTTAAGGAAACTTAAAAGCTTCCGCGCTCGCGCGGTAGGGGGGGGGAACCTGAATTCAGACGAGAATTTAGAGTCGAGAACTCTACAACGAATCGTCTTCTTTCTCTAGTAATTTAATAAATCCTAAAAAATGTCGCGCTTCGCGCGAGAGGGGAAAAACTAAATACAAACGAGATTTATTTTTGAGAACGGTACAACGAACCGTCTTCTTTTTCTAATAATTAAATGAAACGTCAAAGCTTCCGCGTTTCGCGGAGGAGGGAGGGGGAAATTCGCCCCTCCCTGCACCTTCCCCCCCCCCCCGCATCATGTCACTGTTGGTCACCATTACGTACCAATATTTGGCTCGCAAAATTTCAAATTTGGGCCCCCCCCCCCTAAGAAATCCTGGATCCGCGCCTGGATGATGCTGATTGTGACGATGATGATTGTGATGATGAGGATGGTGATGATGATGAGGATGATGATGATAATGATGATGGTGATGATGATGCTGATTGTGACGATGATGATTGTGACGTTGACGATTGTGACGATGGGGATGGTGATGGAGATAATATGATATTGACAATGATCATGGCGATAATAGTTATCTTTTATCATTGAAGATTCGATCTCGTTTTGACGCCGAGGTTGATAATGTTCCTAGATTCTCATTACAAGGCCTATATTATCGAACATAAACTTCTTCGTAATGCACTGCGATATACTGTACACACACATAATCATACACACGCACATACATACTCTCTCCCTCTCTCTCTATCTCCCCCACCCCTCTCTCTCTCTCTCTCTCCCCCTCTCTCTTTTCTCTTTTCTCTCTCTCTCTCTCTCTCTCTCTCTCCCCCTCTCCCCCTCTCCCCCTCATTTATTAGGATGATGACGATCACAGTGGCGTATAATTTACAGCGTACTTGGGTCCAATCATAGAGGGGGCACTGATGTCATGACATGGGGGAGGTGACAGTCTCCTCACAAGGTAGATGAAACATGACCATCAAATAGGGAGGGATGGGGGTAGTGTGACGTGGGCATCATTGCACTCCCGCGTGTGCAGTGATTCAACATTATCCATTTTCATAACTATTATGCCATAGGCGCCTCCAGGGGGGCAGACTAGGGGTATTGGAAATTCGTTTTATTACAATGCCATAAAACATTGGAATCCCCTTCCCAATGGTGTAAAAGAAATAGGAAACTATGATCATTTTAAGAGGAAATTAAAGGAATACCTAATACTTGACAGTCAGAGAAGAGAAGTGAATGACATGTTATATGATTGAAATTGTTATTCTTCTGTCGGTTCATACTTTTTCATGTTGTATATATACTTATCTTTTCGTACGTTATAGAAATTCTACAAATTCATCATTATTTTCCTCTTCTTCCTTCTCCTCTTTTTCTCTTCTTTTTTCCCTTGTACTTAATATCATTTCTATCATCAGTTTAATGTTGTTATTATTATTATTATCTTTAATAAGTAGTTCTTTTAGTTTTCTTATCTGTCTGTAAATATTACTATTTTAACTTATTAATTTTATACATGTCTGTAAGGGACCCCACTGGAAATAAGCTCTCGAGCTTTCGTGGGTTGTCCTGTTCAAGCTGACTTATTTTTGATCTGTTATTATTGTATCTTGTTGTATGTTGGAAGCTTGTCGAATAAAAATCAATCAATCAATCAATCGGGGGGGGGGGGCAGGGTCGATACCGGGCGATGGCTGTCGGTGAGAGAGATATAAAAGGAACTTGAGGAAGAGGGTAAGCCGGACAGGAGTGGAATGAAAGAAAGGGGAACGAATAAAGAGGGGAAGACAGACAAAGGGTTAAGAGAATATACTTGACGCCCGTAAGAATTTGTGTAGCTGTACAGTGCGTCCCAGAAAAAACGAAACCGAAAATTATCGTTGTTTTATCATAACTTAATCACAATTATGATGAATAAATGACACATATTTGTAAAGCTTATATCCTCCTCTTTCATTTGATACAACTATTATTTCACGCGTGAGTGATTACAAACAATTTGAAGAGAGGAAAAGACTTAACTCCGTTTCGTTGACGATCAGCCATGCATCTAGTCATTCGTCTTCTTTGTGCCGTGGCTGATCTTCAAAGAAACGGAGTTAAGTCTTTTGTCAACTCTGGTTGTTGCTACGGCAGGCAGCCTGTGAAAAGGAACTCGTTTAATCAAATTATGGAAATGCAAGCGTTACTTTAAACAAACAGAACTTTGTTACTCCTGGCCCTTTTTTCCTGATTGAGGTGTCATAATTATGAAAGGGCAGAAATTGAACTTTCTAGAAATGTAATTTTCTCCTTGAAATTCAGATACCGCCCGCCAAATGACTCTTTGTTTTCCTCTCTTCAAATAGTTTGTAATCACTCATGCGCGAAATATGCATGATATGAGTTGCATCAAATGAAAGAGGAGGATCTATATATTATGTGTAATTTATTTATTATAATTTTGATAAGTGAAACATCGATAATTCTGTTTTGTTAAGTTTCTGGGACGCAGTGTGTAGTTAAACATCGCGTTGTTAGTGTTTATACAAAAGCTGAAGCACTTCTGTCTTGAAAGAGGGATAAACTGGTAAAATGGAGATGTTGGTTTAAGTGCTAAATAATTATCAGTGATAGCGGCTTCTTCTTTTCATCATCTTCTTCTTCTTCTTCCTCTTTTTCTTCTTCTTTTTTCATCTTCTTCTTCTTCTTCTTCTTCTTCTTCTTCTTCTTCTTCTTCTTCTTCTTCTTCTTCTTCTTCTTCTTCTTCTTCTTCTCTTCTTCTTCTTCTTCTTCTTCTTCTTCTTCTTCTTCTTCTTCTTCTTCTTCTTCTTCTTCTTCTTCTTCTTCTTCTTCTTCTTCTTCTTCTTCTTCTTC
The DNA here is from genome assembly GCF_000002235.5 of Strongylocentrotus purpuratus. Lineage (NCBI taxonomy): Eukaryota > Metazoa > Echinodermata > Echinoidea > Camarodonta > Strongylocentrotidae > Strongylocentrotus > Strongylocentrotus purpuratus. Next base: position 3,596,561 of record NW_022145599.1, on the reverse strand, counting down.
TTCTTCTTCTTCTTCTTCTTCTTCTTCTTCTTCTTCTCCAGACACCTCTATCATATTTGGTCGGAGGGCCAGCTTACGCGTCTAGAGATGGCGGCCAGCGGCATCATATTATCTCGGGATTCACGATATCACACTACGAGACTTTTATGCATCAACGAGAAATCCGTGAACAGCGTCGTTCGTACTTCGTCCATTGTGTCGAAATATCTTTGAAAAATGGGGAGAAAAAAGAAGAAGCCGATGAGACCCTGGTGTTGGTATCCTTTCTTAAAATCATGATCTCATGTAGATGTGAATTAATATAAGTTTGATATAATTATTGAAATGATTTTACTTATTTACGTGATTTGATGCAGGTGTCGGCTCGCTCGTTGCAACCACGTCTCGATAACCTGTGTGCGAGTGCATGCCCCCGTGTGTTGCGATTGCGTGGTTGGATCGCGTGGCTGTGCCTGTGGCATGATTGTTGATGAATTGAGGATAATTGATGCGAGGGAGGTAACTAGTTCTTGAAAAGTCATTTCATGCAGTGTCATGTAATTGGGTTTTCTATGCAGCTGATTTTGTTATGAAAACTCGGTTGCTAATTCCTTGTGTAGGCCTAGATCTATTGAGTCTGTTGACGTTGTGTGTCTGTTTTAAGCGGTGGCGCTGGTCCGAGAATAAGGATCGTTCGCATAAACGAAGGTATCTTCGTAAACATGGACAAATTGCATCCTAATTATTGATCCACGCGTTGACAATAAGAAAAAACGGATTACGTTTTTGATAATGCATGTGGACTAATTAGTAATTACGCAGCACAAAGACTTTCACGTTATGAACGATAAATCCTCAGGAAGACGGACAACTTTTAACAGTTAGACTGAACTGGGGATATTTTTTGACGAGGAATCCGTTTTTCGCATTATAGGTTTGGTGTGCTAAAACCCTTCCCAATGCAGTCTACGTGCATTGCGCGCTCAAGCAAAATTGGTCACTGTTTTTATTACCAAATCAAGATTCAAACCTTTATCACTTATCATTCGTGATCCTGAAGGCGATGCTCATCAAATGAGGTGTCATATGAAAGAGCAGGTTTGGCTCTACAGACTATATGCCCACAAAGGGTCAACTCAAAACTATCTTGATCAAAAACGGCGATTTATTGATTCCATCGTAGCTACGAGATTTCCCACCTTCGTGAACTGACCCCCTCGAGGGATAAGTAGTTCATGCGCATGATGTCAATAACAAGGGACCCGATGGCGTCATGTGCAATGTCAAGGGTCATCAGGAGAACGGACCTGCATGCAGATACACAATGAAGACAACAGAGAAGGGGTTTGACGATCAGTCTGCACAGTGTGGCGTGCACTATGTACTACTTTTGTGCCCATTCTGGACAAAAATTGGATGAATAAAATTGCCTAGATTTCTCGGGCTGTATCTTTTGATAGAAACATCAGTGAGTCTTGAAATTTTGAATGTGTTCTTCTGAGTAGTTGATTTTTTCAATTATTCAACCTTAATTTTTAAAAAAATTTAAAAAGGGAAAATTGAAAAATCCTTCCGACACCCTAATGCAAGTTTGTGACATTGTGCGGAAAAGAAACCTAGTCACCTCTAAATATAGCCTCAGAGGCTTGGTGATTTATGAAAGATGAAAGATTGGCAATCTTGATGCAAGAATTAACATTGAAGCACAGTCTACCAGTCTTACCAAGTGCACATTGCTTGTAGATGAGACTCTGTATGCTTTTACATTCTATGGATTTGTGAATTAACAAGTAGTTAATTTCAAATGTTGCTTAAAGTTAAACGATCCCCCCATCAATTTTCATGAAAATATGTTGCCAACCTGAACTATGAAATATTAAAAAAATTCTACCCATCTAATATAGGACTAATTGCTGCTTCAAATCCATACTCTTAAAAAAAAAAAAAAAAAGTTGGTAAAGTATCACTCCTTGGGATTAAAGAAAAGACTTACCCCTCCCATTCGATAGAAAAATATAAAAAATGAACCTGATCCGTTAGTCTACCGGTACTATAGTGTGATTGAAGGATAACTGAATGGAAGTTTAATCAATAGAAGACCAAGGTTGTTAAACAGTCCCCAGTTTTCCTTAACCCCCAATAATTTGTGTCAGGTACTGCAACCGAGAGTTTGATGATGAAAAAATCCTGATACAACACCAGAAAGCGAAGCATTTTAAGTGCAATATATGTTACAAGAAACTCTACACGGGTCCCGGTCTAGTCATTCACTGTATGCAGGTAGGTTGGAAACATGTCAGGTGGGAGATCAATAGTATTCCATGTTGTAGCCCTGAATAATTGTAGGATCCCCTAGCAGATAATTTTAAGGAGGTTGATATTAAGGTTAGATCAAGCCTTGTGTTATTGGATTTATCAGTCTGTTGCCGTAGGCTTTCTCATCAGGTGCAGTGCTTCGCTCGAATCCTGTGGAAAATGTTGTGGTACACATCGGGAACATTATGAGTGACTTGTGTCACTCAAGAGTGTATTGTTCTTGCACCTGCGTGTGATGAGATCGGTTATGCAACATACTGTATTAATCCTCTACCATGCTTTGATTGATACTTTAAAACATCCACTTATTTAATTTACTTTTTTACAATGTTTTAGTGTATTCTATAGTGTTCAAGATTGGATGTTATCTTCCTTAACCAAGTTTATTTCTATCAGGTACTGTAACAGGAGTTTTGAAGATGAAAAGGTCTTAATATTTCACCAGAAAACCAAGCATTTTAAGTGCCACATTTGTTACAAGAAGCTATACACTGGGCCAGGATTAGTAATACATTGCATGCAGGTAAGGCATCTCAATTTCCAGGAATCTTTGAAGCTGTTTGCAACTGTATGCATTCTAAAACTTTAAATTTACATTTTCTAGGTGCCTGCATGAACATTTTTTCAAATTCAGACCTTTATACACACCTTCCCCTTCACTCTACCACCTATTGATTGAAACAGTTATGCACATGGTTATCTGGGAAGGGGGGTGGGGATGAAAACCATTAGAAAAATATACAGATATTATCAATTAGGCAGGGGGTGGAGTACTGTAATTTCCCTGCACAAGACTAAATTTGTGTAATTCAGGATGAACATTTCAAGCTAAAACAAAATTGAATTTGAAAGGATATCATTGAGGCCATAATAAAGTACATCATTCCTCAATGTTTTATCACTTTTTGAAAAAGTTGTTTCCTTTTTCAAGGGCTATTTTAGACCTTTAAGAAATTCAAACTTATCCCGAGAAGGAAATCAGTAGCTAATGTATGGCCTACATGGGGCTAAATTTATTTCAATTTTTTAATTTGATACTGGTACAAAATCGTCCATCTTGTACCAGTATCTTTAGAGTGGCAGTTTAGCTATCCATATATCACATTCAAGTTAATATAATGACAGTGGTCATAAATATTTCTATGTCTCTTTCCTATCTTTATTTTTCATGTGTACCCTACAGGTTCATAAAGAGAATATAGACAAGGTTCCCAATGCCCTACCTCACAGACAAGATACTGAAGTGGAGATCTATGGAATGGAAGGTATTCCTGAGAAAGATTTATTAGACCATCAAAGACAACTAGGTGAGGCTTCATGCAGGGCAACCCGCAAATTAGAAAGTGATGTGATGTACATGTATTTGTACAAATCTTTTTGCGAAAAAAATTGTTGCTTACAATCAGTCAATTTTCAAGTGTTTTTTTCTTCATTTGTTTAAGGCAGAATTACGGGAGTTACTAGAGTTTAAGTAAACTAGAATAAACCTCAAGCATAGGGAAGTCAAAGGAATTCTCTGCTGGAGCTAGACAAACAATGATTCCTTGGCCTGTATTCTACTATAATTTAAATCTGACACTAGGTTTAAGATTTTGTTTGAAATCGGTTCAAAAAAAGAAGTTAATCTGAGGTCTAATATTTCCTTAGTTAAACATAATCTTAAACTTAAGATCAGGTTTAAATGAATTTCCAGAATAGTTTCCATTTTGTTAAAAGCCTTCAGTATATCTTCCATGCCATCCTTTTGGAGGTGTATTATATACTACACTAGCAGGACCCGCGGAAATCCGCGGGATTCTAGATGGGGGCGGGAGGTGTAAATAGATATATAGAGACTGTCTAAATTAAAACCACTAAGAACTTTATTTGCCATTCAGGCCATTAAAAAAATATACATGTTTAGCGTCCCCGCCCGCTTCCTTTTTGGGGGCCGCCTCCTATTTTTTTTTTTTTGAAATTTTTTTGAAATTTTTTATTTTTTAATTTTTTTTGAAAGAAAAAAAACAGCGTCCCCGCCCGCTTCCTTTTTGGGGACCGCCTCCTATTTATTTTTTTTATTTTTTTTAAAAATTTTAATTTTTTTTTGTAATTGTTTAATTTTTTTTTTTTTTTTTTTTTTTTTTTTTTTTTTGAAAGAAAAAAAAAACAGCGTCCCCGCCTGCTTCCTTTTTGGGGGCCGCCTCCTATTTTTATTTTTTTTTTTTTATTTATTTATTTTTTTTTGAAAGAAAAAAAACATGAAAAGCACTGCTAAAATGTATTTCTGTTTTTAAAAAAGAAAAAAAAAAAAATTGTCGGCCGCCATCTTGAAAAATAGCCAGAGTGTCAGGGAAAATGTACGGAGCGGCCATTTTGAAAAAAAAAAAAAAAAAAAAAGGGCCTCCTCCTTCCCATTTTTCGAAAAAACAGGATGCTAAACATGTTTTTTTTTTTAATTTGGCCTTATATATAAAAAAAAACAAAAAACGATCCAACTGTACCTGTAGTTATTCTTTAAGCCACTGGAACTGCGTAGAGTTCCGTAGTGTGGCGTACCGACTACGCAGAAATTAGGCTGCATATTAATGAGAAAATAGTCCCTGCGTAGGCTGGCGTACAGGTTTGCTTATGGTTGCTTACTGTGTAGAAAGCTTTTACTGCTTTGACGATCTGGCGTAGGGTAGCGTACTGTTGCGTAAAAAGGCGTACTTTCTGCGTCAAGTTTCTACGCCGAAAGTACGCGAAAAAAATTAAACATGTTGAATTGTTTTCGTTCATCTTGCGTACCTCTTTCCGTCCCTCAGCATATAGTAACGTAGGCCAGCGTAGTTGGTACGCAACACTACGCAACTCTACGTATTGACCCCACGCCAATTAGTGACCCGCAAGTGTCACAAATAAAGTATTAAAAATATGCTCATCTGACCCTAAACGCCTAAACCCCCCAAGCTTTCGGGGGTTTATGGCCCCTTGAAACCCGTGGACCCCACGCCTATATTATATATACACTCAACTCAGGACCCGCGGAAATCCGCGGGATTCTAGAGGGGGGGGGGCGCAGGCAAAAAATTAAGTTTTTTCATTTCTGGGGCTCCATTTCAAATTTTGGGAAATTTTCGGGGGCTACTTTTTCAACTTTCGGGGGCTCTTTTTTCTGGGGCTACTTTTTCATTAATTCATAAAAGCATAGGCCTACACTTTGTTGAGATTTGTTTAGTAGGCGAAGGTTTCAGGCTTAATACTTCATAGGTCTAATTGCCTATTTAAAAAAACAACATTTTTCTAGTTCAATAACTAAGTTTTCATGCATTGCTTTGATGCAAGAACTGTAACATAATTAAAAGATCTAGATTGTGATTATTTCTGACCATGAATTTCGATAATCATTTTTCAAAGTAAAATTTTCACAAGAAAATCAGACAGTCGTTTAAAAACGTACGTAGACATTAGTAATACTTTTACTAATTCTAAGCTCAGGTTTCGTAAATCTATTCACGAAACTATATTGAAATCGTGATGCAAACCAACAGATAACACTTTCAAAGTGTCAAATCTCTTCGACTCGAGCTCAGCTCAGCTGATCGAACTCGCACACACTCCAGCGTAACTCCATGAAGCTCGAACACCGACGCCGCAGGCCTCGGAAGCCTGCGGTGCGCGGTGCCGGTGTTACACTGCACTGTGTATGTGTGAGGACTGAAGGCAGCTTGCGACTGCAACTGTCAGTCCAATGGTTTTCTTGTGAAAACTTTCCTTTAGAAAGTGATAATCAAAATGTAGTATACATTAACCGTCATAATCACAAAATAAGCTTTGATTTCATACCTCCATTCACGAAAACTATATAAAAATCGCGGCAATAATGATGGAAATAGGTCTCTAAGTTTGGACGTGGACGGGAAGCTTTGTGTGTATCTCTGTTGCTTGTGCAGCGCTACTACAAAGGATATCCTATAGAAAGATGCTTTACTCGGGTAATCCCGACCCTGTCCATCGTGCATTTAATACGCAACTTAATGTGAGTGGATAGTCATCGATCGTGTGTCTACGGATGTCATGTTGAATATCCATGAGGTATCTCTGTCGTCACGCATATCCTGCATTATGCATGTCGCGTCTGTTTTCGCCCTGGACGTCGACACGGAGGAGGACCTCGGGCGGAGTATAGCCAATTCCACAGAGTAGACTCTCCCGCGGACGATGGCACCGGGCACGGGTACCCCGAGGGGAGGGTTCAGGAGGAGATAGCCGCACCAACTTGGGTCGGCGATCTCATTAAAAAACAATAGAATACAAAGGCTCGCCGAGACGTCGCGCCCCCCGCGGAGCCTTAGCGTATTATTATTATAGATATTTACTCCTTTGATATAGTAACAGTAATATCTTCACATTTAGAGAATAATAATTTATTTCTTTTCAAGCGATATTAATTATAATTTGATTTGAAATGTGAACTGTGAATGGCTTGAAGTGGAATGATGGCTCTATCTCCTTCATGCTGATAATAATAACATGTGGATTGTTTGTACTTGCAGCACAACAAGCCAGCAAGCACTCAGGTGGTGGTGGTGGAGGGGGAGGTGCGTCAGGTGGTGGTGGTGGTGATAAACCCGGTCCTAGCAGCCAGCCCCAGGTAGGAGCAACACCAGGCTCGGGGGTACCAGCAGGGGTACCAGCTATGCCAGGAATGCCCCAAATGCCTGGTATGCCCGGGATGCCTGGTATGCCTGGCATGCCACCCAGAGGAGCCATGAGTATACCTGGCATACCGGAGATGCCCCCACCCCCTATGCCGCCGGCAGGATTCCCCGCTATACCCCCTATTCCAGGGATGCCTCCCTTCATTCCACCAGGGATGCCCATGAGATTTCCTGGGTGAGTTTGAAACATTTATCATTTCTTATTATTTTGAAATAAACCAAACATCTAAAATATACTCATTTGAACTCATTATCGATGCGAAAGATATTTGAGTGAATTCCACAAGAGAGGTGTACATGATTGTAGTGAAAACACAAAAGCGGTTTTACGGCATTGCATGCATTTATTATGTTCTGTTTAATTAGAAAATAGGTGAGAAGATTATATGTATGATTAAAATTGTATTTCAACGTAACAACGTCTGCTATGTGTCACATTTTTCATGGAAAGGTCTCCGATGCTTCCAAGGCATCATCCTAGGTAAAAACAACATTCATATATTCCAGTACTAAAATAATATATTTAGGTTATTATTGTTTGACTGTGAATGTATGCTTTCATTGGTGATGTAAACAGGGGGTAGAAAAGCGAAGGCTTTATGCATGGGCTTGGGTGGTTGGTAGTTTTAATTTTTGCAGGGTTGATTCCAGATTATCCAAGCTGTCTATCTGTGCAAGATACGCCATACCAAACAGATATTTCGCGGTGATTTATTTATTTTGTTTCAAGTTTTTTTTATTGAAAGCAAACTAAAACAGCCAGAGGTTCAAGACTTAAATTTCAATGTAATGAATTTGTCATAAGGTCTTTCTCTTTCTAATTTTCTCTCTCTCTCACTCACAAAAGAGGCTTACCTGGTATCGTTGTTATGACCGAGATTCCATGGCATTACACCTTTTAATTCCGTTTCCAACTTCTCATTTCACTGCATCGATGCAAGGCATTTTCCAAAGAAGACATATTGGTTGATAAGCTTACCTTTATGCATCCTGGAGACGAGTATTTCCTCTATTCTGTGTTAACTGTGACTTGTTTTCTTATTGCTAGGATGCCAATGCCACCCATGCCTCCCCAGGCCATGATGCCCATGGTTGCAGGTCACCCTGGGGCTCACCCTGGAGCTCACCCTGGAGCTCAGGTGCCCATGTCCACCGCCTCAGCAGCAGCTAGGATGCCTCCCATGTCTACAGCCATGCCATCAATACCTCCCATGCAGGCTGTGTCGGTCGCAGCTACACCTTCGTCTCGTCCTCCTCCGGCCCCGCCTACTGCCAAGCCTCTCTTCCCCAGTGCTGCTGCAGTAAGCTTTCATTCATTCTTTACCAACTACAGTCAAACCTGCTTTAGTGACCACCTGTCTATAAAGCAACCAAAAAATTACTTTTTTTTTTACGAGGGCTCTTTTCAGATTTTCCCTTAAAAAAATAGCCCCCCTTAATTATTTTGCGGTGGCTATTTTGGAGCTCAGGGGGGCTTTTTATGCCTCCATTACGAAGTAGCCGGAGGCATTATGTTTTCGGGTTGTCCGTCCGTCCGTCTGTACGTACGTCTGTACGTACGTACGTACGTCCCGTTCTCGTGATCGCGTTATTTGAAGAACCGATTGATGGATTCCTGCCAAACTTTGGTCAAGTATGTATCTTGCAGAGCCGATGAACTGATTAGATTTTGGGGTTACGATGTCAAAGGTCAAAGGTCACAGGGCTCATTATGTATGCAAAAACAGCTCGTGATCGCGTTATCTGAAGAACCGATTGATGGATTCCTGCCAAACTTTGGTCATGTATGTATCTTGCAGAGTCAAAGAACTGATTAGATTTTGGGGTCATGAGGTTAAAGGTCAAAGGTCACAGGGCTCATTATGTATGCAAAAACAGCTCGTGATCGCGTTATCTCAAGAACCGAGTAATGGATTGCTGCCAAACTTAGGTCATGTATGTTACTTGCAGAACCGATGAAGTGATTAGATTTTGGGGTCACGAGGTCAAAGGTCAAAGGCTACAGCGCACATTATGTATGCAAAAACAGCTCGTGATTGCGTTATCTCAAGAACCGATTGATGGATTGCTGCTAAAATTAGGTCATGTATGTTACTTGCAGAGCCAATGAACTGAGTAGATTTTTGGTTCATAAGATCAAAGGTCAAAGGTCATGGGCTCATTATGTATGCAAAAATAGCTTGTGAACACATTCTCATTAGAACTGACAGATGGATTACTATTTAACTCAGGACATCTTGCAGAGCCAATGAACTGAGTAGATTTTAGGGTCATGAGGTCAAAGATCAAAGGCCACAACGCACATTATGTATGCAAAAACAGCTCGTGATCGCGTTCTCAAGAACCGATTGATGGATTCCTGCCAAAATTAGGTCATGTATGTTACTTGCAGAGCCAATGAACTGAGTAGATTTTTGGTTCATAAGATCAAAGGTCAAAGGTCATGGGCTCATTATGTATGCAAAAATAGCTTGTGAACACATTCTCATTAGAACTGACAGATGGATTACTATTTAACTCAGGACATCTTGCAGAGCCAATGAACTGAGTAGATTTTAGGGTCATGAGGTCAAAGATCAAAGGGTCATATATGTATATGAGAAATTGCTTGTAATCACGATATTCTGAGAACCTGTTAATGGATTACAATTGAACTTGAATTCGAAAAATGTCTTCTGTTTTGGTTTGTAAAATTGCTCTATGACGGAGGCATCATTTTCGACTGCGCGCAGTCGAATTCCATCTAGTTTTTTTTAAAGGTTGTATTTTTTTTAATCGCGGTTTTACCTAATTAAATTCCAAGCAAAGGCAAATATAGATACAATATTATGTACGCTACTATTATGTCATGTAGAGTATTGCAGACATTCAGATACCCATGATTTATTCACTTTGTGTTAAACGTGTGGCTTTATGATTTACATATACATGTAACTAAAACTTGTCAAAAGGAGTGTTTTTTTTAACTGTTCGTTTTTCATATCCTAAGAAAATATTATCAGTGACACGTGGGCTAGGAATTAATTTTTTTATGGGGGCTACTTTTCCCCATTGCCTAAAAAAAACCAAGGGGCTACTTCCTTAAAGCCATATTGTAAGCTGTAACAAGAAGTTGTGTTTTTCCTTAGCCATCATACTACTAGCAACCAAATTGGTAGGTAATATGTTATTTAGTCTTTTTTTCTGTCCCAAATTTAATTATTATCATGGACAATGCAATCCCATTAAAAAAAAATGTAGACCAACTCCCTTTAAAATTGTGTTATTTAGACCATTTATAACCATTAAATGTGAGTAAATATTTTTACTGTTGTCCCACATACCGATGTAGGGTCTATTTGTTATGCCGAAACATGCAAAATCATGGCCTTATTTTTTTTTATAGACTCTAATTCTAAAGGCCAAGCCAAAGCTAGTTTCATTTCGTAGACAGAAATTTATGTCATCATCACTCATGACAATTGGCCTGGCATCGATCGTATATAAATAATTTAATTTAATTAAACAGTTGTAAGAAAGATTCTGAGGAGTAGGAACATCCTTTATATATTTATTTACGTTTTTTTTATAACAAAATTCAATTTCTGTGTACGAAACTTGCTTTATACCGATTTTACAGGAAAAAATCCGGCATTGATTTTGCATGTTTCGTTATTACAAATATATCAGTATGTGGGACAACAGTAAAAATATACTCGCATTTAATGGTTTTAACTTATAAATAACACAATTTTAGACGGAATTACATTTTTTTTAATGGGATTGCATTGTCCATGATAAAAATTAGGGCCAGAAAAAAGACTAAATAAACATATTACGTACCAATTTAGTCGCTAGCAGTTGAGCTCTCGTCACTCGCAAATACTTATTTGCTTCATACAAGGAGCGTGCGGGCGGCGCGCGCTGAAGCTGAGCTAGTACGTTTCTGTGTATTGTCAATGTGTGCGGACTGCGTATGCATTCATGCTGTGCACAAAACTACATCGGAGCCGGTGGCCTGTCCGGCCGCCGGGAGCTTAGGCGCAGGCAGGCGGATACCGCTGTAGATCTAGCTACAGTAGGTACGACCGCCGATCCGCTGCAACTCACAAAACTTTTAAAATGTTGATGGAAGTTTCTAGTTTTGGAGTTGGTAGTTGGAACGGAGATTTCACTCAGACACATCAATAAATTGGTTTATTAATTCATAGGGAATATTAATTTATGGCGGGGGCGATTTTTAAAGATATTTTGATTTTTTTTCGCCCTCGTCTTGATTTTTACCGTGGCGATTTCAGAGGTTTAGGGGGCGAATCGCCCGTCGCCACCGTGTATTTTTTTCGTTGCTATAAAGACCACATTTTTTTCTCCCTTGAAAATGAATTCTCATTGAAACATGTAGTAAAGGTACCGGTCTACAAAGACCACCTTTTGTGTTTCCCTTGGACGGTTGCTATAGACAGGTTTGACTGTACCTGATATCTATCTGTCTATGTCCCATATCTTGGATGCTGTTAGGGCAACAATGAAATGGACTTTGAGACACAGGTTCTCCATAACTTTTTGTCTTCAGCCTTTCTAGTTAGCTGCTCAAATGATATTCAACACTCTGTTATTTGTTTTCTGCTTTATATAGAATTTGTGATGACATATTAGGTTTAGATAAATAAGAATGAACATGATTTCAAGGTATGAATCTCTCATGATTACTGGACTACTACAGCTCTCACTTTTCAGATTTTATCTACACGTATGCCATGATTGCTTGCAATTGATAAAAATAAGTACTAATGAATCACTGGAAATGTCTGAAAATTAATGTTGTGCATCCACTTAGCTCAAGAGATTGATTTTGCCATGAGACACATATCTTCCTTTATTGTGCAAAGGTATTTTTAATAGTTTCTTGTATAGGTCAAGTCTATAGAATTGTTATTGAATATGCTTTGCCTCTTGGTTTAAACCTGAACCTGACATCCTTTCTCTCCTAGACGGCTACATCAGCGGCTAGTTCACCAGGTCCTAGTGGTTTCTCAAGGCCGGACATCGTAGCACCTCCCATGGCACCATCCAAACCAACATTCCCAGCAGCAGCAACAGCAGCATCTGCCCCACCCAAACCAGCTCCACCACCAGCTGCATCTGTTCCATCATCATCAGCATCGTCATCATCGCAGCAGCCACCTGACCCTAAGCCTCCTGCGTCCAGGACAGCAGGTGGCAGTAAGGGCAAGGCCAGCACTATCAACACAAGTTCAAATAGTAATATTATACATCCAGATGATGAACGGTCATTGGTAAGTAGAGATCTACATAGGAACTCAGTCTGATAAATTGGCCAGAAAAAGAGGTTGGTCGTACAGTTGTTTCTTTGTTTTGTTTTTTTCACTTACAAAAGAGTGTTTGGTAACATTAAAGCAGTCTTAAAACCTTGTTATGCTTATACTGAGGAACTTTATCAAATTGATTAGTAAGCTTTTAAACATGCAATTAAAAACTTGCAACAAATTAATGTAAACATTGAATATTTGTAATTGTTTCTTGTTAGGTGCAAAGTTATGCAATAAGATATTATTTTACTTTTATTTATATTATTTCATCAATCAGCTAAAAGTATGATTGTTGTAATTGTCTTGCTTGTAAGAGGTTTCAGTATTCAAAACCTTTCTTAATCATTATTTGTTCTTCTCTTTCCTCTTGTTTTTCCTTCTCTTATTCTCTTTGTGTTATACAGGAAGAGATACGATCCAGGGAAGAGAAGTATAAGAAGGTCGCACCTGTGGTTCCAACGTTACCACCCCCACCACAGCCCCCTACACTTCCTACATCGATAGCCCCGCCCTCCTCTGCACCTCAGCAGCAGCAGCCACCGCCCCAAGCACCACCCCAGCCAAGCATAGGGAACATGATGGGTGGTGGGCAGATGCACCCCTCTATGAGGCTTCCAATGCAGATGGGTCATCAAGGTAAGGACTGCCACTGAGAAATGCTTGAAGACATCCACATTATAATGATATGAATATTACTAGCAAAGTGTCATAAATGTTTAAGTAAAGTCAGTGAAGCATTACTTTTGTTACATGCCAGTCTTGTTAGTGTACTGGCTCTCCGTCAATTCCTGGCCAACCTATTCAAGCTCAGTTCTGAAAATATGCAAATGATGTTCATAATGTGTATTCATTTGCAGGATCTATTAGAGACTGTTCAGTTGTGCCTGTTAGACATGCTTTCATACTTTGAAATTTGCTGATCGAATGATACAATGTTATTTTGGCTGTATTGGGTGAAGTTCCCCAAACAGTGTGTTATGACATTGGTGTGTAGCCATACAAAAATAACTTTGTCTTATTTCTTGTTTTCTGTTTTGTAGGTCACATGGGTATGCCTCCACAACGTATGATGCAAATGGACCAAAGAGGTTAGTTTTACAGTAATTTACATAAATAAAACTGAAATAATCATCACATTGTTCAGTTCCAAGATGAAATGTGAATGGCAACTCGTCGAAACTTTTGACTGGTTCAAATCTCTCTTTGTTTGGGGCACCAAAATCAGGCTATTGTATAAAGTTGTCACTGACAATGTCAAGGTCCTCATATTTAGCTAGGGTCTGAAAGTTCATTATCAGGTCCATTAAAAAAAAATTGTAGAAATGTTTAGTACTTTTTAGTATACAATGAATGGATAAGCAGTTGCATGATGTCTGCACACATGACTGAATTGCCGATGGAAAGATCTCCATATCAATTAAATCCCAATATTTAGAAATCCTAGCCTCTTGCTATGTCAGATTATGTTTCAAGCATTCACTAATTATTTCTTATATTTGTTTGTGTATATCAATGACACCTCTGAGCCATCATCCCTTCTCGTTGTACCCTTTCAGTATGATAAGATCTCTCCTATTACTGTATTCATTGTGTACTCTTGGTGTGTTCCTATTACAGGTGGTGGTTTACCTCCAAACATGCCTCAATTCATGCCTTCAGGACCCTATCCAGGCATGCCAGGGATGGGTATGAACGGTGTACCCGGTATGCACGGGGGACGCCCACCTAATATGCCCCCTAACATGCACCCTGGTATGCCCCCCAACATGCCCCCTCATATGATGCCTGGTAGAGGAGGCGGCGGGGGCCAGATGTACTGAGGAAGGGATCAGCAGCTCCGGTCGGTCAGTCGTAGCAGGGAAGGAGGAAGAAGACCAGCTTGAGAAGGTTGGACTTAAAATGTACATAGTTTGGTTTTCGTAATTCCAGATTAATCATCACTTCTCTGTGCCCGTAACATGTCCTCTTTTTGATGCACACCCAGAAGCTTAATGTGATGTGAACCATAGACGGTACCAACTATCTCATGTACACGGAGAACCTGCATGATTGCACCGTGTCTCTGCGCTCTCACCAGACATTGTTGAACATCTCTGCAACTCAGGTTTGAGATAAAGTCCGTATGATTACGATTCGAACCCTTGTCAGATGGTGATGGACTTTTCTGCAATGCAGGTTTGAGATATAATCTGTATTTTTTTTAAAAGAACTCTTGCCGGACCATCAGCCGCATCAAGATTTCAGGTTTGTCAGATCTGATGTACATATTGCATAAACCTGTAGTTATCGTAGCAAGAGTTCATGTCTGTAGCTTTCTATATATGGGAGGAGTACTTCTTTTGCTGACACAAACTGGAAATATTGTTATACCTTGGTCACACCGCAACCTGATTCCAAACCGACTGATTCTTGGTTGTTTGGGGTAACATATATTTTTCTTTGGGTTATCGTTGGTTTGTTTTCGGTCTAGTTGGTGTGACCGAGATATGACCCTAGTTCAGTCCTTGATTTGATTTTGATGATGATCTCTCGAGGCTTGTACAGTTTTTATTGTTTAAATGAAAATAATAATTGTGAGGCCCTGTGTAGAATATCATCTCAATAAAATAGGAAGTTCTTTGGCCATTTTCTGTAGGCAAAGAACACTGCCCTTTGTTTTGATTACACAATGGCCAAGAACATGCCAAAGAAACTCATTCATCTACATGATAATGCTCTGTCATGGGTTAGGTTGTCAAAATGAAAGGTAATAATCATTTTTAAAATAAAATGCACATCCCACAAATGTTCCTTTACATCATAAAATCAACTTTGGCTGTCAAGAAAAAGCCTTGCATGTTTCAATTTAAAAGTTTAGTGTCATCAAATGTCTTACAACCTCCGAATCATTGATTAGAAATGTGATAGTGCCAACTATGGGGTAAATAATTTTAATTATGTTTTGATGCATCATTCAAACTCAGTTGTTAATGTCAGTCCATCTTGCTGATATACAGATGGCTCTTATGATAATGCTTATACAATTTTAAATTAAATTTTATTTAAAAACCTAAATTATGTTCCTAAATCTAAATCCAAAGTATAAGAAGCTCATTTAATTTATAGGCAAAGAAAGCATTGTTAGGGCATGTAATTTAACTCTTAAAAAGAAGAAGGAAGTTTTCATTAAATCATTCTGTTTTTTTAATAAATCTTAAGTGATGAAATGAAATTTTATTTTATGCTATTAATTGAGATTTGTGTGCTCAGTGTCTCCACAACGAGTAAGTACATCAATTGGAATTTTTTGAGAATGTGTGTTCTTAGCATTGTCATCTCAATTTTTGTAATATCTTTCTGAATTTGTGCATGTGATGCGGCCACCATGTAAATACCATTAGAATGCTTATAATACTTTGTCATGAATTCAGTACGTATTTTGACGTTTGCATCCATTTCAGTTGTATTGTTTAACAAGTGACTCTTTTACAATGGAAACTCTGTATAGAGAGTTCTGACATAACAAGATACCTTGACTCATTTACAGTGGAAACTCTGTATAAAGAGTTCTGACATACGATACCTGGGGGGTGTTTCACAAAGATCCTTAGTTGAACTTATCTCTAAGTTGGACTTAAAAATTTTGGAAAGCTGTTTATAGCATCTTTGAAAATATTTTGTAAAAAATATTTTAAAAGGCATAAAATGTTAATTCAAATCATTCACATTTTCTATAATCAAGGAAATTTCTTGTTCTTGATGTGTAATTTATGAAAAGTCTAAAATACTTGCATTTTTTGTTTGAATGTATTTTATTATATGGCTACAAATGGCTCTCCATAATATTTAAGTCCAATTTAGAGTTAAGTTTAACTTAGGATTTTTGTGAAACATCTCCCTGATATAACAAGGCCAATTTTGCTGACCCTGGCTCTTTAGTTGCCTCTATGGTTTTTACCCTGATATAACTAGGTAATTTTTAATGGCCATTGTCCTCATTATGACAGGTTTCCACTGTAGCTGTGCAATCATGTTTAATAGGTCACTTTTGTAATGTAATCAAACCAACCATAATTTTTGTCCTACCTAGCAACAATTAATGTATGTAATTCGCATTCTGACTATTGAAATATAATTATTCGTAACGGGTGAATCAAATAATTTGTTAAATGGCACTTACAAAGATTTGTGCTTTAAATTTGATTACATTACGAAAATGGGCTATTGATATTTTCTGAGTCCATATTATCATGAAATAATCTTCTTTATCTAGCTGATTAAGGTATTGGCTTCTGTGAATCTGGAAATGATTGTTAATGTATAATTTGAGATTCTTGTTCATCATTGTTGAACAGAGAAACAAAATCTTTGAAAGGATGCAATACAAGAGATGAAATGTTGTTGAGCGCACTCAGCTGGGTACAAATGGTAAGTGTTTTCTGACAAGGTAGGACAATGCTTTTGATGATTATGTTATATTATTAAGACGTGGGTATCTGCAGATTAATGTCTGCCATTAAATTCAGAATAGAAGAATTCACAGCCCATGAAGTTCAATTGAAAACTTCTGCAATATTATTTTGCATCATAACTACAAGACATTTCATGTTAAAGCACCTTTTGTATAGCCTTACGTTGCCATGACACTGACATCAAGAGAATATAATTTGCAAATTACACTTTCCATTCTGGCATCAAATTATTTTCATAACGTGCTTAAAAAAGTAACAAAGAAATATCTTATTGTATTGGCAGTAAGATTTTGGGACATTCCAGTTGTATATCTTTGATTTTCACTCACCTTATTTGATGTGATTTCATTGCAATTTCATGTAACAATATTGGATGGCAATTCTGCATCACTATTAGACAAAGACATCAACAGATGCATATACTTTTTTACTCTCATTTTGGGTATGAGATTATAACAACCCCTCTCAAAAGTAATCCAGTCTTTAGCTGTGCATGAATTATTTTGTTATTTTTATTCAATTTAAACACTAAATTGTGCATGAGGAAACTGCTTAGCGAGGCATGTCAATTAAAGATAGTACCGGTAAACGTTATTTTAAGATTTCATTACAAGCTGTCCATTTTATAGCAGTTTACTACATTGCATTGGCACAGGTAGGGAGAGTTGGAAGTGTTGATAAAAATAAAATGTACAGTATATGTTTTTCATATGTTGTAAATGTATTTCCAACAAATTTTCTCCTTTTCATTGATCTGGTCATCATGGATATCGCTTCCCTTGTGAAACATAACCAAGTGAAGTGTATAACTAGCCAAAGATAAATTCAACATTTTACTTAAGAATCTTTAGGCATAAAAACTTCTTATTTCGTAAATATTAGAATTTGCACAATGTTCATTTAATGTGATTATGAATTGCCCTTCCCAGTGTATTTTAAGCCAGCCAGAGTCGTATGTTGTTTTAATTACCTGTTGATACCTTTCTTGTATATTTGCATGTTTATAACCATATTGTATGTTGACTGAGAGCATAAGATGTATTATCCAGCCTCGAGAGACAGGTTTGAATGACCCTTTCTTATCATGTTATTTTTTTCTTCTTTGTGCCTCAATGGTCTTTAACAAATCCATCGCGTAAAATTATTTCTTTGTATGTGTATAGCAGAATTTGTGAATAAAGAATTCAGTCTTTATTAAAGTTGTAATTCATTGTGTTGTGCTGTTTATGTATGATGTGATGAAGGAAAATTGCAGTAATATCAGCAGCAAGACTTAGAAGTGATTAATAAAAGGAGATATTTAATGTACACCTCTCTGAGGTTGTAAAGCTTCTCCATCAAAATATGTTTCATGTCTGTTGCGAATATTTCTGTAATTTTCGGTTTGTTTGATGATGAAACAGTGAGAATGTGAGCTTAAATGTTTAAATTTTCCTACATTTTCCAGATGCTGGTTTACAGCCCCTTTGCTGATCTCTGTAATGTATTCTCAAGGCAAGTTCAAAAATGAAATTGTTAATCAAATTTGTTGCTACTTTATTTTTGTTCATTATTTTGGGAAAGAAATTCAGCTGTTTCACTTAATTTTGCACCATATCACAAAAGTAAACATGGGACAGTTTGAGCAAATTTATAGAAACAGTTGATAACAGATTTTTAGTAATTTATACATCGTATGAAATTGATGGTTTTAAATTTAATTTCTGTGTTGAAAATTATGTTTAATGGTACTGCCCTGTATAGTCGAAAGTCGGCTGTTCAAACACAACAAATTGCTATTAAAATAAGTAAATAGACACTAGTTTAAAGATTACACTTCGAGACGGAAGCAATGCTGTAGATTGTTTGTCAGTTCAAAACGGCCTTCTTTTAATTGACCAGTTCAAGGTTAGCACATGTTTCAAATGACCCTGAATATCCATAGATCTTCAAAAGATGAAGAGGTCCTACTTTGTACATTTTGAAATAATCACTCCTACAGCGATGGACATGCTACATAAATAGCCTTTGTTTCGCTTTTTCAAAGAATAGTTCCCCATGTGCATCATGAAGTGCACTGCCTGTGCATAAATGAATAATTATTACATAACTTTCATGAGCACGTATCCAGTATTTTGTTGGCCTATTGAGTCTAACATGGTGTGTGTGTTTATATATAGAGCTGATAAACCTGTCCCAACCCAAGCCTTCTCTCTCCTTGCCTTATTTCTAATCACCATAGTCTCATCAACGAGGAAGCGCTCGGGCCTGCAGAGAAGTGGCCGGTTATTTTCTAAATTTGGAAAAACCGACTCTTCCCAAGGCAAGTCCTATTTTACGCATGTGCTCTTTTTCTAGATCAGTAAAACGTGACTTTCACAGCGGTCTTGCTGTTGGACGACATGCCCCATGTTGTCCCCAACGTGCATTCTCGCATGTTTGGTGAAAATAAATCAAAATATTTAACAGTTTGTGGTCATGTGGAGTACTAAAGTGTGACATTACATCCCACAAATTTGTCTCTTTTACAGCCTTTGTGCATACCAAAAAGCAATACATTAAATCTTCACTGATTTTGTCCAACATTTGTCACTGTTAAATTGGCAAGAAGTAATGATTCATATAAAAAAAAAAAACTGTTGAAGAAATACAGTTCTTCGTAATGGGGGTATGTGACGAGCACTTTGGTACTACGGTATATAGCATTTTCTGATAGCCTTTTCACACATATTCTAAAGCTAAATGCTAAAGATAACCCAACATTATCTGTTCAAGTTTTATACATAACAATACATCTTCTGGCAAATTTAGTCTGATCTTGCCTTTTCCAGTCTATGGCTTCCAGGTTTTGTGTTTCACATCTTCACATTTCTTAATTTTTTAAAATTCTTTTAGGCGTTTTCCTGAATTTTCAGTGTGATAAAAGGAGTTGCTATGATTTGAGAATAGTATAATTTCACCACAACTTAAATGGGGGTGCCGCAACTTGTCACATCACTGGATGTGCTTTAATTGTCAAAATATATTAATCTTTGATTAAACCTAAACCAAAAAGGAATCAGCAAAAGTGGATGAAATTCTCCTTTACAGCAACCAGTGGAGGTCTATAATCAGCATGAGATGTAGAATGGATGTGTAGAAGATGTGAAAAGGCTATGAGAAAAAAAGAATTCTGCAAAGCAGATTACTGTTAGGCAACCTTATGTTGTCCATGTCCGGTGAAAACTAAAATGAACCATTAATTCATATATTCTACCTGTTATTTGTGGTGTGAGGTGAAAATAACAATTTCACAGCAATTTGCTGTTGGATGGCCTTGCCATCCCCAACATGTTAATGACATGTTTGGCGAAAGATATTTTTTTTTAGTTGGTGTTGGTAGGTAGGAGGCCGCCTTATCACAAACTGGAAAAAACAAATGCAAGGGACTATTAAAGGTAATACAAAGTTTTGGTATGGGGTCATGAATTTGATCCAAAATGAACATATTGGAGGCATCTGCGATCCTACAATATTCAATGATCGTTGTAGCGGTTGAAATTGAGTCTAAATTGATGACATTGTGAACTATAAACTCATAAACTTTTTATGTTGTATAGCTCCCTCTCAACATTGATATTACTTAAACTTCAAAACAATGTTTCTTGACTAAAATCGAAGGAATTTCTATTTCCGTTTGAAAATTATATATCAGAACTGCATATTCCGAGATTTTCATGGTTGCAGCTATCATTGTATGGCCGTAGGCCCTATTTGACATTTTTGGGGAGCACTAATAAATTTGATGTTTAGATTTCTTGAAATCCTAAGTGTTTTAGAGCCCAATTTTTTCAAAGTTGCTTGTTTTTAACACTTGGTTTTACAATGGTAATGCAAAATTTAAATTTCTTAATCCAATCCTGTTAAAATATAAATATTACCAAAACTTTGTATTACTTTTAAGTTTTAGGGCTGTTGTCTTTGGTTCTGTCTGTAAAGGAAGTACAAATGTACCTGCATGTTTACTGATGGTAAAAAAAACAAGAACAAAATCAGAATTAAAAACCATTGTTGATCAAGCCACTGACTCTAATGTTGATCTATAAATTTCTCAGACGATATATACACTGAATCTATCAAGAATAAATCATATTGTCTCATCCTTTAATGAACAAAGGTGAGAAAAAATTATTCCAACTCTATGTGCAACAGTATGTATTGTGAATAGACTTCAAGAGTCATAGTGAAAATTTGTATTTACTTGTTTTTTCATTGAAAGAAACATTAAATTGATTTATTTCACGGGAGCCATCTTCTGGTGAAATGTACCCGGGTTTTTGTTTTTGGGCGAAATATTGACCTTTCCTCAAAACAAACAGGATATCAATGTATCTTGTCTCACTCTGGTATAAAGGTAGGCTTACTCTGACCCTCTCTTCTCTGGAGAATCCAGTCATTATCAAATGTAGATTTTATGAAGGTGTTTGATTCGTGAAACAAGGAACATTGCACACCAATATATATAAGAGGTTTGCATTTTGGTAATGTACCTGCTTCCAGAAAAAGATTTCAGAAAATGAGGTGAAACATCTGAATGAGTAGAAACATAAACTGGTTTTTCGGGGGTTTACAGTATCAGGACTGATGCAGACCCTACTCATTTTATTTGATGAAATGGATGAAGTGGAAAAGATCTGCGTTATTCCTAGGGGGAAACACCTCATTTTTGCTCCTATTCACCCCAATTACAGTATTCTGACCAATGACATGGTCCTGTTTACAGCATTTTAAACTCTAGTTCTTGTGTGTATTGACAATTTCACAGTACAATTACTCCACCTTGGATGAGTACTGTTGGACTTCTCCAAGTCCCCAACATGCCCGGGACATGTTTGGCGAAATATGAATATGACCAGATGTGTGTGATTTTTTAAAGACTATTCATACCTTTACCCCACTCTATTTCTCTCTCTTCCTCCCTCCCACTCTCTCTCTCTCTCTCTCTTTCTCTAGTTCTCACTCTCTGTGTTACTTAGGTTTAAAGATTTCCCTCTATTTAATGTTTGTCTTACATATCCATCACATCTCCCCCCCCCCCCCCTCTCTCTCTTCTTTCTTTCTTCCTCCACCCCTCCCGTCCTGTCTCTGCCTCTGCCTATCTTTCATTCCCTTTTTTTTTTACAGAATAATCTTCTTTTTTTTTAAAACATTGATAATATGTTCTTTTATTCTCTCCATGGCAGATTTAGAACAAAAATCTGAATAGTTTTTGGAAGAACTTCAATTTTTGCATTATGGACATGTTCAAAAAGGTCAACAAGTTCGGTCAATTGCAAACTTGCCATTAAAAAGAGACCCAACCAGACAAAATAATAAAAAATTATTTACAAAGGTATATTGTTAAAATCAAACCAATTTTGTGTAAATTTGCTCTGAAATTTTATTGATCTTTATTAAGCTGTGAAAAAAATGGAAATGATTTCAAGTGATTGTATATCGTGGCCAGTGGCCCCTTTCAGCAAGTCTTTAAATTTGTTATGCTTCCTTGAACATTGAAATTGTTATTTCTGGTGATCAATTACTTTCCCATTAGCAGAATATACCTTGTATATGAGTGACAAAATTGATCACCTATGTAATTCAAAATTTAACCTTTTCAATCTGTCATGAAAAATATTGGCAAATGTTTTACCCTAACTTATCATTTTTTGCTTTCACCTTGAACTATTCAAGTCTCCCCTTTTCAGACTTTTCCTTTCTATATTATGGAGACTATAACTTTAAAGAATTTTTAAAAAATCATGATTTTTCATTTGGCCTGTTACGCATTCTGATTCATAATAAAATCAATTTACAGCAAATATATCAAATAATTTGTGATTGTGATTTTGTTTACATGGTTCTTGTGTCATGAATCTGAGATGGGTGTTTACTGCTTAGTATGTCAAACTTCTGGGTTTCAACCATGTTTAAAGACCCTCTAAAGTGTTGGGAGCCCCAAATTTGCCAAAGATTTGATGGCAAATTTTCACTTAAATTGTATCATAATGTGAAATAGGTTGTCATTTTAGACTCACTTCTGCAAAGATTTCCCCCTTAAAAAATGTGTTTAAAGACGAATATTGATAAAAGAATACATGATTTTGGTTTTCTGTTTTACATAGAAAACCTAAATTTTGTATCCTTTCTTCAATATTTGACTTCAAATATATTTGTTTTAAAAATCCTTGCAGTAATGTGTCTTAAATGACATCCTCTTTCACATTATAATACAATTTAAGTGAAATGTTGACATCTAATTTTTAGGGCTTACAACACTTTAGAGGGGTTTTAAGATTGAAATGCCAAAGCAATGCTGGGTTAAGAGCCATCTATACACCAAGTTTGGCCAACCCAGTTCGAGTTGGACACAATATGATGACTACTGCTTTGTTGGCCAAACTCTGTATATAGATGGCTCTGCTTGCAGGCCCTCAGGAATAACACTGTTGGTACCTGTGAGACCGCTCTTGAAAAGCAAGACCATAGTATATATTATTTTATATTCATGTATTTCATAGTCAACAGATTGAAAGAATAGAAACGTCGGAAAAATCAACGCAGTGATCATTATAACTTACAAGACTGGCTTTACACTACATGTGTATTCTCAAATTTTGATGAGAATGATTTTATTTAACAAAAATGTGTCGTATCTCATATAAATTATCTTCAGCATTAGCCTGGCATTGTGTTTCATTCAGCAAGCTAGGTGGCAACTCTGTTGATTGGTTATGGTTGATTGTAAGATTGATGGGAAGATTGAATGTGTGGTTGAAGTTTCAATGACGTGGTGATATATTGGTATGTTTTGTAAGATATATACAAAAACACAATCGCAAAGACTTTCGGTAAATCAACTCGAGGGTAATATTGCAGTACCATATTGTATATCCCATAGAAATCACATTCACATCACGCATACCGGTAGTTCAAATGGTGATGGACAAGGCTGTAGAAATTGCCTTGGGTTGATTTTTCGAAAGTTTTTGCGATTGTGGTGATAGAGCATTGATTGGGTGGTGATGAGGTGGGTTTGAGAAACTAGTTGATTTATCAAATATTTCTTCATTTATTTCATTGCATTTATAAGAAAAAAACAATTGATAATAAAGATAAATAGTTGATTACCCGGTATACAAATACAGACAATTCAAAACGATGAATGAGGACTGGATTGAAAATCGTATTTCATTTTTCTTTTGACCCCTGTACACAATAAACCAAATTGGATGATCTGAATGCGAGTCAGAATGGAGAGAATACTTGAAGTTGTACACATATGCTTGATTGAAAGATGAATATTTAGTTGACTGGGAGAAAAGATTGGGTGAATTTGGCAAGATTGAAAAGCTGGTTGTTGAGAGGTTGATTGAAAGACTGATTCAATACATTCTCTCTCCCTCTCTCTCTCCTTTTCCTCTTTTACCTTCTTTTCTCTTTATTTTCTCCTTTTTCTTCTGTCACTCTCTCTTTTTTTAAGGCAGCAAAAAAAAAATAAGTGAGGGCAGCAGTCAATTCCCCCCTCCCCACGCTATCCACCACTAATTTATACATTATATGAACACATTACGCATATCTTGAAGTAGGGTGCTGGCAGGAAATACTGGTAAATACCGGGAAATATTGAGAAATGCTCGCATGCGTACCATTCAAATTTTTTATACCGGTAGTGTAATTCCTGGGTGCATTCCCATCCCCACAATTTTCAAGTACCCCCAAAGTGCCCTCTTTACATAGGAAAGATCCCCTTTTCGTCCATATAAGCCCCCCCCCCCCCCCCCCCCCCCCCCCCCACTCAGAGGTCGGAATGACCGCATGCGTGTTGCCAAAATGTCCGGTAAAGGGGTACTTTTCGTGCGACAATGTCCGGCCCGAGAATCGTAAAAAAAGGCGTGTATTTGACTTTTCACCCAGAGATTTCTTTAAAAAGGGGGTATTTTTTCTTTTTTTCTCTCATCTCTTTGGACTCCTGAGAAATTATTCCGTATTTAGGGGGTTACATAATTTGAGCATTTTTCCTGATTTAGGGGGGTCTCCAAGGCAGGAAAAGCCCACGAAAGGGGGGGGGGGTTGGAAATATTGGCAGTGCAGATAGGGGGTGCTTTCAAAAAGAGGGAACGAGCATATATGCGTACCCTAAATGACATTGAGTGGGGGGGGGGGGCCGGGGTTTTTTGCAAGTTCTTGGTACCCTGGTTACATCATGAACTATTTTGGGCAATTTAAGTAAAGATCAGCTGACTTTGTGCTAGGATATTACAAGCCGCCGTAGTACATATTACACAAGCTCCGCCATAGTATGTGAAGGTTGTGTTCTCGCCCAAATTCATGAAACGACTTGTTAAAGCCTACATTGTAAATGAATGAGGAGAAGTTAGTGTGTTGTTGGTACCCAGTACGGAATGGTCGAACTTCTCGAACTGATCATGCTAATGTGATGATGCCTCCCAGACAGTAGGATCCTACTACTACTCCGAGACTGATTTCGAGTCTTCTCCTCATGCTCCTTGTTCTTTAAGTAGGATCTACATGCAGAGAGCTAGCTGTTAGTGTTATTCGTTCATCGAGCAGGTGAGATTACCGGCAGTCTTGGCCCTTGGGGGCATTATCGTGCACTCGGCTTTGTCTGCTGAAAATAAAATCCTTCCCATAGGCATAGATTTCTAGACTAATTGATAGAGATTGCACGCATCCCTATTAAAATCCCTTTATGCAGTCTATGTGCATTGTGATACTCAATAAATGAGGTCAAAGGTGTAGATTTAGATGAACAGGATGAAATAGCAGGTTTTTCTATAGACCGAAAGCTTCAGTCTCTATACCGTCGGTTGTTCCACTGAGACTACGTCTGGCTCCACTAGACCTCCGGTTATAGAGACTGAACGATCGCCTATGCCAGCCTATGTTGAAGATATCACGGCTAGATTTTAGCCATTAGGCCCCTCCCACAAACATGAACAAACTTGCCACGGCCGTATTGTTATGCCCCCAAAATCCCCCAAAATGTCATTTTACCTCGTGCATATCCAATTTTACATTAGGCCTAGGCTATAATACATCGGTTCCACTTACTAACTTGATTGAAATAATCCGTTTAATGGTCCCTTTTAAGGAAATTATGGGTCAAAATGGACATCCATGTTGAAAATCTTGCAAGCCGTGTTAAACTCTCGCTGCCGTCAATCTCATCCCTTCTAGTCTACGCCGAAGGCAAAAATGATTATGAAGGAAAAACTGTGATAACGCCATTACGAACGTGTAGATGGCGCACAGTTTTTCCTTCATAATCATTTTGCCTTCGGCGTAGACTAGATTCCCCCAGCATTGCTTTGTGTCCAGTTATGGTAAGAATGTTGTTGACATATGAAAAAAAGTTGTCAAAGTTGGGGGTGCGGCCTATGCGGCGCTGCGACCTTATCGCCGGCAAATACGGTAATGGATTTTTTTTTTTGTCTGTAGAATTATAAAATGAGAAATCATAGATCTGATATCACATTTTCTAATATTTTCAAATCTCCAAAAACTTTGGTCACCCCTTCATACACGATAGAAACATCCGAAGGATAGCTATGTTTATGTTCTAAAAAAACCCTTTATAATATATCTTTGACATAAATGTACATTGGTTTTAGTGTTTTTTAATTCATTTTTTTCTACTCACATTTATATGAATCTAATTTTCTTCATAAATAAAATTTGAAATAAATGTATGATTTAACACGGACATATCTGAGAACCAACTTTGTGTAGAATTAATCAAAGTTGGCTGTCCTTTGAGGTTAATGATTAGTGTGTCAAAGAAAAGACCTTTGTACTTCAATATCAAACAAACTCCATAGTGATGGCTCTATGTAAGAGAGCTAATGAACTAACTTGACGCTTTATTATCTAAAAATACCTTGGTAAGCAAATAGTGCTTACTGTAGTGACGCAACAGCTGGATGTTGCAATTAATGCTCTTGGATGTACTTATCATAATGTTGGTTTCACTATCTAAGGGCTTGCATCGCTGTGCTGTTAACTTGGTATGTAATTGTATGTAGGGAGGAAATGTACTTTTTGATACCAAAATGTGACTTTTTTTGTCTTTTTTCACATCGATTCTTGTTTTATATTACTGGTATTTATTAGATGACTACTTTGAACTGATGCTGTTATACTAGGTCCTGTTGTAATTTTTAGTAATGTAAGTTACATAAATGTTATACTGTAAATCACATCAAATCTCATATTTTTATTGCTGTATTCAAAGATACTGTCAACATTACATTTTTCAGAAATCAATTTCTAATGTAAAAAAGTTCATGAAAACTGTAAAATATGATGATGTCAGTATATTTATCAGCTGATTTGTTTTGTCTTTCCCTTTGTAGGTACAAGACCACATGATGACATGCTGTACAGTGCAGTAGAGTTTTGTTTCCACCTAGATTGCATAGTCCAATCTCATCAAGTTTGATTTCATCTCTGTATTAAACCAACTGCTTCAAGATGGCTCGCATCCTAAGCCAGCTGCGTCTCCTTCTCTGGAAGAACTTCCTCCTTCAACTCAGACGCGTAATAGCGACCATCTTTGAGATTCTCATCCCCGTACTCTTTGCCTGCATCCTCATCGGGATCAGGCATGCTGTGGATTACACCGTCTACCCTAACGCCACCGTCTACGACACCTTTAACATCAACAACCTGCCGCACAATCTGACTATCTTTCCCTTACCTGTAACAGTATGGCAGATGGCTTACACACCCAACACATCCGCAACAAACCAGATCATGTCGCACGTTGTGAAAAATCTTGGCCAGCCGTTCGTTAGTCTCGTAGATGGTGAGTATTCTAACTTGTGGTCAGGACAATAAAGTAGTGATGTGTAAATGTACCCCTGTTTTATGTTTGCTCAATTTTAACATTAAGTGCTTGATTATTTCTAAAAAACATTTTCAGTCTAACAATCAGATGCTACATGTTGTCTAATAAATAATTTGAAAGTTGAAACTTATGTTTATTACCTCAAAAGGTTTTTTTTCTATGTAGATCAGATTTTGTAAACAAATCTAAAGCTCAATAGTTTGTTGTTTTATATCAAATCATCTAATTAAGATTGTGAAGAATTTTCTGGTTTTCCAAAGCAGTTTTTTTAATACTGTAAAGACCTGTACATACATCTCATTCAGTGAGCCAAAGTCAGAATGCAGAAAGAGGGAGAGAGCAAGATAATGAGGGGGGGGGGGGGGGGGGGGTAATAGGTAACTTAATTTAAAAATGATTAAGAATGATTTACTTTTCTCATATTGGTTTCCATGTAAACAGGTCCAGGTTTTCCAACTGAAGACGCTATGCTGGAGTACTTCGCCCAGATCAACGGCACCAAGGATTCTCCTTTGCTGGGTGGTATTGTGTTTCATAATGACTTCCCAGAGAATGGTGACTTACCGTCCAATCTCAACTACAGGTAAGAAGAGAATAACATCCCGTCTCACATACTTAAATTGACTGCACATCATATGACCTTGCCGTCCCTCGAACCAGTAAACACATAGGTGATAGGGCTTCAGCTCAGCCCTCAACAATCGAACTAGAGTTTAGAAATAGCAACGAGATGGAGTTTCTATAACAACTCTTTTGCTGCCTCATTGAAAGGAGAAAAAAGGAGCTTACATTTACTACATGTTTTCAGTTATCGTCCCATTACAGTATAAGGTTATCATCCAGCCAGAGGAACTCTCCTGGTATGATTTATCCAAAAGAGATCTCCTTGGTGGGATTCAACTCACCCCTCAACAATTAAACTAGAGTTTAGGAACAACAACGAGATAGAGTTTCTATAACAACTCCCCTTTGCTGCCTCGTTGAAAGGAGAAAGGAGAATCTTACATTTATTTACCAATGTTTTTTTTGTCCCATTACAGTATAAGGTTATCATCCAGCAAAGGGAACTCCCCTGGTATGATCTCTCCAGAAGAGAACTCCTTGGTGGTCTTTAACTCAGCCCATCAACAATCAAACTAGATTTTAGAAACAGCAACGAGATGGAATTTCTATAATAACTCCTTTGCTGCCTCATTGAAAGGAGAAAGAAGCTTACATAGACCATTTGTTGTTTGTCCCATTGCAGTATAAGGTTATCATCCAGCCCAAGGAACTCTCCTGCTATGAGCTCTGGAGGGCAAAGCTCCCTGAATGATCAGAAGAGTGAATGGAAGACAGATGAGCTGTTTCCTTTCATCATGACCATGGGACCAAGGGCTAAGCAATACTCATGGGGCGGTGACCCTGGTAAGATTATGTGTGTTGAAACTTTTTTCTGAAGCCTTAAATAATTATAGCACATAGACAAAAAACCCTGAAATCATGCTCTGTTTTTACGATGATCTCCCTTTGCGCATTGAGATACACTACCTTATGGATGGAGAATAACTGTTCAGATATTGTTTAATAATAGTATGGACTGCATGGGCATGTGTGCAATGCTTCCACTTTAGTTCATTTAACCTTGAGATGCAGTAACACATCATTACATTCTACAAGCAACTGGCTGACAGTCTGTCAAATGGTTATTTCTTTCTTCCAAGAATCAGATACAGATTTGTGCTTTATAAAGTTTGTTCCCATGAAAGGAATTCACATTTTAGTTAAAAAGAATGAAGCCAAGAATGAACCCCATATTAGACTCTTTAAAGTTTCTTTTTAAAGATATACATGTATGTGTGTATACCTTATGGAAAAGAAGGGGTTAAAGCCCGTCTACACTAGTTTAGCCATGAGGGATTAGACCTCCCTACAAGGTCACTGACGGGTGGTTATCTCATCAAATCAGCTCTCAATTTGCATAAGAAAAAGAGGAACATGGGGGACAACAGTCACCGCTTAGACATTGTCTGCTATATAGAGGGCGCGCAAGTAGCTATAAAGAGTGCAGTGGGGCTTTAAGGAATCTAAGCTTGTAACCTTTCTTCATTTTGACAGGGTATATGAGAGAAGGCTTCCTTTCCCTGCAGCATGCCATAGACAAGGCTTTCCTGCAGTACATGAACCCGACCCTGACGGATCAGTTCAGGATTGACATGCAACGCTACCCATATCCTCCATACCTGGACGATCTGTTCATCCTGGCCATACAAGGCCAGTTACCATACCTTCTCTTCATCAGTCTGGTCTATCCCATGATCAACATCGCTAGGACTATCTGTCTGGAGAAGGAGAAGAGGCTCAAGGTAAATTCTCTTTAAAAATCAGTCTGTACTAGTTTGGCTAGGGGGATTAGACCACCCTGCAAGGTCACTGACAGGTGGTTTTCTCGTCAAATCAGCTCTCAATTAACATACGAAAAAGGGGCTCATGGGAGACAACAGGCACCGATAAGGCATTGTTTGCTATACAAGTTTAAATTGTTTCCATTGACTCTATGAATTGGAGGTGTATGTCATTTATGTGTAACATCTACAAAAGTATGAAGTAAAAATTGGATTGCTATACTTACTTTAAAGGCATTTTAATGCATGTACATGTAGGCATGGTGGTATTGGATGAGAGTTTTTGATTTTTTCTCCCTTTTGGGGGCGGGTTGGGGGGGGGGGGCATTGATAGAAATACTAGCAAATCGATTTGAAGTAAGTGAGTCTTTATTACATTGACTTTTTTTTTACATGTATAACCATGAGAATAAATCATCAATTTATTGCCCGAGATAATCCAGGAACGAGCTACCTGCATTTCACTTGGCTATTTCACAAACTATCTGAAAAAATATCTGTTTCCTTCTCCTGTATCAAAGTATTGACACTGCCTCTTAATCTATGGTAAAGGTGTCAAATAAATCGTTATTTTATCACCATCTTTTATATATTTCTAATTGATCATCAGGAATCGATGCGTATGATGGGCCTGAGTAACTGGCTCCATTGGATGGCTTGGTTCATCAAGTTCTTCGTCTTCCTCCTCATCTCAACCATATTCATGACCATCCTCTACACTGTCCCAGTCGGACCACAGGGGGCGATATTTAAAAGCAGTGAACCTACTGTAATCTTTGTCTTTCTGCTTCTCTATGCCGTGTCAACTATTGCTCTGTCGTTTGCAGTCAGTGTCTTCTTTTCAAAAGGTAAAACTTCAATCATGAAGCACATAGAATCACTTTTTGAAAGTCACTCTGACCAGGTCCCTTTTGCAATTTGTGACCCATATTGGTTCAAAACCACAAATAAGTTGCTAGAAATTAATTTGTCTTTGTTTTGTTAATTTTCTCCAACTGATTTCAAGATTTTTCTTTGATTTATGAGCAAGCGATAGCATTTACTCAGAAGACCACACTCTCCTTTGTTTGCTCCATTATTGATTTAAAAAAAAAAAAAATTTTATTGCAACTATATTAAAGTAGTCACCCGAAGAATCAAAAGTGTTTTGAAAATATGTTTGGGGCTCGCAGTAATCATCTCTCAAAAATGTTAATTTTGAGATCCAGATTTTCTGCCTTCAGCGGTCCTTCGTAAAGCATCAAGACTCATGATGTCACATGCAAGACACAGCTAGCCGCAATATTACATTTTACGTCTTTCCATGATATCTACATGATTTTTCATCAAATTATTTGTGTTTTTCAAGAGAAAATATTTCCATCTATATATAATTTGTCCATAATTATCAGTTTTCTTGAATTTTCTTTCTGGTGACAACTTTATAGATGATTTCAAGCAAGTTTTTGTGAGGTTGTTTTTATTGTATTGGTTCAAACATTCAATCTAGTACTGCGACATACGATGCCCATACTAGATCTCAAGATTAGCTTTAATAGCCTTTTTGATGGTTTGGACTTTGCTCTCATTACAGTAAAGTTAACAATGTAGATGTGAGTCTGAGCAAACATCGTAAATTTCTTTGCCCTTCTTAAAGTTTGCTGTACCTCTCATTAAGTAAATGTCTGGTCATAAAAAGTTCAGCAAACTTTAGATTTTCAAAGGGAATTGACAAGACGTTTATGACGGATGATAATACCTCTACAAGTATTTAAATCCATAAAGATAGACATTTTATATTTACATTTCATTGAGTAATGGCTATGTATGCACTGAGCAACCAAATGCAAGTCACGCAAGTAAAGTGAACAAATGACATCATTGTTTACCCTGTCAGGTCAGTTTCATAATTTGGTCACTACAGGCAATCAAATTCATAAACGTGCATCATCTTACAATTTATGCCATTTTCATTTTTTGTCAAAAGATATTCATGTTCGATTGTGCATTATTAACAAGTAGGCTTGATGAGCTTGTTTTTGGTATTCCGTTTCATTCATAGATGACCAATTTACTAATTCAGAAGTAGGTTCAATGGATATGGCATAAAATAGGGGATAAAATTATTGTAATCACACCTAGGGTCAACCTATCAAATTTCAGGGGGTACACGCTAGTGGGACAATAGACTATTTTTTTTTTTTTTGGATTTCACTAATATTAATGTGAGTGTAACAAATCCTGAGATAACTGTCAGAGGGCCTGGTGAGAGCATTGAGTATGTGTTATGCACTGGGAAGGACTGTACTTGCTCATACAAATGTTTTGACGCAACTCCCAGCCACTTGCACACCTGTATTTTGTGCCATATGTTACCAACCAGGGTTCGTCGATTAGTCTCAACTTATCTGCGATTGATATCAATCGCAACTGTGTACATAAGAGATAGGAGATACCCCTCCTAGACCTTGAAATCAGATAAATCAAATACTTATGGGACATACCCTGCACTTGTCCTCCATGGGTGCGTTTATCAACTTTTGCTACTCAGAAACATCGTTTCTATTCGCAGATAAAGAAACGTGCATACAAACACGATTTGCGGGATGTCACGTTTATCAACTTGCCAATTTGCCTGAATCACGTTTGAAAATGCTGATTATAGGCTAGAAAAGAGTTGATAAATGCACCCGATGTGAAAAAATCACAGATCAGTGATTGTGGTTACCTAGTACAGACAGACAATTTAAGATTCACTGCAGTTAACTGCCACTAAAAATAACTGCTGCATTTCCAAAATGTGTAAATGAATGACAACTGCATGCAACAAAGGTCCTACGTGTATTTACTTAGCATATCTTAACAAGGCTTGAGTTTGTAGTCTCAAGGGCACATTGTAGGTACTGGTATATTATGTAGAGGTGTCATATTCAAGTGGCTTTAAAACACTTGCCTGGAAATGAGAAGGTCATGACTTTGAGCCCCGTGCGGCCTTGGTGTCTTTTGGCAAGACATTTATCTACGTTTGCCATCTTCCACCCAGGTGTTAAATGGTTACTGGTAGGAAGGAATTCCTTGAATGATGTGAGCACTGAAATAGGTAGCCTAGCTTGAGCTGAGGTAATAATGTAGCGTCTTGAGCAGCTTGTGCTGTGATTGTAAGTTCTATAAATGTATATCCTCTTAAAGCCTGTCTACACTAGTTTTGCCAGGAAGGATTAGACCTCCCTGCAAGGTCAGTTACAGGTGGTTATCTCATCAAATCAACTGTCAATTAACATAAGAAAAAGGTGATCTTCGGGGAAAAACAAGCACCGCTTGTTTATAGAGGGCGCAAGAAGCTACAAGTAGTGCAGTCTGGCTTTAACATTCTATTTATCTTTTTGTTTCTTACTTTGCAGCCAACACTGCTACTGCAGCCGCAGGGATAGTATGGTTTCTCTCCATCGTACCCTACACCTTCATGTTTAACACCTACAGCTATCTATCAGCTGCAGAGAAGGCAGCAGCATGTCTACTTTCAAACTCAGCCATGTCTGTTGGTCTCCTACTCATCGGAGTATTTGAAGGAACTTGTAAGTTCATTTAATTTCTCTTTCTTGTCAGTACTATTCAATTTAATTTATTTGGCATTACCAAAAAAATGAAATCATGAATACAGAATACATAATAGACCCTCTAAGATGCAACTTGTGCTTGTAAGTGTGGCTCTTGTAAAAATAAACGCAATATTGAACTAAATTGCAAAAGAAATAAAAATTACAAGGTATATATATTTATGTTTAGTATAACAAAAAATGACTGACCATTTACGGCAGCTTCATTTTGGTCATTACAAAGGCATCGCTTTAAGTACTTGCTTGAAACCAGTTGAACACAAAGGGAACATAAAACAGGAAATGAGATGACGTATTAGTGCGATTTATTAACCCTTTAATTACCAGACATGTGACATCCTCAGCTTTGCCTTAATTGACTGTAAACCTAGTTCTCTTTCATCTGTTGTAGCATCTCAAAATAATCTGAAAGTTTTTTCCTAAACCTCCCCTGAGAATATTGTGTGACCTTTATTAGTAATCTCCTTGAAAGATAACAGAAGAAATACTTGTATTCCGAGATTTGTATTAAAAAAAAACAATAATAGTAATAATAATGTACATTGCTATTTTGATACAAATACTAGAGACAGACTTTTACATATAAAGGCCCAGCCTTCCTGTCTTGTCTCCAAATAATGTCATTAATGTACATATTTAGATTTATTTACTTTTTTCTTTTGAGTACTTATACATTGATGCATGTTACAGGGCATCTACACGTATTGCTTGATAGCTCTAATTCATTCTTGTGCCTATTCTATTTGATCAGCTGAAGGAGTACAGTGGTATAACATGGCGCAACCGGCCACTGCTGATGATAACTTCACCTTCCTAGCGGTCCTCATCATGCTCCTGGTTGATACCATCCTCTATCTTCTCATTGCTTGGTACTTTGAAGCTGTGTATCCTGGAGAATATGGCATCCCAAAACCGCTCTACTTCCCTTTCACCGTAAGACTGAGAATTAGCTTCTTTTTGGGGTGATCTGACATAAATATGCTCTGGGGGGTGTTTCACAAAGACTAAAATCGACTTTAAGTTGGACTTAACTACGACAGGCCGTTCATGTCACTGTTTGCTCTTACCATTTTGATCTTTAGATCATATTTTTTACTTCAATAATGAATCATCGTATAAAAAAAATGTAAATTCTGTTGATGACCATGATTTGTACATGTATGTCCTTTGAGAGACCAATGCCAGGTAATGGTGAGAGTAAACATTGGCATGAACAGCCTGCCATAGTTAATTCCAACTTAAAGTCGATCTTAGTCTTTGTGAAACACTCCTCTGGAGACATTTACGCCAGGCACTACATGTATTTATATACATTTGGATTGGGACAATCTAACTATGAGTGAACGTTGTGGCGTCATGTTATCAAAGACATGCTTAGAGATATATTTAGGGTAAGGGTTGCGATTGTGTTTTAAGTTAGATTTAGAGTTGGGGTTAGGCGAGTGTTGGATTTAGACCTGAAGTTAGGGATTGGGTTAGCATTAGAAAATGACTGTGAAGCAATTGTATCTGGAGTAGTTTGTTCTGCACATTTTGGTTTCATTATAATAGGAGTAGGCCTAGTGCTTTACATTCAAATGTGCAATAGTAGACTAAATGACTACATTATGTCACTTGTTGCCATAGTTTTAACATGTGTCTTGAAAGTATAAAATACATGTACATGTATTATAGTGTGAGACAACGTCAATACATTATGTCATTATACCAACTTACACGTGGCACTTAACCTTATTTGTATGTTTGGAGGATTGCCGAGCCACCTATGCTTTAAAATATAGATGCCATAGTTATTTTTTTCAGCAGTTGTAGTTCCTCATATTTTTTCTCTTTGAAATCTTAACAGAGGAACTACTGGTTTGGACCTAAGAAGGGTAGCTATGCTATAGACGTGGAGAGTGCTCCTGTACTCAATGGCTCATCATCAAACCATGACTTCATGGAGAGGGATCCGGTGGGGATCAAGGCAGGGGTGCAGATCAAAAAGCTTAGCAAGGTAGAGTTCCGCAGTCTGAAGAATGTTACAACGTGTAATGATGATGATGAGGAGGAGGAGGATGATGATGGTGATGATGATGACGATGGTGATGATGATGATGATGATGATGATGA
The DNA here is from genome assembly GCF_000002235.5 of Strongylocentrotus purpuratus. Lineage (NCBI taxonomy): Eukaryota > Metazoa > Echinodermata > Echinoidea > Camarodonta > Strongylocentrotidae > Strongylocentrotus > Strongylocentrotus purpuratus. Next base: position 3,560,868 of record NW_022145599.1, on the reverse strand, counting down.
TGATGAAGATGATGAAGATGATGATGATGATGATGATGATGATGATGATGATAAGATGATGATGATGATGATAATGAAGATGATGATGGCAACAACGACGATGATGATGACAAGTTTGATGATGATGATTGTGGTGATGACAATTGTGATGATGATCATGATGAAGATGACAATTATGATGATGATGAAGATAAAAGTCAGAGTAGAAATGGTACACGTATGGAAACGAATGCATATACATATGTCAGTTGATAAAATTTGTTTCAGTGAGAACATTTTAATAGTTTGAAGTATGATAAAGGTCAATAATGAAAAAACTTACCCGTGATCATATTGATTGTGAAGATAGTATTCATGTAATTGCATTGTGCGTCTTGATGCTAGGAAATATTTAGAATATGATAATAATGGAGGAATTTAGACATTCATAATTATGCTTCTGTCCTTTAGCTAAAAAAAATTAAGTGAGAAAAATTAGAAAGTGAAGAGTTTTCCTTTTTCAGAGGATCATTTTTCAAGACTCTTCATTCAATCATGTTTTAATAATCGCTCAATAACCTTTGACCCACAGACATTTGGAAAGAAGGTAGCAGTGAATGATCTCTCAATCTCCATGTATGAGGGTCAGATCACAGCTCTACTAGGTCACAATGGAGCTGGTAAGACAACCACTATCTCCATGCTGACTGGACTCTTCCCACCGACATCCGGCACAGCGGTGGTCAACGGTCACGACATCTGCATCGACATCGATGGTGTCAGGTCCGACCTGGGTCTATGCCCTCAGCATGATGTCCTCTTTGATGATATGACTGTGGAGGAACATCTGTATTTCTTTGCCACGGTAACTTTAGAGTTAGAGTTAGATAAGATAACGAAAGATTGGCTTTGGTGATAAGTGAATTAAATATTAACTTATTGCCAGGGTAACACTTGGGAGCGCTAGGAGTGTCACGTATGACAGACATGAGCGCTGTACAAGAACCCACTATTATTATTATTGTCAAAGCAGTGTTTTCTTCTGTATCAGAGTTACTTGTTTTTCTTCAACTACATTTAAGTGATTTCGTACTATTAACATTTTTCAAATGTTGCTTTCATGAACATGTGTAGATTTTGATTGTTATTTGCATCATTGCTGATAAGAAACTTTCTCACCATAAACCAATAAACCTGCAAGATAATGTGTCTTTAAGGACCTAGCTAAATACATGTACATGTAAATAATATTCCTAGTTCTGTGATTTGTAAATGAAAGATAAGGTCATGTCATGTGTCAATGTTTTTAAGAGACATTGCACATATTGAGCAATGAATTATATTCAACAATTCTGTATTTATTGTCCTGAAACAGAAATTTATGAAAGAAAATACCTTTGTATAAACAAGCAAAAACAAGGAAGTAAATGTATTCACACACTGAATACATGTACTTACATGTAGATACATTCATCAAAGCATAATTCCAGTGGCAGTTCTTGCTATTGAATTGTTCTTTAATGATAAAGCAAAAGGCAGTCATGTGATGAGTACTTCCTGTTTCATTACCTTAAAATGAAACCACTTAAATTAATAATGAAACTAGGAATAGAAATCACAATGCTCATATTGGTTTAGAAATGATTAATTATACAATTTGTACAGATGTAACTGCGTAATTTGTTATACTTGTTGATAAGGCTTGTTTTGGTCTTTATATGTTTTAGAAAATGTAATTTATAAACATTACACAATCCAAACAATTATAATCACATATGTTTAATGGATGCTATTTCACAGCGTTTTATACATGCCCTAGTTGTTATTAAAACAGGGCCCCGTCTTATAAAGAGTTGATATCAATCGCAACTTATTTGTGATTGATATCAGTAGCAACTATGAACATAAAACACAGGAGATTGCAAACTTGCGATTGATTGGAGGACCTGCGATTGATTTGGATCAATCGCAACTCTTTATAAGACCGGGCCTAGATATGCTCTGATGCTATTGTGAGCAAGGAAGTACATGCAGTCCTTACTGCTATCGATGTAGATTCCCTCCTGTACTTTAGATTGTGATGCTTTGTCCATTGGATTTATGTACAGTCAAACTGCTTTAGTGACCACCTGTCTACAAAGGCCACATTTGTTGTTTCCCTTGAAAATGGTTTCTCATTGAATCATGTACTAAAGGAACCTGTACATAAAGACCACCTGCCTATGAAGACCACTTTTCTTGTTTCCCTTGGGCGGTCGCTATAGACAGGTTTGACTACATGAATCATAATTTGTAATAAAATGTATAATTTTTCGTGCAATGCAGCTGAAGGGTTACCCTCCTAAAGGCGTACAGGATGAGATAGATCGTTACATCACTTCCGTGGGTCTGGAGGATAAGAGGTTTGTCAAGTCTAAGGCTCTCTCCGGGGGTATGAAGAGAAAGCTGTCTGTTGGTATCGCCCTCATAGCTGATTCCAAGGTGAGAAAGCCAACCCTTAATGTTTCAATTTTGGAGTAGCATGTGACTAAGTGAAACACCAAGAAAATCTGTTCATTATGAGATCATATTAGAGACAATACTCGTAAGAGCCATGCTTCACATCCCAAATATGTCTTTATTGGGACCCGATGCATGCTCAACTTTCCAAATAGTCTCAGACTGATACTTGATGAGTCTCCTACAAATTATTGGTATAGGGTGTTCAATCATGTTTAAAAGATTACAGTCAATCAACTGATGGAACTGCATGATCCCAACAGCTAACTGGCAGCCTACACAGACCTCACTCCCAATGACCCAGATTTGGATTGTTTAGGGCAGTTTTTCAATGTGCTGATTGTGGCCAATGGTAGTACAGACCTGCCAACCAGTACGATTTAGTCGTATTTAGTACAATTTTTAGAAGCAAATACGACAGTACGATTTTCCTTAATAAAATACGATTTTCAATTTTTTTTTTTTTTTTTTTTTTTTTTTTTTAAATATTTTTTTTTTTAAATATTTTTTTAATCAATATTTTGTGTGTGCGTCCGCCAAAATGGCAATGTCAATGGCAAAATGTCCATTCTGTCCTGTAAAGTATCCTACAAGCATCTCACATCAGCAATTTGGGGATGTTTATTGGTTCATCGAACACACCAGTCGTGACGAAATAATGCATATTCAACCAATGATCAATAAAAAAAATCTTCCTGTAGGTAGAAACTGTAAGAGGCATTGATTCGCGTAACAATCCGTGTTTATTTTCAAGAATACAACTTTTGTCAGTAAAATACAACTTTGACACTAAAGAATACAGTTTTTGAACTCCAGAGGTTGGCAGGTCTGGTAGTACAGCAAAAGAGTACTTACATCCAAACTCCTTGGAAATGGTAAGGATGTTTATTTTAATGTGATATATGTTTCTGCAAGAATCATACATTGATGATGATGTGGTGATGGTGGTTTGTTTTACCTAAGAAAGCATGTGGATGCTTGTAAGTAAGCAACGTGGAGACCGATGGCCTCAGCTCATCACCAAGGGACTTGGTAATGCAGATTAATGCCTTACCAAAGGGCACTAGGATATCGACTTGGTTTTGAACCCAGGATCTCCCTTTTACAAGCTAGGCCACTGCTCTACCACTGAGCCACCATGCTTCCTCCTTACTATTATCATCATCTTTATTTCTTAACACAGATTGTTATGTTGGATGAGCCAACCTCAGGGATGGATCCTTCCGCACGTCGGTTCACATGGGATCTCCTCCAGCAGCATCGTAAGGGACGTACCATGATCCTCACTACACATTTCATGGATGAAGCTGATCTTCTAGGAGACCGCATCGCAATCATGGCCGATGGTCAGATCAAATGCTGCGGGTCATCACTCTTCCTCAAAAAGAAATATGGTAAGATGAAGTTCTCTTCTGGGAGATACATTTGAGTCTTTTTTTTATAATTAGCAATTTCTCAGAATAGGTCCAGTTTGTGGCCACATAGTTTTTCTGACAATTAAAAACCTGCTAAAGAATGGGTCTGCATTTTTGGAGTTGCTCCAACTAAAACAGCATTGGTAACCAATGAGCAAGCTTACAGGTCATATGTTGTCATTTGTAAGCACACAATGGTCTTTAGTGAGTAGCTGTTTGTAGTATGAAATACAACATGCACATGGAAACATAGAAGATGATCTTGGATGGATGAATCACAAATTTATTTTCAAGGTACAGACAGCATTCTTGTAAAGAATTTCATTTGTGTTCATTTACAGGTATTGGGTATCACATGGTGATCGCCAAATCCGCTGACTGCAATGTGAATGCAGTGACCGAGATCATCAAGGATTACGTCTCTGGAGCACAGATGGAGAACAATGTCGGTGCAGAGCTCTCGTATATCCTACCGGAGGAATCGGTAGATAAGTTTGAGCGTCTCTTCTCACAGCTGGAGACTCAGAAGACAGAGCTAGGGATCGATAGCTATGGTGCCTCGGTGACTACCATGGAGGAAGTCTTCCTCAAGTGAGTCGTTGTGATGAGGAAAGATTATATGAGAGAGTGAAAGAGAGAGAGAGAGAGAGCATGTGAGAGAGGATTGAGAGGGAGAGAAAGGGAGAGTGTGAGAGAGAGAGAGAGAGTCTGTAAAAGCTATGGATTGTTAGCTATGGTACCTCAGTGAGTCGTTGTGATCAGGAAAGATTCAATGAGAAAGAGTGAGAGAAAGAGAGAGATAGGATTTAGAGGGAGAGAAAGGGAGGGAGGTAAAGTAAGAGAGAGTGAAAGAGAGAGAGGGAGGGAGAGAGAGAGAGAAAGGGGAGAAGTGTGAGAGAGAGTCTTTTTGTAAGAATTAGGATTGAAGTCTTTCGCAAGTGGGTCATTTTGATAAGGAGAGATTAAATGAGAGAGAGAGAGAGAGAGAGTGGAAGAGGATAACAGGTATGGTACCTCTGTAACTACGATAGAAGATGTCTTTCTCAAGTAAATCTCTGAACAAGAAAGACAGAAGAACAAAGAGCTCAAATAAAACAATAGATAGGGTTATATTGAGCCCTAAGGACAGTGGGGTAAAATGAAGATTGTCATTGTAGAAGACATATTTTGATGACATCACAAAGGGGTTAGGGAAGGAGACAGGATATAAAACCACCTACCTCTCTCAAAAAGAATATAGGAAGATGCCCATACAGAGATGTATGAAGATTTGATTAAGACATAGATTAGGGATATAATTAGATTAAAGGTAAGATGACTTTACTAGATCAAACTTAAAAAGAGGAAAACATGAGTGGTGGGAGTCAAAGGATGTTCTGTAGAGAATGGAACAAAAACAAAAAAATCCCCACCAGTATCATGCTACATATGTTCTTTTGTATCAACAGTATATGACCATGGACAATTTTGCAAATATTAGACAAATATAATCAACGTTTTGAAACAAGAGGATGGAAAAGTACATAAACCCCTAACTAATTCACTATAAATACAGTTATAATGTAATTGAAACACATTTTCTATGACAGGGTTGGCATGAACATGGGCCAGAATGAGGAGAGTGAACCACGTTACCGAAGCACCTCCAATGCTGAAGCTAGTCTGGATAGTCTACCAAATGGAAAAACGGATGCACCTAAAGAACTGCCAGACCAAGCGTACGACAATGCAGCCTATGTTCTGGAAGAACAAGAGCTTGAATCAGGTATACAGACTGAGACATACCGGTAGACCAACTGGCCATTAGATCTCATGACCCCTCCAAACAATTGTCAGCAGGACCATTGAACTAACATTGTTATTCTGGTGGACTGTCGAAATCAACAGACAGTTTAAAAGAATATTGGTGTCTGAAGTAAAAGGAAGCAAACAAGAATGGTATTTGTAATTTTGTGATCAAGATTCTTTAGATACATTTTATCATCTGTTGGACTAAATAACATCATATTCATTGCAAATTCCTTTATATGCAAAATTGGGGTTATAAAGAGGATGGACAAACTATGTTCAACTGTGGCAGAGAGGAGTAGACAATAGGAGATCTTTTGTCTGTCCCATCTTACCAGAACCATGTACTCTCACAATCTAGAAGGGTTTGCACCTGAAGACTGGATCCAGCATCTTGCACTGGACAGGGATATTGTAGTGATGCAAGAAGAAGATTGCCAAAATCTCTTGACTAGCTAGCTGTACCTTTTTGATGTTACCCAATGTAAATATTGTATACTTTAGCTTTGTTTAACAATGACTTTCTTTTTTTCTTTCAAATCCGTTTCTTTTCATTTTACAGAAATGCAGCATGAAAGCGTTAACAGCCAAGGATCTATAATTGTTCCTGATCTGAACACAGGCATTGTGCTGTACTGGCAGCAGTTCCGTGCCATGTTCCTGAAACGAGTCCTGCACACGTGGCGCAACCTGATCCTCATCGTGGTCCAACTCTTCATCCCAATTATCTGTACCCTGTTTGCTATCCTAGCCACCAAGTTCTTGCCCTCTCCCGGTAATTCTACGCCTATCACACTCAACATGGAAACCTACGGCAAGGACACCATTGCTCCCTTCACGTCCTACGATCCATCCAGCTCAGTCATTGATCAGCTCACCAGGCAGTATGCAGACCAGTTCATCAACACTGGCACAACAGCAGTCAACGTCTCCACCAATGCTACCTATGACATGTTGGACTACCTGATTGACAGGCGAGAGGAAACCTTGTCAGAATTCTTCCGGGTTAACTTGATCTCGTCAACGTTTGATGATGTGGTCTTGCCGAGCAACGCGACGCGTGTTGAAGGTGTCGCCTTGTTCCAGGAGCAACCGTACCACGCCCCTCCCATTGCCCTCAATGCCTTGGACAATGCTCTCCTACGTTACTATCTGAATGGCAGCTACCAGATAACCACCATCAATCATCCATTGCCAAGGACGATTGAAGAACAGGCTAGTGACCAGCTTAACCTTGGGGTGCAGACAGGGTTTGCGATATCTTTCAACATGCTATTTGGGATGTCATTCCTGGCCAGTAGCTTTGTGGTCTTCCTCATCAAGGTAAGAATTAGGATCCGTTATCAAGAAGAGAAATACACTCGATGTAATGTGCAAACAAACAAACTTGTACATCATTTGCAATTCCGACCAGTTTTGCCGTAAATATACACAAGTCATTTGAGTCTAGAATCAAGTCTACTTTATGCATTTAATAATAATAATAATAATAAATAAACCTAACCTATATAGCACCAAATGCACTCTATGGAGTGCTCAAGGCGTATGTAGAAATAATTACGAATTAAACAGAAGCATTTTTACATGATTTTTAAAGAAATCGGATGTTATACACTTTTTGATGTCTTCAGAAAGGCTATTCCATAAAGTAGGACATAGGATCTCCCCCCCCCCCCCCCCAAGTTTTATAAGGTTTTAAAGAATTTGTTGAGGATACCAATATGAATCATAAGAATAATGTTCTATTTTTCTATGGATAATTTTTTGCTAACTTTCCACTGATGATGTACTGGTAATTGAAATAAGGAGTAAGATCTAATGTTTCATGTCAAATCCTTACTACTTTTTGTGTTCTTTTTCACTTCAGGAGAGTACAGTCAAATCGAAGCATGTCCAGTTCATCAGTGGTGTTCGCATCTCTAACTTCTGGTTCTCCACCTTTCTTTGGGATCTCATCAACTACCTGGTGCCCTGCATCATCTGTGTTCTCATCTTCATCATCTTCAGCATCGAAGCTTACGCTGGTATCAACAGTCTCTCGGTACTCCTCATCCTCTTCCTACATGGCTGGGCCATCATACCCCTCATGTACCTCCTCTCGTTCTTCTTCACCACCCCATCCACCGGTTTTGTCGCTCTCACCATGTTCAACATCATCTTCGGGTCAACGACCTACATTGCCGTGGAGATCTTGTCGGTGCCTGAGCTGGGGCTAGTTTACATCGCTGATATTCTGAGCTGGACGTTCATGTTCTGTCCATCGTTCTGCCTAGGATCAGCATTGTCTAACTACTATAACAACTATCAAATCGTCAAGATCTGTACCGAGAACGAAGTTGCTAGACAGCTCTGCAATTCTCAACCAGGTAATTACATAGACATGTAGCATCTCCTGCATACATGCCAACCGTTCCGATTTTAACGGAACTGTTCCGTTTTTGAAGTTTTTATAGCCCTAAAAAACGGAACGTTCCGATTTTGGGGAATTTGGCTTTCCATACATAGCATTGATCCGATCGAGTGCTGAACGGATTGCATTGCGCAAGGTGCGTGCAGCGTGCACTGATATGTACATACAGTGGCAGCGTGTTGCTGCGCGCCACGTGCACTCTGATATGTGTTTCCGTACGTAACATTTCCGTACGTAAATACTTGCGCTGGCAAATCTCGTAAGTATAATTTCTATACGTTTGCATGCGCATATCAGCATGCATGCATTCGCTATCGCGGCTAGCGCACTGTATAGGGTCCCCATGCAAAGTACGTGTTTCGAGGTACCGTATACTTTGTGATTTGTGATTTGTCTCGGAAGAAAATCTGTCAAAATGAGCGGAACAGCAGCAAGACAAATTCAGAAGTACAAACAGGAATACAAGGAACAATTTCCCTTTATTAGAGCAAGCACAAAAGGGGAGGAATATGCATACTGCATTTATTGTCGGCAAGATGTCTTGTTCTGCTGACATTGATTTTGACAACCTCATTTACATGTAGCTCAATGAGTTACAATAATTTTGGATTGTTGACTGTTGTCTGGAAAGTTGAATACCATTATTGCCAGTCTCATTTTATGCATAGATCTATGTCATGTATAATTATTTAAAAAGTAACTAGACTTAAATGCATCACTTTGCATGAGTGGCTAATTAAATCTAGATCTATGTCTATTATCTGCTCTGCCTCTGCCAAGGATAAATTAAAATGTGGAATTCACTTCAATCACTTTTTTGTTTGGTATGACACAAATATTACCCATAAACTTGGGTTGAATTTTAGGGGAAATGGTCCCTAAAATAGGCTCAGATTGCACCAGAGAGCATCTGGAAACCCAGAGCTTCCAGGGCCCTAAAGCGGGCCCTGGACCCCGGCTAAAAGTACTTCGCGCTTCGCGCTCGTGATGTGCGCTTTGCGCACATAGTGTACAGATTTCTGATTTTCAAATGTTGGCATGTATGCTCCTGGTGAAATGCCCGTATGATAGATTTGGCTTTTGAGCTGAATTCTTTGTTTTTCATTCATTTGTTAAAGGGAATCATAATCTTGATATTTTCCAGAAAAAAATGTTTCTTTGAAATTAATTCAAAAAGTATTTACAATATATCCTTTGAAAATTGCAAACTGAACATGTGTGAAGTCCAGAGATAATCAGTCCTGGAGAAAATTAGACCACCATGAAAACAGAATATTATTGTTTGGTATCTGTTAAGACTAGTATTACTTTTTAATTCGGAATGAACCACTGGCTGTAATGAATTATACTTTTTAGAATGATGATTTATAATTCCTTAGAAGTTAGAACTCGGTACAATAAAATCTAAAGAGGTTTAAGAGGTATGATAGATTGTATACTGTTTACATGTTTTTTTTTTCAATTCCAAATTAACTTTCACCAGACATCCATTTCCAAGAGAACATGTATGCTTGGGAGGAGCCTGGTATCGGGAAGTTTTTGATCTTCCTGGCAATAGAGGGAGTCCTGTACTTTGTGCTGGTCTTCATCTACGAGTTGGGATGGTTCAGGAATCTCAGATACTTGCTGCAGAAGAAGAGGGCCATCAATGTGATAGAAGATACACCAGCTAACACTGTGAGTTACAAAGACAGTAGTGATGATGATGATGATGATAATGGGGACCGTGGTAGTGATGTTGGTAATGGTGATGATGGTGGAGTTGATGATTATATTTATAATGACAATGATGGTGATGGTGATTGTTGTGATAATGATCTTGATGGTGGTGTTGATGATCATGAAGACGATGAAGAGGATGAGGGGTGGGTTGTTGATGCTAATATTGGTAATGATGATGATGGTGGAGTTGATGATTATGATGGTGATGGTAATGTCACTGACTGTATTGGTGATTGTTGTGATATTGGTGTTGCTGATGATAATGATGGTGATGAATACTCTGGTTAGAATATACACTTAAAGCCCCACTGCACTACTTAAAGCTACTTGCTCCCTCTCTATAGAAAACAATGCCTAAGCGATGACCATCGTTCCCCCATGATCCTCTTTTTCTTATGTTAATTGAGAGCTGAGTTGATGAGTTAACCACCTGTCAGTGACTACGCTAGGTGGTCTAATCCTTCCTGGCCAAACGAGTGCAGACGGGCTTTAAAGGTACTATGTCTCATTTGCAGGCCAAAAAATGAAAAGGTTAAACTCCAACGGCATTTGAAAGTAAATACTAATTTAGAACTTCCCTAAAATTAGGGGGGCTTGAAAATGTCTTTAAGTGGGAAAATGAGGACTAGAGAAAAGGGACATAGTATCTTTAAGACTAATGCACATTTTTCCATTTCACCTGTACCTCTTTGTGAAGGAGGATGAAGATGTTGCAGCAGAGAGGAAGCGTATCCAGACCACGCCCAAAGAAGAGCTCTTCAGAACCAACGTCCTGGTGATGGAGGATCTCCGTAAGATCTACCCAGGATCCAGGAGGAAGGCTCCGTTGGTGGCTGTCCATGGGACCTCCCTGGGGGTGCCTCCCAGGGAATGCTTTGGGTTGCTAGGGGTTAATGGAGCAGGGAAGACCACTACGTTCAAGATGCTGACAGGGGATGAGGATGTGACGGGAGGAGAGGCGTACGTTGAAGGCTTCAGTATCAAGGATGATTTGCAGATGGTAGGTGATTCTGGCATTGTTGGTCAAACAGTTTTTGAGCGTCAAGTAACGCCTGGGTAGAATGCTCCACAGGGAGTGGGCAAGTACTGAATCAGATGACCGGGGTAATAGCATATCTGTAAAGCGCTATTAAGTGCTATATGAAAGCGGAATATTATTATTATTATTATTCTGTTGTTAAGCAGTTCAGGGGGGGGGATACAAAGATATTTTGTGAATGAGTGAATACTTATTTTGGAACAAGATCCAAACATATTGGACAGGAAATTGCCTTCTTATTATACACTTTAAATACTTGAAAATTGGAATAGAAACATGTAGGACCAAGATGGACATGTATATGTAAAAATGAGAGTAGTTTATTCTATGCATCCCTAAAAGCCATTAATAAACTAGCTATTTTCTGAGATCAGACTTTCTGACCGATTGAACTACACAACTCCTTACATTCCCTACACCATTTGTTCAGCAGTCAAGTATAAATGTTTTACAGTGGTGAACAATGTTGAACACTTCCCTTGTAGAATGAGATAATGTATTAATTACAATTCTTAGAAGTCTCCACAGTGGAATATCTACCAGGAAATCTATCATGTTTCATTTTAAGTTCCTTGTCAGTATTTTGGAAGATTTACAAGCTGTCTGCTTTTTCATGAAATAGGTTCAGCAGCGTGTTGGGTACTGCCCTCAGTCTGACGCCTTGATTGATCAGATGACATGCAGGGAGACATTGTTCATGTATGGTAGACTGAGAGGTATGCCTGAGGTTAGGATACCACCTCAGGTTCATAAGCTGCTTCATATCTTCAGACTGGAACCTCATGCTGATAAACAAGCCAAGGCACTCAGGTAAGATAACAATTGTGCATAATTTTGAAGTTATAGAAAGTAGGATATTTTTGTTGGAGAGCATCCTATTGGCTGAAAAGATGCCATGTGACTCTTGACATTTTGTTATATGTGCAAGAGCATGCTATGTAACAACTTTTTTTCATGGTAAAATGCAAACAAAATAAAATACGACTTTGCACCGCTCTTCCCTGTGTATGCCCATTGCTAGCATTGTCTTAGCTGCACGCATCTGACGCCTGAATCCAAAGGATCGCAAATACCCTCAATTTTATATAACAAATATTGCGTGCGTCTGTTGTTCAATATACCATATATTCACCTCCAAATTAAGAATTTATCAGTTTTCCCAAGAGGTCTTTATATACAGGTTTCTTTGTATATTGCATTTTTTCCTTGGCTATAGTATAAGTTTCAAATCTTTAAAAAAAAAGAGGCAAGTGGGGAAAAAAGCTTAAGAATTTCATAATAAAATTTCATATTTATATTCATAAATCCAGAAATTCATGGAATGAAATGCAAAGTACACACTAACAGTAATGCCATGTAACAATTTCTTTTTTAAAGATTATGTTTCACTTTCATCAATCTTCATAGAAATTGCTATCATTCAGGCCATAACTATTTCAACACCTCAATCTTAACAACGTTTGTTTAATTTGTGTACTAGCTCTTTCATATGTATTTCCATCTTTGTTTATTAACAATGTTTTCTACTGGAATCTATTTCTCTCCCTCTTCCATGTGTAGTGGCGGTAACAAGCGTAAGCTGAGTACAGCCATAGCCCTGATAGGTGATCCACCCATCGTCTTCTTAGATGAACCATCCACCGGTATGGATCCGGTTACTAGGAGGTTGCTATGGGATGCACTCTGTAAGGTGCGAGATGAAGGCAGGTGCATCATCTTAACATCACACAGGTATGACAAAACATCAATTGATCTCTAAAATTATGTGTCACATATTTAACTAAGTATTAAGTTATTATCTCTTTTGTTATTTAAAAAGTATTGAAGCAATTCTTTTCTTTTAACACACAAAACCTTCATTACATAGTTTATCCAGATTACAGTATACTTAAGTACATCTACATGAAATGTACATGTTATTTGTAAAGTGTACAGTGTTTGATATTTAAGCAGAGACATTAGCATCATTGCTTTAGTTTATTTTCATACCAAAGTTTTCTTGTCTAGACTTCTTGTTACATATAAGTTTGTTAATAAAAAGTTACATTGATTGAAATTGAGGATATACTGGTGGTTTTGTTTATATCTTCTTCCTCAGCATCCATGTTCTTGCTCATACTAATGTATTGTGGCATAAGGAATCCTTATAGGTGAAGTACAGACCTTGGAAAATCTATCAGTCTGTCTCTGTCTATCTCTTCTCTTTTAAGATCCGGAGGGGTTCAAATTTGAGGCTAAATCATACATCCTGTAATAGATGGGTGTAGTGTAGTGATATGACAAATATTGTGCATTTCTTGGCTTTGCCAAATAATTACTGAGAGAGAGAAAAAAAATATTTATAATGATCTATGGTCTCCTAATGTCCTCGACAGCATGGAGGAGTGTGAAGCCCTGTGTACCAGGCTTGCTATCATGGTGAATGGAGGCATCAAGTGTCTAGGATCAACGCAGCATCTTAAGAGTCGCTTCGGTCACGGCTACACCCTCCTTGCCAAGGTAGCCATCACCATAGAGGGCGGTATTCCAGATCTACAACCTCTCAAGAATTTCATCATGGCCGAGTTTCCAGGTGAGATGAAGATTTTGATAGGATTTGTTTTGATTATTAGACCCACTTGTGGCCCAGATTTTGATGGTAATCCGTCAGTTGGAGTTGGTCTGGCAGTGTGTCACGGCACATCAGTACTATCAAACAGGAGAGTTGTCAAAGTAATCAACGCGTAAAGTGTACCAATCAACCAAAAATGTTTTGTTTTGTATGTTATGGGTTCCATGTCCCTCTACTAAATTAAAATATAAGACCTTCAAATATTTCTTCTATAAAGAATTACATTTCAAGCCCTTTTATTTTGAAGGAAGTTCTAAATTAGTATTATCTTTCAATTGCCATTGGCATTTAACTTTTTAATTTTTTTGAAAAACATGTAATGATCCCCCGACCAACAAAAGTTTCCTGTATCATTTTGGTCTCATTCTATTTTCTGCCATCAGGGAGCACTGTGAAAGACGAGCATCAAGGGATGGTCCACTACCACATCACCGATCCATCACTAACATGGGCAAAAATATTTGGGACTATGGAAAGGGCGAAGACCATCTATAACATAGAGGACTACTCGGTCAGTCAGACCACGTTAGAACAAGTCTTTGTCAACTTTGCTAGGATGCAGAGGGAGGATCTCAATCTCTCATAGACATAGAGGCTATTTTCATATCCACACAAATATATTATTTTTTAGTATATATTGATGACAATGTGACAAAATGGAATATTTCAGAAATGATGATTAGGGTATTTTGCATTTAATAAGTGACTTTGAAATGAAATTATGAAGCTGTAAAATGATTGACAATTAATCATGAAGAATAATAGTATACCAGTCTCCGATTTTTGCAATATGTTATGATTTTGTGTAGTTTATACTGTACATAATGCCAAAGACTAATTTTTTTTTAAACTTCTGTCATAGACTTATATGCATTGATATTTTTAGATACATGTAATATATATTTGAATAATATATGTTCTTAGAGTTTACAGTATAAGGTAAAATTAGAGTATAGTATCGTTATTTCTTATCATCAAATTCATATTTTCTTTTGATTGTTCATTGTAAGATAATAAGAAAATACAGAGAGCATGGATATGCATAATTGTAATTATTTGTTGATTGGTGCAGCTGATACATGTTGATGTAGTCGCATGAAATGAAATGTCATATTTAGTGGCACATGTAATATAACAGACCAAGAGAGAAACCAAGAACTACCTGGGAGGGTAACATTAAGATGTAGAGTGGGATGTTGACACCCTAGGGAGTGTACTAGGATGGCAGAAAACAGAATTGTATGGAGAATGTTGCGATCAACCTCCAAGTTCAGAGAAGATACCTTGATAGATAGAATATGTGTATTCTAAAACTCGAGCATTCCAATAATGTAAGTACAGGTACATTTAATGTACAGTTTTGAACTCATGTGTGATGACATTCGTAGACATGCAAGAAGAAAACCGACATGAAAAGCTTTTTCTGTTCCTAATGACAAGAGCTGTCATTTTTATCTCTGAACAAACTCTTTTCAAATCTGGTAGATTTGGTAGATTTTACAGCTGTTATTGTGATGTTTCAACATTATGCTTTGTATAGTGTATATAAGTAGTTGGTATATTGTCCCAATGCATCCAGCTCTCTTCTGGATGTACTCTCTTGTTTTTTGCCTTTTTTTCTTCTTCAAAATTTACTGCTCTCATCTGGAGCATGGTCATAATTCCAAACTAGATGTAGATAAA
The DNA here is from genome assembly GCF_000002235.5 of Strongylocentrotus purpuratus. Lineage (NCBI taxonomy): Eukaryota > Metazoa > Echinodermata > Echinoidea > Camarodonta > Strongylocentrotidae > Strongylocentrotus > Strongylocentrotus purpuratus. Next base: position 3,545,722 of record NW_022145599.1, on the reverse strand, counting down.
GATGTAGAAATTTCTCTTCATTGTTTGCATACTGTACCTGAAGCCCGTTAGTGAACAGTGGAATACATGTATGTCAAGTTTTCATCGCAGCGCATCGGTATCTTTTTAGTTCCCAAAAACATTTGTGTCACCTGTACACCTGTTGTATTACCTCAATTTTTTGCACATTGGGTATCAGTAGTACTGTATAATTGTATGTCAACATGCGTTTAGTGTGCCTTTTATTTACAGTGGCTTATTCTAGGGAAACTAGTATATTAATTATGCAATTTTGTATCAGTCAAATTACTTGCGATGTTACTGTATATGTATATGTTTTGATCAATTAGAAAAGAAATGAACCTCTTATAGAATTATGAGAAATATTGTTTATATTAATTTATGAATAAACTTGTCTGGTAATTCACTGCACAGTGTATTTCTTATTCAGCTCTGCACATGTATTTCATTGTAGGCCTATGTGGAACATATATCAAAGTGCAAATGTACTACTGTATGTCAGTCGTGAGATGTCCTTGAACTGTTGAATGTGTATGCTCTTTCACAGGTTTCTGCTGAGTATGGAGGACCTGAAATACAGGTATATCAGAAGAAGAAAAATGTGACTTTATATCAAAGGGCATTTGTGATTTATGCTATTATTCCTAATGCATTTTTATATTATTTACCAACCAATTTATACACCTTTAAGCCTGTCTGTACTAGTTTGGCCAGGAGGGATTAGACCACCCAGGATGGTCACTGACAAGTGGCTATCTCATCAACTCAGCTCTCAATAAACATAAGAGGATCACGGGGGAACCAATGGTCACCGATTAGGAATTGTTTTCTATATAGAAGGAGCAAGTAGCTACCTACAAGTAGTACAGTGGGGCTTTAAGTGAACACAATTAGTAGATAAGGTTAAATCCTCAATCAGAATTTCACAGTATCATCAGATTCTTTTGTTGTTTTATTATTTTTTAAATGATGAAAGTGGTTTTATCGTAGTGTAAGAGATACATTTATTCTTAATTTAATGGCATATCGAGGTTCCCATAGACTGTCTTATGTTGGACTTGGCATTGGTCTCTCAAGGGAAGTGCAAATCGTGGTCACAAATCTACAGAATTGACATTTTTGTATGGTTCATTGTTGAAGGAAAAAAATAGTGAGAGATCATAATTTTACATCTGGTTCAAGACTTTTTAGGGGCATAAATTGTCCACCATAGTACAAGTACAAGACTTAAGTATAATTGAATTTGAGTATTTTTTCCCCCTCTTCAACAATGAACCATAAAAATCTGTATGAAAGATATTTTTATATTGATTTTATCTTTAATATAACCTTTGCTAGGTGAATAAAATGTGAAATGATAATGTTTATTCAATTCTATATGTTATGCTAAAGAGGAGTAGTGTGTGTGTCATTTTGCCAACATGTTCTGTAGTTCAGTTGCTCACATATTTCATATCTTTATTACTTATGTGTACATGTTCATCTGTCATTTTCGAGAACATTAAAAATCTAATTATATCATCAATTACTAGTCGCCACCATCAACACAATCATAAGCCCCCCCCCCCCCCCCCCCCCCCCCACTCTCCCAAACCAATTTATTAGCATCAGAAATACCAGTGACATGTACCTACACCACTCTAAACCGTCATGGTTTTTAACGTTTGCAGGCCAAAAAATGAAAATAAGGTCAAGGTTAACGACTATTAATTGTCGAATTGACTTAAGAGCTATAGAGCCAGTAAAGTAATAGTCTGATTTTCAGACCGTTGTACCGAAATGGTCGTACGTTTTATGCTGCGCAAAAATTCAATCAGTTTGTATGTTATTACCAAAGAAGAAAACGAGCCAGTCAGTCACTTAATAGTGTCCGACAGTGAAGTCTAGCAAGTAAACGGGTTTCTTTGCATAATTAGAATATAAGGACGCTGCTAACGTTTAAATTTCACAGATAGGACATACACAACATATTCATAATTCCTGCAAAGTTCTACAGAATTTATCTTTAAAGACCGTCACCACTACTGGGCCAGAAGAGATTAGACCACACAGCGAGCCAGCGAGGTCACCGTGACAGGTGGCTATCTCATTAACTCAGCTCTCATTTAACATAAGAAAAAGAGGATCATGGGGGACCTACAGGCACCGATTGGGGAAGTTTTCTATATAGAGGGAGCAAGTAGCTTCAAGTAGGACAGTGTGCCTTTAAGGTACTAAGATCCAGAAATGTGAAGCATTAAGATTTACTTTTACACCCCTTTGAGCAAGTGCTTGCCCATCACTCCAAATTTGTGTACATCGACAATTTTGACATACAGCCATAGAAAACAAATTATTAGACCAAGCTCCTTTTATTGAGGTATCTATGCATCATTGTAACAAACAATTGTCGTACTTCCTTGATTGCATAACATATTTCAGCAATGGTACCTGTATTTCATGTCCTTACCACCAAATCAAAATTACCAGTAGCCTTTTGTGGTCTAATAATTCCATTCCCAAGGCTGTATGTGTAGAAGATTGAACACAAAGAACAGTTGAGGCCGGCTGGTTATGATTTGCACAATATTTATAACAGCTTCATTAAAGTTCTGAGTATAAGTCAACAGTGTATTAATGAAAGATTACATAGATATAAGTTCCATGATTTTGCTTCAAGCTTTCACAAGTTTGACTACTCTACTGAATAATATGACATAATAAAATATGGTACATAAACATGGACAATGCAGCAAGCACACTTGCGAGTGAAGCTTTTTCTCAACAGAAAACATGTATTTGAAAAATGAACAAATAACCTGACATTGTCATTAGTTACAAGTATAGAAATGTAACTTGAAGAAATGTGTGGTACAAGACTCATACTTTCAGTTGCTTTATAAACAAATACACATATCTTCATCCCAATAGTGGCTTAATTGAGATTTTGTTTCCAGTTTAATTGTTCTATAAGGCCCATTTAGTCGGGTATTATACTGCTTTTTAAAAAAAATTGACTAGAACAGCAATAAATGAAATGTCACAAGCATATGACACATGACATTTTATACTAAGATTTTTAAAAATCATGTAAATTTAATAATTGCAGGCTATTTTCCAACCTGTGACGTACATATCCGAACAGCAAAATTAAAAAAAGTATTTAAAAGGTGATTGTTTTTGGTTGTTACCCCAGTTTCTACTAAAACTCTTTTATTTAATCATCCTAATGTAAATCACAATTTCCACAAAAAACAGAAGCCCTTCTAGCGAGTCCATAGAATATTATCGCTTCCTTGCATCCATCTTCTTCTTTCCATAGTCCATCTTCCTTCCATAGTTGCGCTTCTTTTGACCTTTAGGGATAGAGTTGAACCTCTCTTGTAGCTCCATATATTTTCTCTTGTTATACCTGTGTGGAAAGGGAGACATATATGTTAGTTACAAACAGTCATATTCTTAATAACAGCAGTCCATTTCCACTAGGACATACTAGTATTCTAATGACTGAGAAGCAGTATTTTGCTGGGGGTAATCAAACAAATTCAAATAAAGATTATAGAATTACACAGAAACTATATCTTTAAACATCACCATCTTTGTTAACTTATAGTTTTGTATTAAAGCCCCATTGCACTACTTATAGTAGGGAGGTGTAACCCCCCCCCCCCCCCCCCTGGCCAAACTAGCACACATGGGCTTTAAGTTTCAGGATGAAACACTAAAAATCGGTTACTATGTGAAATCATAAATACATGAATAGTACAACACAGGCATATATGTATGCTTTGGTATCTCTGTGAAACATATGACATGTGTACTGCACATTTTTTGTTTTATTTGACGAATACGTCTTTTCCCTATCCAGAATGTAACAGGGGCTGGAATGTATGTGAAGTAGACATTTAATTGGCTATTCAATACTACCCTGAATTCATCAAGGTTAAGAAATCTTTTGATTGGGCAGATGAATCATGGATTTCTTTACAAATGTAACATAATTTCCAACCTGCCTTTGACGACATTTTTGGAAGAAATTGCAATAACACAAGATATGAAAATATATAAATGTAAAGCAATACTTATTTAGTTTCCCATTTGGTCATGTAAATAGTAAAACTTTCATAATTGCAGGGTACTGTATGCCTTCTATCGGACTCTCCTACAAAAAACACTTCCTGAAGAATGAAACAAGGACAAATATTATTTCCAATGAAAAAGATTTTCCAGTAACTTACCTCCTCGTATCTGAATCTGCCAGTAATTCATCCACCAGGGTTTGCTTGCGTTGTTTCTTTGGAACGCGAGAATGGTAGAAGTCTACAGGGTTGTCCACAACCGTACCAATCTGGTAAGAACAAGAATATTGGTATTAAAAAAGTACATGGACATATTCAGACAATGCATTTTGAAACTTGAAGCAAATGGGAAGCATTCAGCATTTCAGGAGCTAGAACGATACTCCTCCACATACATGTAGGAAGACAAAGATTGAGAAAGCTCACAAATGTTTTGCACCTTTTCACAACCTTCTCCTTATGGTATGGGCTATCAGTGTTATCAAAAGCATTAGCCTCTAAGCATCTCAGCACAATTACAAAATGCATTCAGAAAAAGTGGAGATAAAAAATTCAAAGTTTTCTTTAACATCAAATTTTTAATTTACCAGAGACTTTCTAATATGCTTTTTCAAGCAGTTTAACATAGATTTTATATACACGTTAACCACATCAACGCTGGTTAAATAGCGTGAACAATAAGAAATCTACTCATCATATTACATACAGATACAATTGAAATACATACCTGGACAAACTTTGGGATAGCTGCCATATCATTGCTTTTGTAGAATCTCTTTGGATCGAGAGTCGATCTCATCCGAATCACCTTGATGTCATTCCGTAGCTCCTCCGTCATCTCTGGAGCCTTCATGTTGAACCACCCATCTCCCTTCGTTGACTCTCGCTCTTGCTGTTTGGGGGTAATTGAGTAAATGAGTAGGTGTAACTATTGAACTGAAATCTAAAATCTTCTTAGTTTTAAGTGCTTCAAAAGACTATTCAAGAAAACACGATAATTATTTTAAAATGTAAATGTAGAGTCAAACATGCTAGTAACCATCAGTACTACAGACAAACATCATTTATTTCATTGTCAAATCCATATTTCTTTAGGGGATTTCATGAGCTCCCACTAATATTTGCTGCTACTGGTATTTCTGATGACAAACTGATACTCAGATTGTCACCATCAGGCGCGGATCCAGGGGGGGCCGAGCGGGCCTTGGCCCCCCCCCCCCCCCCCCCGCAAAAAAAAAAAAAAAAAAAAAAAAAGAGAAAAAGGAAAAGAAGCGAAAGGGAAAGAGGAGAGAAAGGGAAAGAAAGAAGAGGAAGAAGAAAAGAAAAGGGGGAAGAAGGAGATCGGGGGGTCGAAAGGGCTTTGCCTCCCAGGCTGTTGACCCCCCCCCCCCCCCATAAAACAAATAAGAGAGAAGGAAGGAAAGGGAAAGGAAAAGAGGAGATACTGGCGTACTGATAGGGAGGGGGGGGGGGGGGTTAGTGGAAATCAAATTCAAATGTGGTTTATTTCTAATTCCACAACGGTGGATTACAAATAATGCTGAAATTACATCATTTCCTCACTTTTTCCTCACTTTTTAGTAAATTATACGTTTGTATGTGTTTGTTGGAAAATGACCAATTCCTAAATTTGCAGCCAGGCAAGAAATATGATTCTTGAGATTCCTACATGTCAGGGCCCGAGGTACGGTGGGGATCGGGAGCCTCGAGCTCTCCCCCCCCCCCCACACTTTGTTTGAAAAAGTATATTAAAGAGAAATAAAATAGAATGAGAGCAAGAAAGAAAGAATAGTTAACTGCCAGTGTTAACAAATAATGAGGCATCAAAATATGCTCATCTGACCGTGATTAAATGCCTAAAACCCCTAAGCTTCCGTGGGCTCTGCCCCCTGGATCCCACCAAGGGCCCTACGGCGGGCCCTTAGATGCTCATCTGACGGTAATTTAATTCCTAAAGCCCCTGATTTTTGGGGGGCTCCGCCCCCTGGACCCAACGCCAAATAGTTACCTGCCAGTGTCACGAAATAATAAGGTATACAAAAAAAAAATATGCTCATATGACCTTAATTAAACGCCTAAAACCTCTGAGCTTCCGGGGCCGGCTTCGCCGCCGCCCCAGACAAGGATTAACAATCGAGAACGGTACAGCGAATCGTCTTTTTTCTCTCATAATCTTATGAAACGTGAAGCTTTCGCGCTTTGCGCGGGAGGGGAACCTAAATTCAGACAAGGATTCAGAGGCGAGAACAGTTATACCAATCTTTTATGATTTAATAAAACGTAAAAGCTTCCGCGCTTCGCGCGGAATGGAGGGGGGGGGAACTTAATTCCGACGAGGATTATTTTCGAGAGCGGTACAACGAATCGTCTTCTTTCTCTAATGATTTAATGAAAATTAAAAGCTTCCGCGCTTCGCGCGGGAGGGGGGAACCTGAATTCAGACGAGGATTAAGAGTCGAGAACTGAACAGCAAATCGTCTTTTTTCTCTCATAATCTTATGAAACTTTAAAGCTTGAGCGCTTCGCGCAGGAGGGGGGGGGGGGAGGGGACCTGAATTCAAACGAGGATTAAGAGTCGAGAACGGTACAACGAATCGCCTTCTTTCTTCAATAGTTTAATGAAACGTCAAAGCTTCCGCGAATCGCGCAGGAGGGGGAGGGGGTAAACTAAATTCAGACGAGGATTAAGAGTCGAGAACTGTACAACGAATCGTCTTGTTTCTTTAATGATTTAATGAAACATAAAAGCTTCCGCGCTTCGCGCGGGAGGGGGGAGAATCGAAATTCAGACGAGGATTAAGAGTCGAGAACTGTACAGCGAATCGTCTTCTTTCTCTAATAATTTAATGAAACGTAAAAGCTTCCGCGCTTCGCGCGGAGGGGGGGGGGGAGGGAACTGAATTCAGATGAGGATTAAGATTCGAGAACGGTTCAACGAATTGCCTTCTTTCATATAGTTTAATGACACGTCAAAGCTTCCGCGCTTCGCGCAGGAGGGGGAGAGGGAGGGGGGAACTGAATCTAGACAAGGATTAAGAGTCGAGAACGGTACAACGAATCGTCTTCTTTCTCTAATGATTTAATGAATCGTAAAAGCTTCCGCGCTTCGCGCGGGAGGGGGGGGGAGAATCTAAATTCAGTCGAGGATTATTTGAAAACGGTACAACGAATTGTCTTTTTTCTCTAATGATTTAAGGAAACTTAAAAGCTTCCGCGCTTCGCGCGGGAAGGGGGGAGAATCTAAATTCAGACGAGGATTATTTTTCGAAAACGGTACAACGAATTGTTTTTTTTCTCTAATGATTTAAGGAAACTTAAAAGGGGGGGGGAACCTGAATTCAGACGAGAATTTAGAGTCGAGAACTCTACAACGAATCGTCTTCTTTCTCTAATAATTTAATACATCCTAAAATTTTCCGCGCGTCGCGCGATTGGGGAAAAACTAAATTCAGACGAGAATTATTTTCGAAAACTGTACAACGAATCGTTTTCTTTCTCTAATAATTTAATAAATCCTAAAATTTTCTGCGCGTCGCGCGAGAGGGGTCCACGATTTACAAGCATCGCTTCACAGTGGACCTCTCCGTTTCCAGCTTAACATTAATAAATTATTTTAAGCAGCAATATTTCTTGATATTCAAATATGTAATTCTGTTAAATTCATATTTTGTATTGCATGGTTACTACTTTGATTGTTTATTGTAATGATATTTCTATGAATACTGTATTCTTTTGCTGGAAATGAGAAAAAATAAAATTGAATTGAATTGAAAAAGAGGGGAAAAACTAAATTCAGACGAGAATTATTTTCAAGAACTGTACAACGAATCGTTTTGTTTCTCTAATGATTTAATGAAACGTAAAAGCTTCCGCGCTTCGCGCGGGAGGGGGGGGGGGGGGAGAATCTAAATTCAGACGAGGATTATTTTCGAAAACGGTAAAACGAATCGTTTTTTTTTCTCTAATGATTTAAGGAAACTTAAAAGCTTCCGCGCTTCGCGCGATAGGGAGGGGGAACATGAATTCAGACGAGAATTTAGAGTTGAGAACTGTACAACGAATCGTTTTCTTTCTCTAATAATTTAATAAATCCTAAAATTTTCGGCGCTTCGCGCGAGAGGGCAAAAACTAAATTCAGACGAGATTTATTTTCGAGAACGGTACAACGAACCGTCTTCTTTTTCTAATAATTAAATGAAACGTCAAAGCTTCCGCGTTTCGCGGAGGAGGGAGGGGGAAATTCGCCCCTCCCTGCACCGACCCCCCCCCCCCCCCCCCCCCGCATCACGTCACTGTTGGTCACCATTACGTACCAATATTTGGCTCGCATAATTTCAAATTTGGGCCCCCCCCCCCTAAGAAATCCTGGATCCGCGCCTGGTCACCATGTGTTTTGCTAATAATGATGATACTCCTTGTTAAAGACTTACAAAGTTACTAAATAGCATATTAACATGTGGGAGAATACATTACTTTGAATGCAATCAACAGTGAAAGGGTTAAAGTTAAAGTTAAATGAAACTTCACAATGTTTCAGCCATTGATGAAAGAGACGACAACCAACACACAATTATGGTCACAAATGGTGTGCTATAACAGCACCATGGTGGAATATATCACAAGAGAACTGGATCATTCTTAAAGACTTGAACAGTATTTTACCTTTCTCTGCTTCTTCAGCTGTCTCATTCCAATCTTGTACGGAGGTATGCTGTGCTTCTTCTCAAAATCTGGAGTTAACACACTCTTCTTTATCAGCTGCAAAACAGAGAGAAAATGCAAGTTCAAAGTCGTCTAGTATAATACACCAATTAATCTTAATATGTGCATTAACTGTGCATGATGCCACATATATGTAACAATTAATATTTCTTATTTTTGCTTAAATTGTAATTCTATACTGGAACAGATGATCTAAAGAGGCTCTCAAGCCACAGAAGAACATATAGAATAATTTGATTTTTTTTTTTAATTGTTAAAAATGTCCCATTATCTTCCTTCGGAATGTCAAGAGAAATCTTGTAGGAAAGAGAAAATATAATGGATCATTTTGAACATATTTTCAAAAGACATAACAGTTTACATGTTCTTCCATGACTTGAGAGCTTCTTCTGACTTGCCAGATAAGGGAGTGAATGAATACTGTACTTACCTCATCTTTCTGGCTCTTGAGAAGGATATTTTCCACAGCCGTCTTGCTTGACATAGCATCCTCTCCATCCAGATTGATATAACAATCTCCCAGGTCCATACCGACATCAATCTCACAGGGAGCAGCTAATGAGGGCAAGCTGCAAAGAAAAAACAAATAATTTCCGTAATTCAGAAATTCTCTTTATCAAAAGAATGTGTACATCCTATGCTCGTTATTCGATAACACCAAGTAATCGATCAAAAAAACTTTACTTTGATATTTTCCTTGCACATATTAATTTTATAGGGTGATTAAACCTTAAGTTCCTCAACATTAAAATTAAAGAGGAGATATATCAAAGGCTAAACAAAAAAGTTGAAATTACACATTTCTGATTTTACTTCTTCATGGGTTGAATTTCCTCAGACATTTTTTTGTTGTTGGAACTACTTTGTGTCAAAACAAAAACTATAGAGAAAAAAAAATGAAGAAAGGAGGCAAGGAGAGAAAAGAAGAAACAGTACCAGTATTAATAGTTGGACAAGAAACTAACAATTCTTTTTTCATTAGCATATTTGTAAAGATTTCATTAAGTGTTCTCAAGGCTCCAGCAATACTGCATCATTCCGAAATGTGATGCTGAGGCACTTCAGATATTCTCTTGATTAGAGTCGATTGTTTTTTTCAGGAAAAATTTCAGTAAATAAAACATATTCTGTCTAGACCTATTTATAATAAGAAAGAGCAGAACAAGATCTCTTGCTTTAAAATGATCTAAATAATTTTCAAAATCTTCTACATTTTTATTTTCTCAAGCGTGAATGGTATCTAAGCATTCAGTCTTTGTCTGTGTCACCTTAAATACAAATAACATTTTCACATCATGATCATCCAAGTCAGCAACTCAACTGTATTCATAGTTCCAGCTCGCATGCAATTGCACTCAATTTCAACTTCAAAATACCTCACATCACACCATCAAACCGCCATTGCTGTATAAATTCATAGCACATGTGATCTAACTAAGAGTAAGAATCAGACGTAAAGATACATGTAGCCAGTTCTATTGAACAAATTTAAATAAACAACATAAAATTATGTTTAACAAACTGTAGACTACACATTCATTTATCATGTATCAACACTCCGGCCATGCGGCCAGGGAGCTCCGCCGCCTACGCCACGGCGCGGCAGAGCTCCCTGGAGCTGGAGCTGGAGCTGGACACTCGGTCCAGTTAAAATGTGCCTGGGTCTACCTTTTCTTCTCCTGTGAAAGTTTCTGCTTGCTATGTTTGTTTTCACTACTTTTCTTTGATAAAGATGAATTGTCACCACGTTCAACGTTCTCAGAGTCAGACTCTTTCACATTTGTTTTGATTTGTCCATGTCTAATTTTTGTGGAGCTGCCGACTTTATCTATCACAAAACTCGACGGGAATTCAAATTCTGAGTCATTCTCGTCATTTTCCGAGTCACCATTATCCACATTTAATCGAAAATCTGGCTTGGAGTCAATGACAAACTGCGGGAAAGAGTCATTTGAGGCATCCGAATCATCGTCCTGTTCATCCGTCCTCGTATCCTCTAGCTCAACGTCTTCCTCCCCCGAAGTTTCGGGTGCTTTCACAACCATCGATCGCTTCCTAGCGGCAGCTGTTCTGTGAGACTTTTGAACAAACAATTCTGTCTCCTCTCCAGTTTCTAATCCTGTTTTACTGCCAGCTTCCTTCGCGGTGGATGATTTGGAAACTTTCTGCTGCACTTTCGATTCACTATCTCTGTTTTTTCGTGTTGATTTTCCTTCTGTCTTCTTGGGACTTCGTCCACGTTTTGCTCTAGTCAAAGCCATGTTGCCAATATTTATTATGGTGTCTTTCAAAATCGAACAAAATAAGATTTTCCCAGCTTTTACTCCAAAACAGTTCCACCGGCTCCCCTTTATGTTAACCGGGTGGCATATAAAAGACAACGTAATATGAAATAAACATTGACTGTATTTCAATTATAATACTCATGTAATTTCATCTTTAAAGAATGTCCTTATTTTTTATATAAAAAGTTTCAGTATGCAACTATGCATATAGGCTCCACTAACAGCTTGTAAAAGTTGTATATGCTCTTTTCTTTCCTAATTTTCCGCTTTTCTTCAGGCTCTACTTCTTTTTTAACTGACTTTATCTTTTTGACCACGCACAATAATCATTGGGAGGGGTCGGCGTTTCGCCCACCTCCCGATCCGCCTATAAAATCCGCCTGCGACTTTGCGTTTTACACCCTGGCCTGGACCTTTTCCCAATAAATTTCAAGGAACCGACTGGGAAAAGTCTATCCATGACAAGATATTGCGCGCGCACGTAGCTCTTCTGCAATGCTCAACGTACGTCCTATTATTATGTCCAGTGTCGCGGTACGCGGTACATGTACTTTTGTATCGAGACGTACGAGTGAGAGAAAACAACGAATAACAACAGAAGGAAATAGAGAAAAACAATAAATAATTAAAGAACAGAGAGGAAACAAAGAATGTCATAAGCAGAGAGAGAAAACAAAAACTAACTTGAAAGAAAGAGAGAAATTAGAGAAGGAATTAATCAAAGTAAGGAAAGAGAGAAACCAAATAATATTATGGTTTTTGTGGTTTAATTCCGCCTTCTTCAGGGTTTCAATTTTTGACGTGTAGCCTACTTTCAAACCATTTGCTGATTCGGACCCCCCCCCCCTAACACACGTGTACACATATCGACACATACACAGACTACACTCGACATAATATGTGTAATGGTAATGTAATACATAAACTGTGATTTAAATATTGCACTCGTACCATTTTCTATTATTGTGGGATCACGTCTTTCATTTTTTAAATTCATGTCATTTGTTTCTAAGACCTAATTTCTCTAATTCTCTTGACCCCTCTCCCTTCATATTTGTTTTCTAAGACCTCCCCCCCCCCCCCCTCATCTCTCTTCATATTTGTTTTCTAAGACCCATTTCTCCCCCGCCCCCCCCCCCCCCCCCCATCTCTATTCATATTTGTTTTCTAAGACCTCTCTCTCTCGACCCACTCTCTCTCTCGTATGTATTTCTCAGACCCCTCTTTCTTTCTCTCTCATTAACCCCCTCTTCATATTTGTTTCTAAGGCCTCTCTCTCTCTCTTCATATTTGTTTCTAAGACCCCCCCCCCCCTCTCTTTCTCATTTCTTGATATTTGTTTCTAAGACCTCTGTCTCTCTAGCTCTCAATTCATGATATTTGTTTCTAAGACCCCCTCTCTTTCTCACTTCTTGAATTCATATTTGTTTCTAAGACCTCTGTATCTCTCTCCCTTTCTCTCTTTCTCATAAGTTAAATTCATGATATTTGTTTATAAGACCTCTCTTTCTCTCTTTTTCCATTCATCACTTTGTCTAGTGTAATGTACAGACACATAACATATAAAGGAAATTATACACCAGTTTTACATGAATTCATTTGCACTTTATTTACTGCTTTACATTCATATACTTTTTTTTTTCGTGAAGGTAATCTAATCCTTCAATGTCAGAGAAGTAATACAAAAGATACAGGAGTATGTGTATGCATAAATAGTTATATAAAGAAGAAATATGTAGTAAAAGTGAAAGCAAACAATAGTAGAAATTTGAACAGATAATTTGACAGTGTGTTAAGATTTAGATGCAAGAAATGACTATAAGAAATTTTTATTTGAAAATACATGCACATGTAGATAAAAAGAGATCTGAACATAGGCGGATTCATGGGCGCAGAGGCGTGCACCGCACTTTACTTTGGAGATAACGAACTGAATACACATAATAATGGATGATACGTGAAAATATTTTTCTTCAGCGAGTAACAATATTTCACGTATTTCGCGAAAATTGATCATCCAATATTATAATCATTATTTAGATACTCCACAGAGATATTGTGATTTATTCACCATTTTTTATAATATACTAGTACATGTACTTGTAAACTGCATCTTGGCAATTGAAGCTTGAAACGAGTGCAAATAATGAAATTTCCCAAGCATTTATGTGGTGCTGGTGCACAACTAACATGAAAAGTTAAAAATGTTTGAATTTCAAGAAAACAGTAGGCCTACCGTAACACTAATATAATCATTTACCTGTACAAAGTCGAACATCTAGAATTTACATATCCCAATCCAAGTTGTTACTTGAAGTTATCGTGCAGCAAGCTTCTTAACTTGTTGTTCTGAACTTGAAATCCTATATCTTCTCCCTTAATCTTCAGTATTGCAGCTGCGTACGGTGTGTATAAATGCTGCATCGACGTACGTCTGTGCATGTACGATTCGATTTGGAACTGGCGCGCCCGATCGAGGAGCGTAGACTAGACTCATTCAAGCAGTTTCATTGCTATTTACCGGGAAAATGTCCAGGCCAGGGTGTAAAACGCAAAGTCGCAATCCGCCTATAGCATTATACTCCATGGTCAATATTATTTCATTTAATTTATTTTCATTTATTTTAATTTATTTTTATATTTCTCATATTACATATATATTTCAAACTAAAGTACAATTATTATTTATTGTGATGAAATAACAAGCAATGATACATAATAAATAACATAAAAATAAGTGGTCAATATAGAGTACTGATTTAACTTAAATAAATATGGGACCTACATGAAAGCAAGTTATAAAGCAGTAGGCCCCGGTGAAAATATTTGTGATAATGAATGGAGGACAGCTATAAATAGTGACCAAGACAAATACATCCAAATACAAAGGGAAAGAAAAAAGAAAGATTCATGCGCTGGTGCTGTTTATATTTTCCTTCTTTTCTTACAAAGTAAACAAAACTACACGTACAGGCAGGCGCAGATCCAGAATTTTTTAGGGGGGCCCAAATTTGAAATCAATTTGAAATTTAGTGTGCTGATATTTGAAAATCGTGCCGGCCAATATTTCGCTCAGTGGGGGGGGGGGGGGGGGGGGGGGGGGGGGGGGGGGGGGATAGTGACCACTAATTTATTTTTGTTGGCCCTCAACATTTATAAAAAAAATCGCACCCCCCCCCCCTAGAGCGCCAGGGGTGGGGGGGGGGGGCATCTCCCAAAAAGAGTAAAATTAACGTTTTTACACGTTTTTTTTCAGGGGACGCCCCCCCCCCACCCTGGATCCGCCACTGCGTACAGCAGGCACGTAGCCAGAGTTTGATTGGGGGGGGGGGGGGCACATACATGTAAATGATCGAGGTCAAAAAGAGTGATCTAAAAAAGTTCAACCGATCGATACGTAAAAAACATTACTGTTCGGGTAGGCTTACGTGAAACTTTTGTGTTGCTCTGACGTGTGGGATAAGCATGAATGGATCTGTTTTTCCGAAACATATCCAACCTTACATTTTCTCACCTCGGACCCTAACGAAATCCTGGTACCGACAAAGTCTGATTTGTAAACCTATATTTTAGTTTAGATTTTGCAATTAGAAATGATGTCTTATAATTATAATGTGCATTTCTTCATGGAGATGTATTAGGATCATAGAGATATATACTTAATAAGTGTTAGTAGTATATATCTCTATGATTAGGATAATGATTATAGGACCTCTGTGGCGTTTCTTGAATAGCGCCACCTTGGGTTACATTCTGTATGTAGCGAAATAACTTTTTTTTTCTCAAGGATTCGGTTCAGGCGCGCCGGAAGCAGTTTGGAATTGGGGGGGGGGGGCAAACATTCCAAGGGGACTCACTTTCCAGTGGCAGTGGCGTAATGAGCAAAAACGTTTGGAAGGGGGGGGGGGGCAGAAGAAAAATCTGCATCACCACCAGTCCACCACTCTTACACGTTACAACTTACATGCACGCCCCTCGGAACTTTTTTCAAAGTGTATTAGCATCAGGTATAGCGTAAATTAGTGTGGGGTCCAGGGCCTGGGCCCGGCAGGGGATCAAGGGGCTAAGCCCCCGGAAGCTCAGGATTTTTAGGCATTAAAATACGGTCAGATAAGCATATTTAGATGCCTTATAATTTTGTGACACTGGCAGGTCACTAATTGGCGGGGAGTCCAGGGGCACAGCCCCTGAAGCTCAGGGGTTTCAGGTATTTAATTACGGTCAGATGAGCATCCAGTGGCCCGCCTTATGACCCTTGGTGAGTTCCGGGGAGCGGGGCCCCCATAAGCTCTGGGGTTTTAGACATTTAATTACGGTCAGATCACTTATTTTTTTCTCTCTCTTTCTTTCTTTTAATCCGTAACATACTTTTTCTAAAAGTGAGGGGTGCTCGAGCCCCCGAGCCCAGCCGTTCTGCAGGCCCTGACATGAAGGCTGCTAAATAAGCATTTTTTCTTTCTCGCCCGACTGTAAATTTGGGAATTTCTAATTTTCAACAAATGCATAGAAAGGTATAACTCCTTTTTTTGGAGGGGGGGGGTGTTTTTTGTTGTTGAGGGGGGGGGGGGCAAATGTGTCTCCCCCCTCCCCCACTTCCGGCGCCTATGTACAGATTGTTTGCGAGGGTCCAGGGAAATTCTTATATTGCAGGCCGACATAGATTCACAAAGCAGAAGATTGGATGTTAGTTTGACTTTAGGTGTACGTCATCCAAACCCTAGTTTTTTACTTTCTTAAAGTTCTTCGCTGTTGTCGAATACTTGTCTCTTTGACCGTGCAAAGAAGAATGAAAATAAAACTATTGTGATGAGGTCCTACTATTCTTCCACGAGAAGAGGTGACGTCACTGCAATAATCAGATCATTGTTTTGATTTATGGTTCTCTGAACTTAACGTCAGTGTGAGACTATAGGCCTAATCAAGACATGCTTCATGACACCTTGTGATGGAAGAAGATTACTTTGTTTTTGTTTTTCTTCAGAAATCCCAACGTTCTATATAATTAGGGCAAGTCAGTTCAGTTGCATACCCGAGATCTATAATGAGATTGATCGTGGTCGCACCATTATCCAGATTATTGATCACCCATCATGTCACAAACAACCTCAATGGTAGGCTTATTATATCGCACGTAGTCCGAGATTTATAGACAGTAAACTTCTTCTCTCGAGATTCTCATATCTCAACATTTAATAAAATTAATTATCTCAATAGTGGACTGATCAACAATATGCACCTATCATACATCCAATGAATGTTTAAAATGAACAGGATTGATAACCGTGCGGTATTCGAATATAAGGCAGCTCATACAAACCAATTATGATCATGTTGTTAGGGTTAGAAAAAAAAAGCATAGGGTTAAAATATACTTCCCTTCTATTCCCGACCCGTAATTCTCATGGAAAATAGACTGAGTAGG
Organism: Strongylocentrotus purpuratus; assembly: GCF_000002235.5. Classification (NCBI taxonomy): domain Eukaryota; kingdom Metazoa; phylum Echinodermata; class Echinoidea; order Camarodonta; family Strongylocentrotidae; genus Strongylocentrotus; species Strongylocentrotus purpuratus. The sequence goes on along the minus strand of NW_022145599.1, from coordinate 3,529,235 downwards.
CCCAGGAGCGTACGCAGGATTTTTTCAAGGGGGGGGGGGGGGGGGGGGGGGGGGGGGGGGTTAACATTTTTAAATCGGGCCGAAAATTTCGCATCGGCTCAGCCAGCCGCTGAATAAGCGGGGGGGGGGGGGGGGGTAAGAGGACAATTTGACATTTTGCTCCGTTGGGGGGGGGGGGGGGTAAGGTCACCTTTTTTTAGGTCAGCCATGGGAATAATTTTTTTAATTATTATTATTATTAAAAAAAAAAAAAACCCAAGGGGGGGGGGTTTAGGGGGGTTTATACACATTTAAATACCAAGGGGGGGGGGTTAACCCCCAAACACCCCCCTGCGTACGCGCCTGAGTAGGCCTACACTCGATCATTGCCTTGGTGACAGATCATTTAATTTGACTGTGATCGCATATGCCAATTGTATTGATAGTATTGATAGGAATATAGTCGGAACGTTTTTGTAAGTAAAGAGAAAAGGGGAGAAATTTAATTGCTTATTACTTTCCAATGCACTTATCGCGATCGACTGATATCAGTCCATTGTCTTGATGTTACTACATGTATTTAGCTTCACTATTGTGCTCCTGTGACCAGTTTAGTTATAATGTCTTTGCGGCCCATGGGATCGCTGATCTCCGAAATAGCGGAGGGATAATAATATGACGATGATGTTGGTCAACATGACTTGTGTTATATTGTTTTGTTTTTAATCATAGGCCTAAACTTCAACTCTATAGGAGTTATATTCCTCTCAGTGTAAAATGAATGTATAGTTTTTACCGAATAAATACCTCTGAATAGGAAATTATTAAAAGAAAATATTCCTCCCAGATGCTAACTTTCAGATATCGTATTGAATGACTAATTAACCATTATTATGTTGCAGAGCCCTACATGACCCTTTTCTTCCCCAATGCAGTTCAGCCTGACCTCTTTACCATACTCTAAGAAATTGGGCACCCCATGGATCTTACCATGGACACCCTGTCTGTCAGATACTATTGTTTAGCATGAGACAGATAGCTCAATTAATGGACGGCGTGTTGCATACAGTGACCTATAACCTATATCGATTTAGAATAGACTACATAATATCCTTCACGGTCCACGAACCTGAGATTTAGAGAGGGAAAAACAAATTATAATCATGAACTGCTGACCTAGCTCTTAAAACAATCAACGTAATAAAGCAGCACATCATCAATCAAACAATCTTGCTCTGCATTCCCTTTTCAATACTACTAACGTCCCTAGACGAAACACCATACGTAAACCCAAACCCAAACTAAAATCTAAGTTTAACCCTAACCCTATTCATTTGGCAAAATAATTCTTGGGTCAAATAGATAGGCCTAAATATCGGGTCAATACGAATCTTTCCCAGAATCATGATTCTTCTGATTTGTGATTTCCCCTTTTACGTTTTGTTCAATGGCTTTGCATACCGCATGAAGTCTTTCGTCTATGTCTGATCGTCAACGAAACGGAGTTAAGTCTTTTGTTAATTCGTTTGTTGCTACGGCAGGCTGCCAGTGAAAACGAATTCGTTTAATCAAATTATGGAAATGAAAGCATCACTTTAAACGAACAGAACTTTGTTATTCATGGCTCATTTTCCTGAATGAGGTGTCAAGGGGGTGAAAGGGCAAAAACTGAACTTTCTAGAAATGTGAATTTGTCTTCGAAATTCAGGTACCGCCCGCCAAATGACTTTTTGATTTCCATCCTTCAAATTGCTTTTAATCACTCATGCGTAAAATAAACATCATATTATGAGTGTTGCATACGATGAAAGAAGACAAATATGTGTCATTTTTAATTATAATTGTGATTAAGTTATGATAAAACACCGATAATTCTCGGTTTCGTTTATTGCTGGATCGCGCTGTATAATTATCATTTCTAGTATGTTGTTTACTAAATATTTGTAAAATATCAAATATTACATTTTTGGTCTCGTTCGACGAGTTTCAGAGTGATACACACGTGATATACTCTGATGAATTTCGGATTGGGGTAACGCGAAACTTTTTATTTCTGGAAAGGGTGCTGTGACATAAAAGTTGAAAAACGCTGGACTGGACAACAGTTACTATAGACCGTTCAAAAGCAAGAGTTCACTCCGGGAGGTGGCGGTAGTTGGGAAATAGTGGGCTAATTTGCACCCGTCCGAGCTTGTTTGTGATGAGCGTATCGGTCTGGTGAACGCAATTTCAAGCTTCGGGATAATACCCCGAGTCTGAAAATAGTGGGTTTATATTTGGCAAACTCGGGCTGATTTCGACATGAGAACCTATAACCACCAAAAGCTATTATATGTAATTTAATGACAGCTGATGAGGAATCTATACATATTGTTTTACTGTTCTTTACTAGGCAGAGCAAAACAAATTTCGTTCTTAAACCATTGAAAGAGTGTTTGATCCCGACTCCTTTAGTATAATTTTGTGTGGTATGTGTTCACGCTTGGATGAACAGGAGGCATTGTTTGCGAGAGTACACAAATTGATGTGATGTGATGTTTGAATAAAACAATTGGAATTTGGGTATTAATTCGGTCGTTGCAGCTCCAAATGACATCCCTAACAAAATTCATGCCACACATACCAAATATCAACAAACATTTTGTGCGAGTGTGTGTGACTTTGCTTCTGCAAAAAGCATATGCAATGCATCTCATTTGATATATATAATACAAAATTCTTAGGTGTAATGATTGATTCAAACGTAACTTGGAATAGTCATATTAACAACATTTGCATGCTAGTCTCGAGAAGCATAGGCATTTTATATAAATTAAAATATTATCTATCACAAAAGTCACTATTTATGCTTTACAATTCCTTCATTTTGTCATACATATCTTATTGTAACATAGTTTGGGGCAATAGTAGTAAGATGAAAATTGTGTTAATATATCGTCTCCAAAAGAAAGCACTTCGTCTTTGTACACATTCACATTATTTAGCCCATACTGATCCAATATTTTGTAAACTAAAAACATTAAAAATCGCTGACATTCACAGTTTTCAAACTGCAATCTTTATGTATAAATGTTGGATAAATACTATACCTTTGGCATTTCGAAATATTTTTGTTTACAATAGTGATATACATTCTTATCCCACACGACACTCATCTGATTTCCACTTAACAAACCCCAAAATTATTATGGCCTATAAATCGATAAGACATCATGGTCCAGACATTTGGAATGCTTTACCTGACAATATTAAACACTCTGCAACTCTTTATTCATTCAAAGCATCGATGAAAAAATATTTAATATCTACATATTCAAAAACATCATAAGGGTCTCAGAGGTTTTGATTGTTTATTTAAATTAATTTTAGATGACCAGTTCATTAACAATACGAATCGAACACTTACTTCACCTGCACACACCCACTTGCACACACTTGCACATTTTTCTTCTTTTTTCTTTTTTCTTAATTTCTTTCCACTTTTTATTCAGATACTTTCTGAACAAAATCTTTATATGTGACTCTTTATTCCCTACATTCTCCTAAAAACAGCTCCATGTACCCCCCCCCCCCCTTCCCGGCTGCTATCGCCTCAAACTTCTTTGCTTATGATAGTTGGCCTCTGCATTTATGTTGATTATTTTTACTTACCTCCATACTTTCAAGCTTTCAATTATGTATTTTTTTTTTTTAAATATTTTATTTTGTGTGTATTAAGTTGTCACTCGTGATGTAAATCAATTATATTATATACTATTATTGTTATTTGAATGTTTTATATTTGATTTATCAATAAATGCAGAAACATCTGCTAAAAAAAAAATATTCAATTCATTCTCTCACTTAAATCCCTACATACTGTATAGGCATCACTTTGGCGCAAGTCGATTTTTGCACTCCCGCAAACAATGCCTCCTGTTAATCCAAGCGGGAACACATACCACACAAAAATGATACCAAATGATTTGGGATAAAACGCTCTTTCATAAGTCATGTATCTGTTCAAAGATGATTTTTAAAATAATTAGCAATTTTCACGAAGTGACGGAAGCGAGGAAAATCGTAACGCAAAGTGAATGCAATTTTTTTCACTACCGTCACTTCGTGAAAACAGCGACGAATTTTCTGGGTGTAATTTTTTTTGACTCGCACGGTACAGGCCTGAAAATACTGGGGAGGGGAGGGCTTCGCCCATTTGCTAAATACGTTCATGTATTATCATTTTACCTGCCTCGTAAGACCCCCCCCCCCCCCCCCCCCCCCCCAGTCATGATGAAAGTGCCCCCCCCCCCCATGCTTCGCTACTGCAGGAAGGTATCAAATACAAGTAATGCTTGTCCGTCATACATCCGAGCAAAGGATGGAACTTCTACAACGACTTTAGGAAGTAAAATGCGAGTTAAGTAACATGATAAAATGAAGCATGTTAAAACTATTATGATAACACATGTTTTGAACATGATGTTTATTCATATAAAGAAAGAGATCAAAAAAAAATTCAGACAATCTGAAGAAAAATAATCTGATGACAGGATGGATAAGGAAGTTGCCTTGGTAATTTGCGTGTAGCTGTTTCCTATACCTTACAAAGAGAGAGATCATATTGAGATCAAGTGATTCATTGCTAACATCTGCTTGCAATAGATATCGTGTGTCTATAAGCAAAAGGCAAAAGGAATATAATGGTTACCATAAACATAATGTTACTTTCATTCCACTTTTTGTTATATCTCAGATTCAGAGACGATTTATGGTTTATTATTCTTTTCATTTACATATTTTTAAAGATCTTTGGTGGATATTATTCCGTCAAAGGAATATGCTACAGGGTCTTAAAAGTCTGTCCGTTGTGATGTTAATATACCCAAGAGAACCGAAGCAGCAAGATTCTTCGTAATTGACAGATTTAATTCATGAATGTCTATTTCTCGATTGATTTGCAGAACATGAAGAATAGAACATTTAACCTCAACAAATCGCCACGTTTTCTAATCCGACCTGACAACAGAGATCATCCTTGCCCGTGAATCAAAGACTTTCATCCTTCCATCATGGAGCTCACGGACACGTCTTCCTTCAGGCCACGCTCTTAGAAGTTAGGACTTCTTTTTGTGATGTGACAAGATTATCGATTTATGAGTGGACAAATGCAAGACGAGTTTGCGGACTTGTGAAGAATGTAGTCTTTGAGGAACAGACACCGAAACAGGCATTCTGTTCTGAACATTCTGACACTCATCACTGATAATGATCCTGTCGATATTAGACGCATTTCACAAAGAAGCAATAATTTTGATACAAGGAAGGTGTCCATTAATGTCGTAGTTTTATTTCGATTAATCCAACACAAAGAAAGATCTACAACAACAAATAAAAAGGAAAATCATATCTAAAATCATCTTCTATTGGGCGATATTTCAATGCTAATTTTCTGTTATATCTTTTTCTTTATTATTGTGGCTATCTTGTTATTCTTTACATTATTTTGAAAATGAAATTAATTCGCATAGAGTGACTATACTACTACTACTACTACTAAAAATATACACACCACGTATCTCTCACTATATTATTAGAAGAAAAAAACAATTGAGAGGAGAAAGTAGAAGAAAAAAGGCGAGAGGTTTAATAGGTGAGACAAAGTAAATGTTAAAAGGCCATGAAAGATATTCTGTCATGACGTTGGTTTATAAAACACGATTGGATATTGTATTAGAAAATGATCCTCAAAAGACACAAATTATTTCTGTCATTGATCACGCTTACACGATAGGTTCAGATGATGTTATTTCACATCTCTAATTTTAGGATAACCCTAACAAACTTTGTGCAAAAATACAGGGGCCTCATTTGAATTATTATAGTAAATTTTCATGATTATTACTGTTGTTATAATCATTATTTTTATTTCTAGGAATCCGCAAAATATGCCTATATCGTATCATTGTTACACGTTGACAATAATCATATTTTATTTTCACCCGAGATGCAGCAAGTACGCTTTACATGCTTTCAGAAATAATTATATAGGCCTACTTGTGAACATCAAAACGTGTTTGAAAACTTTGTGAAAATATAGCCATATTGTTTGTTTTTCCATTGGTGATAATACCGTCTGCCTAGGTGAGACTAGCTTGATTTTATTGGTTGATATCATTGGATAGATTTCATTCAGCCTTTTGTGTATGTCCCGCTAGCTGTTCACCGGTATCCAAGGCATTGTCTCTCCCGTACTTTGTCAAGGGACTGCCGGTCGCGAAGTTCCAACATGGCGTCCTTAGCAACAGCGTTCTAAAGGGCAGAGTCCACCAAGCGTGACTATCGCAATGCGGGTTGCTCTCTTGGTCGTATCTATAAACATAAAAGCTTTTGTCGTACAAGGGAGTTCACGCGCGGCGCTGCAGTCAGTCTGCCACTTTATAACATAATCTTGTCAACTTCGGACAAAATATCACCAGGATAGCCAAGAGAACATTATTCTTCTCAAAGACTCGAGTTTAGGAAATTATTATCAATTTCCAGCAACCATCATAATAATCTTGTCTTGTCGTCGGAGTATATACTCGCACGCGGGACAATATTTTTAATCGGATTGTCGACACGAGTTAGGTTTGTTTCACCTTCAAGACGAGTTAACTTTATTGTTTTTGACAATAACTAAAGAAATCAGCCATCATGCAGGAATATAGTGGTCAAACGATGACTTCAAGTTACTTCAAGGCGCAACCAACCATCGGGACAAGTTTCCTACCACCACTAGAGAGCACGATGCGCGCCTCGTACAAGAGTTATGCCCCACCATTCGTGGTAAGCCAGTCCCTCCATCTCCCGTGGAAGGCTTCGACCTACTACCGTGGAGCACAGCAGTCCATGCCCATGACCCGCAGTGCACCAGAGATCAACCCAAGTACCTTGTACCGTGATTATACCATGATGAAGGTACCCCCTATGATGCCATCAGCCAGGACCGCTCTCTTCTCCAAGTACACACCCCATGACTGGTTCAAGAGCAACAATACCAACTACCGCACCTCCGACATGACACGAGGCGCCGCCCAGCGACTCCGAGACGAGAACGTCCGCCTCTGCCACGACACCGATGCCCGAACCGTCAAGACACAGCAGGATTCCAGCAAGAATCTAGGAGATCGTCTCGCCGACGTCAACTTCTGGAAGTCCGAAGTCACCCACGAGTTGGACGAGATGGGTAAGGAGATCGGTGATGTCACGGAATGGAAGAGAAGGTTGGAGAATGCTCTGAAGAACACTGAAGGCCCTCTCCAGATCGCACAGGAGTGCCTCTTCAACCGAGAGAAAAGACAGGGCATCGATCTCGTCAACGACGCCGTTGAGAAAGAACTTATCAGGGTAAAGTATAATGTTCTTATATGTTCTCTCTTTTCTCCCGTTTTTATCTTTCTCTTTCATTACATGTAAATCAATGTCCGGTCTTTTACCGTTTTTTTACCGTGACAGATTTTCATATTTTGTCCAAAGTCTTCCAAAGATATTGTTCATTCTATTACTGAGTAATGCATATAACAACAAATTGTAATTTACAACAGACATTAATCTTTCGTGACTTTAGATTTATTATACATACACAAAAATAATGTTCTAAATTTGTTTCGCTCAAACAAAGTTAAGAAAACAAATTATATTTAACTACCAATAGTGAAATTAGAAAATACATTTTGTATATGACAAGAAAACAAGCCAATTGCATGTTTGAGACATCCTTTTATATGTGGATCTCGCCTAACAGAATCGTTAGGGACTGAAACTTATCTTTTGGGTTTGCCGAAATTGGCTCTCTATTTCAAAACCGGAGGACAAACATACACCTGCTTTGTTTACCAAATAATGCCCCCTCTGGCGAGGCAAAAAATAGTACCCAAACCAACTATAAATCCTTTTTAAATATATGCCGTCTACTCCCCTGGAGACCCTCTTCAGATCTTGTCTTTTATTCATTGGTGTGTCTTTCGGCTCAGTGAAACTCTTTAAAAACACTCATCGCCTCTCAAATAGACTCTGTCAACAACTTTCACTGATGCCTGCCACTTCAGTCTGTGTGTATGGCTCGCGTTGGTCCAGACCCATAGCAAATAACTTTTGAAGAGTTGGATATATACACATTACTCAATTTTTTAAAGACAAACTATTTATTTTTAGGGTACGTTTTTAAAGTATGACAAAGGAATGTCGAAGGAATGGCAATATTTCTATGATCTAAATTTCATTAGGTTTGACAATTTGTATCTGATTATCATAACAACTAAAGTATACTAGATTAATAAATTAGAATCGTCTGCTAATCAAAGCAGGCGTGGGGGTCTACTCGAAGTGCAGTGCGCATGACGGTTACCATGACGAAGACAATGCTAATTGGGCGGAGCTATTGTGAATCCATGGTACCGGGAACAATAGACATCATGTCAGCATTGTCTCACGAACATAAACACACACTGACTCAAGTTTGGCATTGAGATACACATGTGTTCGATAGATATCGCGCTCTTATTGGTCCGTCTCACCCGTGACGTAATCGCACCCCTCCTCATTCATAAAACTGAAGAAACTTTATTGATGTATCGTCATGTGATGATCAGTTTCATGCAGGACCATACTATGTATTCGGGCGAGTGCACTATAATATTATTCTCTCAACTCCAAACGAAAAAGAACCCGCTTGCGGAACAAAATCCCCAAATTTGAGCACACTGGTTTCACATCTGAACAGAAACTTTAATATTTGACGAGATGTTTTCATTTTATTAGACAGACCCAAATTATATCAATGGCAAGACAAACATTATTATGATAACAAATTACAGGTTACTTTTCTAAACTTTGAGACGTGATAGAGGTTTCTACAGAGAAACTTGTCACCATCGAGTTGAATCGTTAGTTGCACATGATAACTTTAAAAGAGAACCCCAAAGCTCCGCATCGAAGTATTTTCCCATTTGAGTCATAGAAGAGAAATCTAAATAGTTATTTACATAAATTATACCAATCAAAATTATGTAAATGAAGATTGTGGATTGATTTTTTTTCTCCTTCATCTCTACCAAATGCGTTTCCCGCGACCCATATTTTAATCAAAACTATGGGTTATCAGGTTGACATTTTAGACTTAATTGCATTCGTCATGAATTTCCTTTATTACAAAAGAGTCAATTCTCTTAGATCGAAAATGTAATAAACATTGCTTTGCAGTCGATAATGTTCATTATGGAGCAAAACTCAAAACACCATCATTTCATGCTCGCTCTCTCTTTCTCTCTTATTGCTTCGTAACGTACTGAATGATATCTAATATGCCCTATTTGTTATACCAAATTGCCTAACTAAAACTCTTTATTTTGCTTTAACAGGAAGTGAACACAATTAGGAAGAGTCAAGATCACCTGAGGAAGATGATTGACAGAGCCAACAGTCAACTCAGGTAAGAGGATTATAATATTGAATAGATTATTAAAATACTACAAAATAGAACTTTTGATATGAAATCATGCAGTGTGGCAAAATATATTTGAATAAGGTGCACTCATTCTTTTAGTTTACTAATTGATAAGATCTTCATTATCTTTCACCTAATAATCTTTTGCTTCAGGGAGGGAAATACTGATATTCTTAGTTAAAACAAAAATTGTCCAACTCTCAAATAGTTATTGTTGGGCAAGATTTGCTGCCCGCAACATGGAAAATGGAAAACATAGAAATGGCTTAAAATCGGGACAATATCTCAATCTCACGGTCTATAAACAAGAGGCGACATTATTAAGCTTATACACGATTATGATATGGGTTTTTATCTTTATAACCAATGGCCAACAAACTAATCTCATATAAGTCGAGAATTTAAATCATGTTGAAACTTGACTGATGAGCATGTGCATCATTGTCAAAGAATATCATTCTTCGGCACGAACAAGGACAATTTTGATTCACTGAGAATTGAATCAATAACGTTGTGATCATTATCTTTGATCTTTGGTGAATAGTCAATCAGGTATGTGGCCATTTTTCGGTTAAAGAAAGCAAACAAGAGGCTGATAATTATTGGAACTGCATGCTGCAGTCGAAGGGAAGTTTGAGTTTTCCGAGTTTACTGGTTCTTTGACTCAATGAAAATCGTTGCTTTGGCGACGAAATGCCGCAGAGAAAGAAATAATCGTCATTCGGCGATGTCCATATGCAGATGTTCTAGGCACCTGCATCATTTTGTTCGATAAACATCAAGGACAGCGTCATTGAGTGGGCTAAATACATGATCGGATGGCGTGAAAAACTATTCATTCTATTCTCATGATGCACGCCATAGATTCGATAAATGTTTTTCTTTTGGTATTTTCACACAATTTGTTGTGATTCTCTTTGCTAACTGTGGTTTTCTTGAATAAGAGAAATAAAAAGACGGTTCTTATTTAGGTTCTTCTGGCATTGCAGACTGAATAAGGGCGGGGTTATCTGGTTAACAGAAGACGGACCATGATAAATTTAAATACATGTATTTTAAACCATTTCTCATGACGATACTATAAGCGTCTTTCCATTCCATCAATACTACTACTTAGCCAATGAACGAAAATTGAGGGGCAATTCTATAATTCAAGTGGTGACATCTCCGTTGCGCACTTCTTCCTTTTCTCGATGACTTAATTACGAATTCCACTGATTTTATGACGGTTTTTACAACACTGTCGTGCCTGTGTTAGGCAGATTTTTATGATTCATTAAGTTTGCTTTTCACAACTACCCCGATCCTGCCATTGAGACACTTCTAATGTATACGTCTCATTAGTTGAATGGAAATTGTTAGGTGGAGTACTGAAATACCTCGAGCGTGAACATAAAATCCGGGTCATGTGTTCGATCAGCAGGTCAATCTTTACGATGACGCAGACATTCGAACACTACTATGGCGCGACACAGTAGTGTTAGAATGTCTGTATCAGGGTAACCTGGTCATATTTCCTACCCTAATCATGTTGATAGAAGAGGCAAATTGTCCGCAAAATTTCAGACCATCATTACCTTTTGTCATAGGCACGTCGATTAGCATAATTTGACATAAGCTTCTAACAAACGCTATCAGATATCTCCAATAAGTTAATGTCAATGATCATAATGGTTGCTAAATATATCTATTTGATATCACACCTTAAAGTCAATGTTCTTTACATTCGATTGCATTCTTTATGATATGTATCTTAACTTTTAGAACCTAATCACTTTTTGTGTCAGTCGATATTTTGTCATGGCAACGATCGATTAGATGCACCCGTCGTTGACCGAGATTATTTAAGAGTCACATAACTGTGGTACCTGACCCCTTTAATTGATCATAATGAGAGCAATAGGCGAATCGTGAACAAATAATGAAGGGCACTTAATGTAAACATATTTGCGATTGCTCTTTTACAGTCTGTTACAAAAATGCACGAACGTTGTTTTCATAACTGTCTGAACAAATGTTGCCATTTTATTACAAGAATGTACTGGATTTCAAACCCTTTAAAATGATAAGCTGTTAAAGGGGATAAGCACAATAATTCTCCTTCTCTGACAACTCGGATCTGAATTATTAGTAACAATATAGAGCCTTCATCACTAGCAACAAAGATAATCATTTTATATCGACTATATGGAAATTATTATGGAAGGGCTCTATATTGACCACTCCCAAATAAGAGCTATGATGCGTCTTCTATCTCCATGACAGCGGATTTGACCATGGCATCTTTTGCCCTTGTAGACTCTTGGTCTCCACGACTACCGACCTTCGAACCCTATTTGGTACAAGTATCTTCCAGTTGTTCTTGAATGTAACTTGGTAACTCAAACAATGTCCGTTAGCGTCGTGTCATAAAACGCTCTGCTTGCCTTTGGTATTGATAATATTGACTTCTGAGGGTCAGTACTTTATTGGATCGGACACCCAACCTTTCCATAATTCTCCATTCAACATTGGTGATGGAAAACTCCCTTATTACGCAGTTAATCCTCCCGATACTCTGTATCCATGGGCCCACATAATACCGATTTATCAAGAGGCGAACAAAGTGAGAATAAATTACATTGAAACCGATTTTTTTTTTTTTTTTACTCTATACTCACATCTGTCTACCATGAATAATTCAAAATGATTTTTGACGCCACGTTTGCCCGCCCTTGGCTATATATCTAATCAATTTAGGATGAAATTCAATTAATCTGTCAGCTGACTATACAGCCTTCCCCATGGTGATAATGGCGTTTCTCATCAATAGTTGATTCAATATTAAAAACGCTTGGTATATAATATGTCTCCGCCGGATGTTTGAGTAGATATTTTAGCTGTAGGTTTGATTGATTATTATGCCTAGCAACACAATAGTCTGTGTTCTCCACTTCTTTTCCATTAACAAATGTGAATAATTAACAATATCAGCAATAAATGAACACATGCCCTTTTGATGTAACTCATACATAATTAGAATTGTTTTCGGCGTTTACAATAATGTCTGATAGATTACAAAATCATTGATCTTATACAGATTATACGATGAGAAGAAATCACATTGTATAGACAACATCAGTCTTGGAGGAAACACAACATCCCATGAGGGTCCATTACTGGTTATTTGATCGCATGTTACATGTCCTTTAATCGTAAATTATGTGAAATGAGAGCATCGTTTGGTGTAAAAATATCGTTTAAAAGACCGCTTAAAAAGATCGAGCGCGGTATAACATTTATCAACCTCGATCTCATCCACCTGTCGCATTTAGCCCAAACTCTCGTGCTCGCACACAATCACACTAGATCGTCTTCTTCTCCTTCGTAGTAAACATTGGTTTCAGTGAATGTGAGAATGTGTAACATTTGACCTTCACGACTCCAGGATACCGCGTATATCCTCAACTTTTCTGACTGAACCTACTATGACCTGACCTGACTCGACCTGACTCGACCCACATACATAACTATGCTTAAAATGTTTGAAATGTTCGCAATATCACAAAACATTCTAGACAATGTTTGCACGTATATTTTTCAGTCGTCACATGATAATGGCATAGGCAGAGCATTTTGATAAGATCAATTTATATTTGATAAAGAAGTATTATCTTCAGTGTCGGTGATCTCTCCTACTGTTGCATTGTCCTTACATGTACCTCACGTCTGCAAGTTCAAGTATCAATTGCATTTCTATTACCTCTTACAAACCAGTTTATATTTTAATCAGAGGTATTGATCTCACACTGTATACCATGATTGTGTTTGTGTGCTTAGTCTCAAAGTTCGGCGATATATTCAAATAGGAGAGATTTGAAATAATGAAAGACTTGATGTTTTAGTAAATGGGGTGTAAGAAACATCTGATGTTGGTTATGTTAACTCAAGTTACATTACGTGAGAAGGACCTAGGTAAACGAATTTGGAGTAATATTACAAATCTTCTTCTCTCTGTTCTCTCCCTCTTTCTCACCCCTTTCTCATCCAAGAAAGAGGGTTTTAGTTATTTTGCTATTTACTGTAATATTATATACAGACTTTTCCTGAATTTTGTTTTCCCCTCTTAATTTTATTTTACAAAAACGAAAAAATCCCGTTTTTTTTCTAATTTCATTTTCATAATACTTTGAAGTTAAAAAAATTGTCAAAAGCATACGACATACACAGTGGTATCACTAATTAATTCGTTGATTATTTCCCTTTTGTTTTGCAGTATGGACCGTGCAGCCCAGCATGAGTTGGAGAAGGACTTGACAGATAAGTTCCGTGCTCTATCTATTGATAACAAGTGTCATCAGCTAGGCAAACACATCGTCAGGCATGGGATTCTTCCGCGGGGTGGAAGGTGTCGATCAGACGTAAGTAAAAACATTTATTTCATGCCATTAAATTCTGTTTTCGTTCATGTAGTAGCACTTTCAATTTCTGTTGCCAGTAAGAAATGAAAAACATGAATAACCGCTTATCTGTCGCTTAAGCAAGGGCTATTTATTTAGGGGTGGAAGAAAAAATATTACAAGTTGCAATCTCTTTCCAAATCGAAGCCCAGATTCGAAGCGAACGAAAGACCTATTTAAGTATGGAAAGAATGTTAATAAGCTTTAGATAGATAATAACGACCCTCTCGGCGGGTTTCGGACGTTGTAATCGCACTTTTTAAGCCCTCTTTTGTGATTGTCAGTGATGCTTACATAAGACACCTTATAACTAAACAACATGCGGATTATCTGTGTAAGGAGATCGTGGAGAGGCTTGAAATAAATCATGCAAGCACTCTAGTAATTGGTAACGTGAGCGCTGTATTTTTCTGTTCTGGTCTGAGAAAAAGTTGTGAATTTAACAATACAAGAAGTTTCACTCTCGTCACTCATCAGATGAGATATCAGTGCAATATAGATGAATGTATAAAGGCGATGCCGATTCGCTGTATACGTACGGCCCGCATGCTCCCCATGTGAAGCGAGCGACGCGGTAACCATAGAGATCACCATAGTAACCCGTTTCGCGTCCGCCCGCCACCTGTAGATTCGGCAGCGGGCGAGCAGTGAAAGTCTCTTCCGAATATCGATCTCGTCCTGTAAATTATCGATCTTTGACTATTCAGAGCTAACGTGGCGATTCTTTTGTTTACTGTAAGACATGGGCGGCTGAATGGGGGTAATGATTGTTGTCGGTGTTGCTCTTAAGAATATATGCAGACCAGCAGAACGAAACATTGAAAATGTTGTCAGGCTTCCGATGTTAGCTTTTGAGAGTGGTCGATAATTACATGGTATCAAATTGTTTGCGACAAAGAGAGATAGAGATAGAGTCGATTGGAGAGCTGGTCCGATGGGAAACCATAGAACGACGAATTAAAAATTTAGACCGGTTTATTCATTCATAATTAATTTGTGTTGTTGTTTGCATTCACGTCCTTCCTGAATCCTTACTTTGAAAAACAAAATCGAAATAGTCTGACAATAAGAACTATGAAACATAATGCACCTATGAATATATTAAAACATTTAGGTACGTTGACTAGTTAAATATAAAATAAGATTGCTCACCACCGATTGGCTATATCATCACCGGAGGATCCATAATGATTGGGGGGGGGGGGGGTCTGAAAAAATCATGTCAAGAAAAGATAATGAAATCATTTTGTCGCCCGATTTTTTTTCTTTGCGGGGGGGGGGGGGGGCATGTCCTCGTATCTGTCATTCCCTATACTTTAATTTATTTGAAATATACGACACGTATAGCATTGTGTTACAAAAAAGCCGGCGAAGTGAAATCTACTCTATTCTATTTTTAGAGCCAAGAAAACATACATGGGTCTCTTAAGTCATAACATTTTGCTTAGCCTCTTTCAAACATATCAATATTTTCTTACCCAAGTAACCGAAACCCTCTTTTGTACTACAGTGCAATCACATACCTTACTGATACGGAACTTTGCTCAAGATAAACATGCTTTAGGAAGGAGTTGCTTTGCCTTTCTTGACTTACTTCTTAAAATAAACAAGCCGAACAAAACAAACCTCCTACTAAGTTAATATAAAAGGGTTCTGGTAGTATTTGATTAAAGAACACTTAGCGATCAAATGTTAGAAGCGTTAAACAGCGGCGTGGTGTTTCTTTGGTAACCGCTCCTTAGCAACACGGTGGGATTGTTAGTTTGCCAGCCTGTTATTCTTAAGTGATCAACTTTACTTGGTTTTGATCGCTTGGGTAATTTAGTAAATTAAATATTTATGTCATTTTACCGAGCTAGCGATATTGTAATAGCCGTTCACATGACAACAGTAATATCCTGAATCATTTGGCCTCGGCCCGTACCTCGCTGACTTTCAATCTCATAATGCCAATTATGAATAACTGAAACATGTTTTTGATATGAATTGGTTCATTCCAAAATGGATGTTGACGGAAATATCTACCAATGTTATAAAGCATTTGCACGGTTTTTGTAATATTGTGAATTCTCGTAACCGTTTGAGCTATAAAACGCGGGTGGGAAAAAAAATACCCGAAGTAAATTCATAGTTTTGCGCGGAACATCATATACATGTATTGATTAAAGATCGAACGTTAAGTTCTCTCTATCGTGTCCATTAACTCTACGATGGATTTGTCCTTCCGCTGGGCTTTAGAATTTCATAAGGTACTGGAAATAAGCAATCCTTTTCATGAATAAAATATCAAATGGAAGCAATAAACTCCGCGATAGGGAAGTCAATTGAATGGAATATAAACAATGGCCCTTTTCATAATGGGCTTTTATGCACCATATTTCATTAGAGAAGCTTTTGTTTGACACGACATTGGAATCAAATATGAAACAAAATATTGGTAAAAATAACTCAGTTGACCTCGGTTCGATTTTGTTTCACCGGTTTTCTCATAATGGCATTATCATTTGCATATTTTAATTGCCATGACGACGCATCACGCAACTTCCATCGGGTATTACGGTGGTGACATTATTGGCATTGTGTCTATTCTTTGTTGTATGCTGTATAATAGATCAAAATACAATTTTAGGCTCAAGTTTTATTTGAAAACCCCAGATTATTATCCTATTCTGCATGAAGTTACTCCTTTGTTAAAGGTAAAGACCAGTATTGGCAACGCTCCAATTTCAAAAAATGAAATGGAAGCTCTCATTACCAATCATGTGAAAGAATATGTTTTGACTAATACATGATGATAAAAAATTTGCCGGGAAACCGCCTACTAATTCATATATTTGGTAAATTTATTTCTCTCATGGTCTGGTGAGAGAGATAGGGTAGTCCCATATACATCTTTCTGTGTATAGTGCTTGTAACTTTACGAAGAATGAGCCAAATTTCTTATCATTTTGATGATTCCAGAACCTTGCAGATGCTAGATGCTAGATGATCGACCTTTTCTGATCGATTCCACAACGTTTCTTTCACAATGCAATCGCATGACCATTACTGGTCTTTACCTTTAAACAGACTCAATTAATAAATTATTATTTGAATTGAAATAAAAAAGAGTTAAAATTCTAATAATAACTGTTACAGATCATATTAATCAATCAATGTTTTATTGCTCGACTGAAAGTAAGAGCGAAATAAACTATTCTAACGATTACCGTCGTTTCGATTTCTTCTCTCCTCTTTACAGTGTAACCGTGCCAGAGAGTTGGGCCAAGTTTAGCAACGATAACATCCTTCGATCACAGCGTGAACGTAACTCTTCTAAGGGTCTCCGATCCGACGTCGATTCCTCGCTCCAGGAGACGTCTAATGATATGTGGACTCAGTACAACACCGTCAATGTGGCCTTCAGTGGAAGGATCGCAGAGACCATGGATGCTAGGAATAGCATCTCGGCTCATCTTTCGAAGGTAAGTTGGGAGGAAATAGTTGTAGATGTACTATAGTAAAAGTACGAGTCCAATACATCCGTGTCCCAAAGTTTCTTGTCCGTGTGAAATAAGTGAAAGACCAAAAAATAACTGTCAAGTTAATGAAAATATTGTTTTGACCCTCGACATGGACATTCATGAAAAACCAAACGCAAACAGAAAATTATGCATATCCAATATATCTTACATGATATGAAGGTTCGCAAAGAGATTATTCCTTTTCTTTATAATGAGATTCTTTACGTAGAGCATCTTTTGTTCAGCTTCTTAATAATGATAAATTAAGATTTTGTTTTGAAAATATCCTTTACCTAGGGTCTTTGCACGTCCACCCGGACTCCTACTTATTCTTTTCTTTTTATGTTTAATTATATGCTTCGTGCTAAACATTGCTCCGTTCCCTTTACATTTCGGCTCCTCCCACTAAACTAAATATTTTGTTCTCTCTCTCTCTGTGTTATAGGTTCTGCAAGAGATTAATGAGATGGAGAATAACATCTCTCTTCTTCGCAAGTCCATCAAGGATAAGGAAGCACCAATGCAGGTAGCCCAGAGCAGGCTAGAGAACAGGACAAGGAGACCTAACGTCGAACTCTGCAGGGATCAGCCACAACACAGGTACGTTGCAATGGCGATTAACCCTACCATAAAACATTTGATTTATTCTGTATTTATTCATTTTGTTTGTTTACCGCGGCGCATGTGATAGCACATGAAGCCATCATGCTACGTTATACCCCAGTAATGATATTTTGTTCGTCCTTAATATATCGGCCTTGTGTCGATATATGACCAGAGTGTAAAGTATACGTTTCCTATAGTGCATTTAATCTTGTGGACCAATCTTTACTGATTTTGCTGTCACGCCATTTTCTGTATCATTCATGACTTGTAAAACTGACGGGAAAAGTCGTCCTGAAAATAAATATGACAGTATGTAAAAGACAGTTAGTATACAGAGTCCAACCGGAATGAAATCATCTTAAAGATAGAGTGACATATTTTCATTACTAATAGTTGAAATGAATTATTTCACAACTTCTTATTCACATTAATTTTTGTACAATACTAAACATTTTCTTTCTCTTTTATTCATTATTACAGGCTTGTGCATGAGGTTGGTCAGATCTACGAGACCGTCGACATTCTTCAGAACCGCCTGCGCGCCGCAGAGAGCGCTCTTCAAGAACTCGTCCGCACCAAGACAACTTTGGAGCACGATCTAGGAGTCAAGAATAACTCCCTCTACGTCGACAAGGAGAGGTGTATGGGAACCCGAAAGACCTACCCAACGACAGCCAAACTTGCAGGGTACCGAGGCCAGTGAGATCTACAATTCGAATCTATGCAATGATGCGTAGGTCATAGAAAATTAGACCGGACTGTGATATATATATA
The DNA here is from genome assembly GCF_000002235.5 of Strongylocentrotus purpuratus. Classification (NCBI taxonomy): domain Eukaryota; kingdom Metazoa; phylum Echinodermata; class Echinoidea; order Camarodonta; family Strongylocentrotidae; genus Strongylocentrotus; species Strongylocentrotus purpuratus. Next base: position 3,510,468 of record NW_022145599.1, on the reverse strand, counting down.
TATATATTTCAGCTGCCTTGACAGAACATCTGTCTTTATGTGAAGCTGCTCGCTATGTGTTTGCCTAGGACTTGGTATGTTCTTAGTTCTCGCCAATGCAGCTAAATCACTATTCTATCCCAGAGAGAGATAATGATTATATAAGTCCTTTTTGTAAGGTCAACACCTTGATTATGGAATATAATTGAAAGAATTAATTTGAAGGCAACACTCAGATTGTGTCCTCGACCTAGGTCATAATATTTTATAATATTTAACAGCTAGATTACATGTATTTAATAATCAGTTGAATAAGTGCATTGATTGAATTTTATTATCGAGTTGTGAGTAGCGAGTATATTATGCAAACAATCCGTCCAAATTATTATCTGCAATCGTACTTGCTGCCTTTAAAATATCAGATGCCATGATTACATGTATGAAGCGGACATGTATATTATTATTTAGAACAGCTTATGTTTAGAAACATCACACTACAACGCAATGTATGACAAAGTATTACAGGAAATAGTAATTATATTAACACTCATCGTGGTTGATAATAAGAACAGTGGAACTAACCAACATGAAAAAGAACCCTGAAGCATATCCAATCATAGGGAATAGATCGAAGTAAGTCGGTAAATAATACATCTTGAGATAGAAAACATATTTATTTTAGAATTGTTTCATATATTATATATTACTCCGACTTTTCACAGTTCATGTGGTTCATTCTTTTGAGTTATCGCTGCCAAAATGTAAATCTGCCTTATTTCTTGATCACGGGACTGTCAATATATTTTGTACCGATATGTTTTGTATTAGAACCTAATAATTATTGTACAGATTAATATTATTTCATTTTACTCATAATTTGCATTATTGGGTTAACGCAACAGTAAAATTGAATGATCTTAGTATTATTACCGGTAGTTATACCATAAAACTATTATACTGCTATTGCGTTTAGCCACTATTTACAATATCTGAATCCGTCCATTCTTTTTGTGCATTATATAGTAGCTATATGACTCTCCTCATATGGGCTTATTTTCATGGCACTTAAGAACACCGGTGTCACTACATCGGAGCAAAAGAATACACATTTTCGGGAGGCCTGTAAAGCAGATAGTGAATTTTGCAGAAAAGGTTGGAAGGCATATTGATATTTTTATTTTATTCCTGCGAGCGGGAATAACAATGCCGAGATGTCTTCTGGCAAGCATAAGCAGAAACAAAATAAACAAAAAGCTAAAATGTACAGGTATATTTGAAGCGTATCCTTTACTAGTAGTCATATGAGGAGAGTTAGATTTATTAGCGTTTTGATGAACGCACAATATTATACATGTATTTCACTGCGGGCCGATTTAGCCCTTGCCTTTCTTCTGCGTTTTCATGTATTTTATTTTTCTTTGAAAGAGTGATTTGGGAAAATGGAATTTGCTGCTTGAACAAAGGGTGGTTATTAACGTTTCCCTTGGAATGTTCCATCCACTTTCATGCCAATAATGACGATAATAATTATGCCGTGCCTCTCTACAAGAAAGTGTCTTTATATTTTACCGTTCTGTGGCAATAGATCGAGTTGAATTCTGCTTTATCAGATTTGAAATGAAAATGGATCGGCGTTTCGGAAGTGAACAAAATGTGAGTAACATTGAATGAAAGAAGAGTTTATTTTATCATTGAAAGGAAGAAGGAATCACGAATGGTATTACATGCTGTAAATATTATAATGGAGAAATAATTCAGATTCTATTGAAGATTGTACATATTATGCCTTTCAATTCTTTAAGATGTTGCCTTGTGCATGCTGGAACCAATCTGAAGCATGGAATTGTTTATTTTCTTCATATTGATTAATCAACTATGCAATTGTGATGTTGTGTCGCTCATTATTCTGGCGTTTGGACACGAGTGTGTGTACAGTATTCACGTGTGAACAATAAATCATCACTAAAAGTATATCAAAGATATCTGTGTGCGTCTTATTTTATGTCAGTGTGATCTGCCTCTGATCTGGTATGATGCAAACATGATCGTAAACCTAAAGTCAATAAACAGTTTGCTCTTTCTCATTCTCTTTCTCATTCTCTTTCTCTTTCTCTTTGTCTCTCTCTCTCTCTCTCATTCTCTTTCTCTTTCTCTCTCTCTCTCTCTCTCTCTCTCTAAGTTTGCTCATCCTTTCTCCAACTTTTCTGGCCCTTTATTGACTTGAACATTATGAAGAGCCATTTGTAGCCCGAAAATATTCAAGTATTTTAGACTTTTCATAAATTCCACATCAAGAACGTGAAATCTCCTTGATAATAGAAAATATGAATGACATTTTATACCTTTCACAAATATTTTCAAAGATGCTAACAGCTCCCCGTGATTGTAAAGTTTAACTTAGAGATAAGTTCAGCTTAGAATATTTGTGAAACACCCCCCTGATCTCAATATCGTGACATTGAAAAACAAAAACAAACAAAAACGCAAAAAAAAACACAACCTTACGATGAAGGAGATGGAAAAGGGAAGGAAAGAGCGATGTTTTCAAAAAAGCTATTAGATGTGATTCTGTTACATCACGATCCCTGATCAGTCCAAGACTCGCATGACAATAATATAACACACACTTATCAAATACAGAATACAGAAAACAGCTTATGATTGGGGGTAATTGGGGATACTTTATTAATATTTCTGTAATGCATTGAGCACTTGGACATATAATCAGTCACAATGTGTGACATCGTCATATAAGGATACCTTGATAACTCCACTACACATTCCTTAAGAAAGATACATTTGTACAAGTCGAATCTAATATCTTTTTGAAACATTATAGAAATTTTTTTATGAAGTGACATAAATACCCGACCCAGATTTTTAATATATTTTGTACAAGTATTTCTTTCAAAAATAGTTACAAAGTTTTTGTATTCATTTTGCATTCTTTCACTTAAAAGTACTAGGGAGTTCATGGAAGGGTTTAGAATTACGAATCCAATAATCTTATGAAATTTCGATAGATGTGATCACTGGAAGGAGAATGATAATATTCAATGGTCACTGACAAGTGCTTTTATAAACACAAAATGATCAAGTTTTTCATGTAATTTCTTATTTCAACACCAGAAGTCAGAAAAAAGCATTTATACCATTAAAGGATGATGAGCTTCAAAATATTTTACACGATACCTCACAAAATCGAGTTTAGAAATTACTTTTAATAGTTACTATAAATTAGGTATCATATTTCTAATGACAAAACAAAAATGTACATTCTAATTTAAAATCTGTAGTTCTAAACAGATGCAGTTTGACCCTTTAATTACTAAGCTCAAGATGATAATCCTTGGAATCCTTGTGTATTACGTAATATAAGGTAATGCCATATCAATAGACACAGAATACAAAATATCTTCTTAGACTACACATAGCCCTAGTGTACTCGACCTATTTATTCATTTTGTTGTTGTTGTTGTTGTTGTTTGTTCTTAATCTTAGTCTTAATCTAACTTCAAGATTATGTATCATACAAGTTATACAATATATATATATATATATATATATATATATATATATTTTTTTTTTTTTTTTTTTGTACAGTAACCTCAGTATTTTGATAGATTGTATGAACAATATTCCGGAATTGGTGCACTAAATTGCTTTGTGGAGATTTAGATTAAGTACAAGACTTCCCGATGGATTATTGTTTCATTTAGCTTTTTTTTAAAGCAACAGTTGAGGATAAAATACCTGATTGAACAAATTATACAAGTTATTTTTTAAACAATGATGTACATGTATTAATACTGGTAGCTAAAAATAGACTAGGTTATATATTTTATTTTTAATGGAATGATGAAAGTCGAATGGACTGAATAGATAAATTTAATTGTTTTGAAAGGTAATGATTTAACCAAGATAGATGACTCTAGGTTTGTCATCTTCTTCGATCTCCTTGCTGAAGAGTTCCTTGTCACTTCTCTTCTCCACCTTGATGAACTCGTTGAGTTTACCAACCATCTCGTCCAGTCGGAACTTGAGACCGTCACATTCAACTTGGATCTGTTCCTTGCCTGCATGGGGGTCAAAATAAAAAAAGATGATTATTTTACAAGAGATGAAAAATGTACACTTAGGAATAATATACAAATAATACACATCAGTAAGGGCATTAGTAAGAATTACCCACACAAGCTACCTTTGGAACAGTCTAACATGCCCAAGCGATAGACCAGGGTGTTTGGACTGTTTGTAGGTACCGAGTGTAAGTAATTTTACTAATGCCTGAACAAAATGATGTGTATTATTTGTTTTATAAGATTATTTTTTATTTGTTTTATAAAATAATGTTTTATAACATGATTTTAAAAATGACCGGTCATTACCATTGGATAATGACCGGTCATTATCCAAATTACGCGTTAGGAAAAATAAATGTCTGGTCATGTGTACGCTCTCAACCAATCATTTGGTTAGGACCCACGTCATCATCTTATAGCAATTGATAACTTATATTTATTTCAATGTTATAGGTTTCAGATATCAAATTTCACATATTCCAAGCATATATCCCATATCCCACTTCTTGATCATTTTGAAGTGCTATTTTTTTAGGGCTTCAATATTACACCATATAACAGACACTGATAACATGTAGGGCCGTGCATCTCAGATATAACATTGTTAAATGATGCCTTTAATACAACAGAATTCTCATTATACAACACAACATGCAGGAGAAAAAAAATCTTGAGTTTGCTTACCTTCGATATACTCCTGCTTCTTGACTGGCCTGTCGTCGGTACGCTTCTTGTTGATACCGGTAAACTTCTTAAAGCGATCTACCATGAAGTCAACGATCTCCAGCTGGTTCTTCTTATCCAAATTGGTGGCCTTGACGAGAGCGAAGGACTCGTTGACGATGGCCAGTAACATGTTGATCATGATCCACATGACAATCACAACGTAGAGGAAGAAGAAGAGAGGTCCCAGATACCGATCCACCTCCAACATAGCAACAAAGTCAAACTTGCCTGTCATACAGAAAGGATTGAAGAGTTAAAACTAAGTTACAGGATAGTAAATAACCGGGATGCCAGTTAGAATTGATCAGATGGCCTGAAAATCACCTAGAATGAGCTATTTTGGACACAGAAAAGCTTAAACTATGGTCTGAAAACAACTTGCAAGGGCCTGAAAAAGGGCATCTCAGAAACAAATATTAAAAATCACTCCCCGTGGATGGAAAGCAAGGTAGTCATGCATACATCATCTGTGCAGAGCCAGAAGGGCATCAGTTCTGTGTTAAAGTTCATGGGTTAATTAAAGCTCTTCTGGCTCCAAACAGACAGAATATATTGATTAATTGGAAGTGATACTTCAAGTTCAATTTCAAGTTCACTTTATTCAATTCCAATAAAAGCATAGACACATGATATAAGTCATTTCTTTACAATCTGATAAACAGAAAAACAGATGCACATTTTACTTCATATTTCAACAAAATCAAACCACCCATATCAAAAGCAACCCCTTTTTTTCCCCTTTGTTTCTTCTTCTTTTATGGGGGGGGGGGGGGGGGTTATAGCTGGGAATCCTTTCTAGTTAGCTGCTTGGAATGTCTTTCCATTGACAAGTAAGGTAATTAAAATACAAGTAAACAATGTGTATTTTCAAGCATTTCAATGTCAGTCAGGAAAGATAACTTACCGAGCAGGGTGCCAAAGAGAGACTCTAAGGTTCTGAGGAAAGAGGAGTAATCCCGAAGCTTGTAGAAGACCAGGAAAGCAAACGAACTAAAGCCAAGGTAGATCACGAAAAACATGATCATGAAGAGCGCCAACTCATAACCAAACACCTGTCACAAAAGGTAAACATAAGATATAGATTACTTGCAGGTCTATACATCATGTATACTGTATTGTCAATACTATTATATTCCTATTTCATTTGTGCAGCTTGTGCTTTTCATGGAATTTCATCATCATGGATTGTAATGATGACCATCCTGTATGCACAGCAGAAAAACTATATGACTATAACAAATATTGTTGCTCACAAAATAACTATTATGTCTCTGTTTTATAGGTATATAATTTTTTTTAATCCTTCATTAACTCATCCGTATAAGAACAAGGCCCAAAGCATAAATTCATGTTCTTAGATATCTAGAAAAGCAAGCAATGAATAAATAATAACTGTCATTTAAGTAGCATTGCTAAAATTTGAAACTCTATTTAGCTGCAATGACACTCACAAATAAATGCTGCATTTAAATGGATGTCACATTAAAAAGGGCGGGGTGGGGGTAAATGAGCATACCTGGTGCACATACAATATGCAGCACTAGAGAAAGTACAGTAAAACCTGTCTATAAAGACCACCCAAGGGAGACAAGACAGGTGGTCTTTACAGGCAGGTGGTCTTTATGTACATGTTTCTTTAGTACATGTTTCAATGAGAAACGATTTTCAAGGAAGACATAAAATGTGGTCTTTGTAGACAGGTGGTCTTTCTATACAGGTTGCTTTTCTATACGGGTGGTCACACTGAAGCAGGTTTGAGTGTATATGAGTACTTACCGTGAGAGTATCAGTGAGTAGAAGCATGTTCTTATTGAACCTCAAGAGGCGTATGAACTTGATTGTAGCTATGAAGAGCAGCAGACCCACCATGGTAGTGTAAACCTGTGGTTATATAGACAGAAACAGCAATTAGATGAGAACTGTTACAAGGATGTTCTGATGATAAATGCTTACAAAGGCAAACAGCTGCCCCCTTCTCCTCCTCCTCTTCTTCCTCAATTCTTTTCACCTTTGCATTCTTCCTATTTTCCTTTCACTCATACTTCAAATTTTTCCGAGGCATTCAATTTCGTCCCCTTTGTTGCATTTTTCTCTCATTTTGTATATCTTTCCTGTTACTTACATATGTACTACAAATAACCAGATCTGCTCCTGCTCATTACATATCTTTCCTCATATCTCATACAATCTCTCACTCTATCTCTCTCCCACTCTCTTGCTATGTATACCTCCCTTTTCACCTCTTAGAGGAGGAGGTGCGCCTTACAAGTGACCACTCTTATGTGCTCTCTCGTTTTCTGTTAATTTTAGTGTCTTTTTGTGATCTTTGTGATTCTATATTTACACCAGTGGAAGAAGTTTATGCCAGGAACCTACTGGAAATTTTCTGCGTTGTTATATGCATCAATTGAACAGTTTTTAATGAAAAAGCGATTACAGACTTGGGTGGACAGTGCTTTATAAGCACCGTTTTATTATTATTATTATCATGAGCTTCATGTTTATTGTTATATTGTTACTTAGTTATCAAGAAGTACATGCATTTATCTATTTCTTTTCAAAATTTGTTGTAAAAAAATATAGCTCGTGTTAAAATCTCCTTCTTTGTGCATGTGCTAGTATACACTGTATTTAAAAAAGATATGCATTCAACATTGTTAATTTAATGTGCATTATATAATTCTCTAAATGTTTTCATATTTGCACGTATAAAATTTGTCACGTCCCTTTAGCTGAGCATCGCTTGGGAAGGAAATGTGCGAATCAAAAATGATATTATTGTTCTGATTTCAGCGACTATTCATCTCTCCCTCCGGGCCCATGTACTTACATCATCCCACATAGCGAGGTATTGGAAGTTGTTGAAGGTGGTAATGTTCTCTCTGATGTCGTTCATGAGGCTGTTAGCTTGAAGGAGTCTGTAGAAGTAGGATGTCAGAGCACCAGTAGCAAAACCAATTGAGACCACCTCAATGATATTCCAGGGACTCTATACATCAACAAAAACAAAAAAATCATCAAAACCGTTAAGTTGGTGTACATGTAGCACATTACGTGAATACTTCAATGCTATTTACAATATTTATAGTGGATCTGAAAGCCACTGTTCTATTTGTATTGATTAAATGACCATGAATATTTTGTTCCCAGTTGGAATAAAATTACGACCCTTTTTTGGCAAGTAACCTTTCTATAGAGGTGCTCATTATACACACTGATGGATTGAGGGGGGGGGGGGGGGTAAGCCAGCCTATACCCCCATTAAAAACTTGGTTGAAGATCTTAAAGAAAAAGCAAAAAAAATGTGCCCATCCTTACTGTATTGTGTTCTTCTGCCCCCTTTAAGTTTTACACCCCGAAAGGCACATTAAAAACCTTACAATTTCTGATTTGGGGTGTTTTTTAAAGTAAATTGAAACGTGAAAAGGGAGGTAAGTCAAATATTTGTCATTAATTTTTTTAATCATGCCCCATATGTGCCAACCTTCCAGGAATGCGCTGTGTTTAGTATACTCATACAATGAAGTTTTCTATAAACGAGAGGAATCTAGGGTTCTTTACACGAGTCCGAGGGCCAAAATCTAGGACTTCTTTTTGCAAAACAGGAATGATTGACAGCTACGGTACCCCCTCCCCACTTAATCTGCCCCTGAATATAACTGGAATCCTACCTTGAAGTAAGCCTTCTTCTCTTTCTTGATCTTGCGGAATTCTCTGATGGTGTAATAGACCTGGAGGATCACGAAGATGACCTCACCGGCCATCACCACGTAAGCAAACGGACCGTAGTAATGGTCAAGCGTCATGGTCTGGAACTTGCTATATGGCAATGCACCTGATTAGGAAGTAAGGATCGGAACATTTCATTTCATTTTCAATCTCAATCTATTGTCCAATATTGGAAATTTGATTAGCTCACATTTTACAAAGGTACAAAGAATCAAGACAAGTTTACATACATAATATATATCATATACTTTGACATAGAAATCCTTCAGAATATTGCTATACAGAAGTTTCCTTACATTTCCTTACATTATTATAAACAAAATAAGTGAATTATTTTAAGTGTTCATCATATTCATTCACAGTCCCAATGTGAGATGTGGACAAGTCCAATGTGTTTTTTCCGGTACATTACCAGCCACATAGTCTACTTTTAGTATACCCGATGATTGCATTAACTGATTGGATGATTGGATTAAGCTCTGGATGTCAACTGTAGTCTCAGGACTGCATGGTTTTGACAAGCACAGTCAAGGTACCTCTCCTATCCACCCCTAAAATAACAACTGCAAGGCAAATACTCCAGTGATAACTGCTCTGCAGTCAATATCCTACTCTAAAAAAAATTCTGAATTTCAACACTGGACCAAATAATTATCTAGCCCAAACCCTAAAACTTTCATAAAGCACAGTTGTAATCCTAAACCTAAAACTTTATTTTTGAATGAAGTAAAGCGAGGGGGTGTTTCACAAAGATCCTAAGTCGAACTTAACTCTAAGTTGGACTTAAAAATTATGGAGAGCCATTTGTAGCCTTAAAATAAAATATATTCAAAAGCGAAAATTCAAGTATTTGAGACTTCTTATTAATTCCACATCAAGAAAATGAAATCTCCTTGATAATAGAAAATATGAAAGATTTGTATCAACATATTATGGCTTTTGAAATGGCTTTTACAAAATATAGTCATAGATGCTAATGGAGTAATTGTCACCAGAGGAAATGTTGAGTCATCGCAATAGCAGCATCCTTTCTACACTCACCTCCTGTTGGTGAGAACTCAATCACACAGAGGCTCAGGACATGTATGTTGGTGGTAGGATTGTAGAGTGTAAACTCCATGAATACAGCTCTGGTCTGCTGGTCAATCCACTTGAGATCCTGAAGGTAAGATAACATGGCCATGTCGTTCTCTTGGTTGTTGCCCAACTCGATGGTAAACCCTCCCCCGTAGTAGACGTACTGTTCAGCCATAGCAGGGTACGAGTCAAGCTCAAGCCAGCCTCTGTACTTCCATGGAGAGGCATAGCGATCGCTGTCCCAGTTTGGCAGATTCATAGTGTCTTTGGAATAAGAGGGGGGGGGGGGGGGCAGGGAAGAGCAGTAAATAATTAGACTCAGATATTTGGATGTAAGGCAGAAAGAGATTTTTTTTCCAAATCTAAAGCATTCTCGTCTTATTAAATACAGCTAAACATGCTAAGACAACCATGAAATGAAGTTAGAATTACAAACAATTCACAAGTTTGTGTAAGCAGTAATAAACACAGTTAATAAAAAAGAACTACATGTCAAATGGAAAGTGTTGACATTGACATTAGTGGATCATTACCATCATCATTGTCATCATCACCATCATCATCACCATCATCATCATCATCATCACCATCACCGCCATCATCATCATCATCACCATCATTTTCACCATCATCATCATCATCATCACCATCATCATCATCATCATCACCATCATCATCATCACCATCATCATCATCATCACCATCATCATCATCACCATCATCATAACCATCATCACCATCATCACCATCATAATCATCATCATCACCATCATCATCATCATCATCATCATCCCAACCTCCATTGCCAATACCACAACCACCACAACCACCACCACCACCATCATCATCATCATCACCATCATCATCCTGCTGCTCCTCCTCCTCACTATCATCATCAACGCAGTCAACTTATTTACCACTGTAGTTGACTGGTAGCCATCCTGGATGGTAGCTATCTTCATCATCATCTGCAGCCGAGTATTCATCAGTGCAATGGTTGATGGCTACCTTCATGATCTCTTCAACCTTGCAAGAATCTATCAAATCAAAGACACAAGTCGATAAAAAATCCCTCAGACAATGGAATGACGGTGTTTAAAATGTTCTGTCTTTTCCTTTGTTCATTCATAAAATCCATCCACGTACCATATAATGTTACTTCAATAATCTTAAATTAGATCTTAGTTCTGTAGAAACGTTTCTGGACTTAGCATTAGCGTATATTAATGCATTACTGCATTGCCCACTTTCCAGACATTCAATGCACCTGCTAAAGTCCGCCTAAGTCTGTTAACTTCACTTCTGTAGAAACAGATCAATTACAGTCCGATTGGGATTACTTTCCTAGTCTATTCCAGGTATACAAGAGTACCGAAGTGTGACGTCATACTGGCTAAGTTGCCAAAGTTGCTGGTTCCAAACAATTTTGTGCTAAACAATGGCGTGGTGATTACACCAACCCCAAACACTGACTTTGCCCTGCTCCAGCTCGTTGCTTGAATTATTTTGCGGCAAACCTTGTGCGCAGGTTTTGTTCTTTAGAACCAGTAACCTGGAGGACAAGCGAATACGACATCTGGGGGGTGTTTCACAAAGCCTTTTATCAATGACAAATGACAAAATTCAGTGACAAATCAGCTGATAACCAATCAGAAGCAAGGATTTCAGTAGCTTATAACAAAAACTGTCATTTGTCACTGATGACAAGTTCTGTAAAACAACCTCCAGAACTTTGGTAACTCTGAACCCTTACTTTCTGGGTTTCCTGTAGAAAGAAAGACAGTGAATGTCTCTTACCTGCATACACACGGACTTGTCGGAGACGGGCTGTACCCAGGAGTACATGAGCTCTGTCTGTGATGAACTTCTGCTGGGTGTGAGGCAGGTCAGGCTGGCCGTTGTAATGGTTCCCAGGATACAGGGATGGCACCAAGGTCTCCTCAAGATACTGCCAGGCATTTTCTCTACTAGCAACCTACATCAAAGAATGGATCGATTAAATTAAATTAAATTAAAAATTTAATTAAATTAAAAGTCGAACCTGCTAGTAAAAAACATTTTCCTGTTCACCTTGAGTGATCTTGATACACAGGTTTCATTGTAGTAGAAAAACACACCAAATCTACATACACCAAACATAAATGATGTAATTTTGTAACCATACAAGGCGCATGGTATGGTGCAAAACATAGCTCTGGGAATCATCAAATGCACATTTGATCCAAACTGAAACAAAATTTCAGTTCAAAGTTTACTTAAACTTTCCTGAATGAATGGTGGTAGTTATTTTACCTGACTGCTAAGAAAGCATAAATATTTTTAAGTAAGCAACCAGACAGCCGACGGCTTTAGGTCCTCTCCGAGGGACGTGGTAATGGGGATTAATGCCTTACCCAAGGGCACTAGCGCATCGCCTTGGTTTCGAACCCGGGTCACCGGATTACGAGACCACTGCTCTACCGACTGAGCTATCGCGGCTCCTCGTGAAGTATTTCCAAAATGGCCTCTAGGTGATCTAGAGACTATAAGGTAACCCCCCCCCCCAAAAAAAAGAACCTTGAACAATGCACCATGGCCGTTGCTCTTGTCCAATATGGCGTATTGAGTTGAGAGCTGAGTTTTGATGGTATACTTACATTATCAAGGGTACGAATGCCGTGGTATTGGGCCCCACTGAATGTGTTGGTGATGGACTGAAGGACACCATAGCTGTTCTGATCACGACTTCCATAGGAGATGAGGAACATGATGTACAGGTAGAACATGTACACAGAGATCTCTTTCAAGATATCCATCATTTGTAATTCCTTGAATCTGTAAAAATAGGAGGAAAAGGAGATAACAAACAATCAATGTCATTATCGTTATCATCATACTCATCATCATGGTAATCATCATAATTATCATCATCATCATCATCATAATCATCATCATTATCATCATCATCACCATCATCATCATCATCATCACTGCCATCATCGTCATCACCATCATCATCACCACTGCCATCATCATCATCATCATCATCATCATCATGGTTATCATCATCATCATCATCATCATTATCATCATCATCACCATCATCATCATCATCATTATCATCATCATCACCATCATCATCATCATCATCATAATCATCATCACTACTGCAATATCATCATCATCATCATCATCATGGTTATCATCATCATCATCATCATCATCATCAACATCATCATCATTACAATGACTAAATGTACATGCATCTTCAAGCTCACCTTGTTTCTCTCATCTCCCCCAAGGTATCTTCATCGGGAGGCTTCACAGGACAAGCAAGCTTCTGCTGCTCCAGCTGAGCTAGCTTCTCTGGATCCTTCAGCTCATCCTCCGTCAACCTCTCATGGATGAACTCCTCATCCTCCTTCAGAGCTGGAGACTTGGACTCGTCCTCCTTGTCTGGTTTCTTGATCACCAAGGCAAAGAATGTCGCCAAGCACAGCACCTTGTAGAAGAAGAAAAAGAGAAAACTATTTAATGATCTATTTCATAATCTTCATCTGTAAATCAACAATAAAGGCCCCATATCATTTCATACAAATCTTACTTTGAACTGTAAATATCAACTGTACGTTTTTATGTGCACGTACTCAATAATAGTAATAATAATAAACATACTGATATGTCCATTCATATAGTGCAGCTGCATATACATGTACATGATATGAACTATACAAATATACTCTACTGCTTAGTACCATATATCATATAATTACTTCAGCTGTACCTGAGCTGCCATGATAAAAAGTTTAAGGTTTCAAGAGTTCAAGGTATTTCTTCCTACTGGGTACCCATTTACTTCACCTGGGTGGAGAGCAAATTTATAGATTAAAGTCTTTCCAAAGGCCATTAATATCATGAAGGAGCTCAAAACAGGTTCCATGTGATGCACAGTTTGGGGACTGACATGTATCTGCTAGACCACAGCACTTCTACTTGTACCCATGACAAGAAAGTGGATAATCTAACTAAACAAAAACTAAACCAAAAAAGCTTTTCAGGTGCACCATTTCTAAATTCATTCACACTCATGAAGATAGAGCTCACCTTTATAGGCTGCGAGATGAGAATATCTTGGAAAAGAGAGAAACAGATGGACTTGAGCCATTCAGTGGCCTTCTCTGGTCCAAATCCTCCAGCCACCTCAACGGTCAACCAGAAAGCCACGCCCACTGACCCATAACCGACAATCCAGCCGATCAATGCGCATTGCCATGGTAACGCAAACTTTTCTTTCTTCTTCTTCTTCTCCTCAGTTTTCTTGAGGCCGGCGACAAGATGGAAGCCATCATCTGTCTTGATCCCATTATTTTTCTTTTCTCCATCTTCCTCTGCTTTGGCTTTCTGCAAGGGGTTCAAGAACAGAATAAATGATTACCAAGATGCATCTTATATCCGGCACTACCCACACTAGAAGACAATGCTTCTACGGGAAATGGCTTCATTTAGGGAAAACGAAATGGCAAAAATGTGTATCGGATCCCCACATTACATCTGTCTTTGTAAATTATTACATGAACAACAAGATACAAAACTATTCTACTTATCAAAAGCGACTTATAGTGTAGCATGGTAAGGATCATGATTGAAACATCCTTATGCTAGAATTATGAATTTAATCTCAATTTTTAAAATTAATTTTAACCTTTGCAAAGCAGTAGTAGGTGGTTTTTAACTGCCCAAATTGTTAATGACTAAGTCTGAATCTTTGCATACACTATAATAGTATGGTCTTATTTACCAGGGGTAGCCTAATCAGTATCAATACTGATCTTTCTCTGAGCCCTGCAATTATTACTACCTCAAAATTGCCTTTTAACAATTTAATACACCTAAGCCCCGTCTAAATAAAGAGTTGATATTAATCACAACTTGTTTGCAATTGCTACCATGCATAATGCTACCATGCATAATGTTTTACGTGTAATTTTACTTTCTCACTGATGTATACCTTGTAAAAGAAACTGCAATTCGGCTCTCGGGCCGCGAATGTTTTTTAATGAAATAAACCATTTTAAATAAATAAAAATAAATAAATTGATATCAATCACAGCTATGTACATAAGAGACAGGCGACTGCAAACTTGTGATTGATTGAAGGACTTGAGATTGATTTGGATCAATCGCAACTGTTTATAAGACGGGCCCTGGATTGAGAGGGGGAAAAAGCAGGTTAGACATCTTTCCCAATGAAGTAAGCACCTACACATGCAACTATGATGGAACCCAGGGGCTCTCAAAAATGAGAGTGAGTAACGGAAATAGCCTTCATCAATATACTACAAGGCTGCCGTTTCCCTGTATCATCTATCCCTCCCTCCTTCATTCAGTGCATACCTCTTCTTCCTCCTTGTCTTTGTTATCCTCCTGGAATCGGATGGTGCGACTCCTGGCCGACTTGAGCAATCTCTTAGAATCATCTCCCGTGTTGAGGAAGTCAAGCTGTCTTCCTAACTCATCCTCCGCTTTGTCATCCATTTTGTCTCTCTTATCCTGCTCAATTTCTTCTTGAGTTTTCTGGGGTCTTCAACAACTACAGAAAAAACATAAGCATGAACGCTTTTTAGACTACTTCTTCAGGGTTAGTTCTACCATCACTATAAGCAGCATCATCATCATCATTATTATCACCATCTACATCATCATCACCATCTTCACCCTCCTCCTCCTCCTCTTTCTCTTTGTCTTCGTCTTTGTCGTCTTCTTCTTCTTCTTCTTCTTTTTCTTCTCCTTCTCCTTCTTCTTCTCCTCCTCTCCTCTCCACTCCTCTCCTCTCTCCTTCTTCTTCTTCTTCTTCTTCTTCTTCTTCTTCTTCTTCTTCTTCTTCTCCTCCTCCTCCTCCTCCTCCTCCTCCTCCTTCTCCTTCTCCTCCTCCTCCTCCTCCTCCTCCTTCATGTTCTTATTCTTCCTCCTCATCATCTTCCTCTTCCCCATACCCCTCCTCTTCCTCCCCTCCTCCTCCTTCTTCTTCTTCATCTTCTTATTCTTCCTCCTCATCATCTTCCTCTTCCCCAAACCCCTTCTCTTCTCCTCCTCTTCCTCCTCACTCTTCACTAGAATCTTACCTGGCTTCCTCTTTCTCCTCCACCACCAGTTAATCTGATCTGGAGGAGGCTTAGAGAGGCGGAACATCTGCACCACGATGAGATTAGCAGGAACACCATGAGGGAGCTGATCACACCCACTGTAATCTCAGCAATAGAGATTGTGATAGGACCAACAGCAATGCCACCACCTACAAGAAACAACAGAAAAACAAACAAAGCTTGATTCGTCTCTTTCCATTAAAAATACAACAATGACGTTCCATCTTGGATTGCTCTTAGTAAACTCTCTTAAAATGTGTGATATCATAATTATTAAAATACCTGAGTTTGTTTTATGTAAACAAATGATAGAGCTATTCAACATATGCAACCTTAGACATTTCCCCCAAAGTTGACAATTTTTTTTATGGTAATTCAAGCATCCTACATGTAGCAGAGAAGTCAACCTCTTGACAAAAATAAGACGGAGTATCCTTTAAAAAAAAATTAAAAAATTAAAAAAATAAAAAAAAATAATAATAATAAATCAGAATTTGTTGTTGTTGTTGAAAAAAAGATGAAAAATCACATATAAGATTTTAAGATCGTATTTCACTCTTATTATTGTACTAAATACAATTAAATCGTATTGCTTGGCATCTCTGATGTAGGACAGGAATGAGTCTATACCTGAGCCACTGGTCACGTCAATGCCATAGAAGAAGATGTTGGCCATCATGCTTGAGAAGAGAAGCGAGAGACAGCACAAGGCACGTTGGCAGCGCGTGAAGGTGCTACGGGCAGGACGAGCAAACACTGAGAACCATAGATGACCATCGGTGAGGTTACGACGGGTCTTGCTGTAGAACAGGTAACCAAAACCAGTCAGCTCGCTCTTTCCTGCGATGGGGATCACACGCTCAATCTGAAAGAAGATAATCATGTGGATTGGGTGAAGAAAGTGTGATGTACCGAAATAAAAGCATTGATTAGGTTTACAAAGGTTGCTGATAAAGGACACAATTGCCTTAAGCTCATATGGCACCTATATCACAAAGTCCGACACACATCTGAAAGGCCAAGTCGATATCTACGTAAGAAAGATTAAAACCGTTGCCCAAATGGATTGAAGCAGGTTTACAGAATTCTTAATTCAGGACCTTTCTCAGTAACCACCTTTGGATGACATGGTTTGAATCCCTGTTACTGCACTAACATCCTTTGGTAATACATTAATCTACATTTGCTACTCTCCACCCAGGTGAAGTAAAATGGGTAATGCTTTAGTCAACTCACCTGCCCGTCATCTTCCTCCACAGCTAGCCAGCGATCACACATGAAGAAGTACATCTTACTGGTCTCTAGATCCTTGATGACCAGTCTACTCAGGGCCCAGGACGGATACTTGCCGCTGTTGTCATGCCAGATACGCAGATGCAATAGGTTACCAAGGTGACGGGGTGCAGACATGATGAAGGAATCAATGCCTCCTCGCTGGAAGGTACGTCGTTTGGGATCGATGAGGAGGCGGGGTCGAGACTCCTCGGCCTCACCGGTTATAATCAGGGACACCTTGGCGGTGGTAGCTGGGAATAAATGAAATTCAGTCACATTCATATATTAGTGAGCCTCACATGTCTACAAACTTTAAACTACATATACATGTACATGAACATGGCTTTTTGCAACAATCAGGATCTGAGGCTACATGTAATTTTAAAATGTGCTGATGTTAAATGTCTATGCCTGCTTCCCCTGATTTCTCTAGAGTCAAAAGAAGTGTTTTGGCCATCTTGCGGTTTCGCAAAAAAAAGAAGATTTTGCTTCAAAAAAATTGGAACAAGTATATTTTCCTATTTTGATAGAAATCAGTGCTAATGTTAATACTTACAAGCTCCAGAGCGCATTCCGGTGAAGACTGTAATTTCATAGCTGTAATGATCTCTAGGGTCATTATCTATCAGTGGAGTGGCACCAGCCTGTAAGATAAATGATCGAAAAGATGAAAATACAGATCAGACCGAGTCTTAAATCATGAGACTACCGGTAGATATTTTCCTAAGCCTATACAGGCCCCTGTTTCATAGAACGTATTATCAATAGCAAAATAATGCTAAATTTCTATGACAAATTTTCACTCAGCCAATCAAATGCCATGATTTCCATAGCTTATAACAGTTACTGTAACTTGTTATCGACAAAATGTTTTGTGAAACAGGCTCAGATATTCTTTTACAATGAGATGTATCTCAGATTTTATTGCATGCTACATATAAAATGATCCTTGATGGGGAATGCTTCTCACTGATGAAGATAGAGCAGAAGAAAAAGCATTTGTGTACTAAAGTTGGATGGAGAGCGTAATACTTGTAGATATGTGTCCAAAATGATTAAATTCAAAGGACTGCAACAACCTACATGAAAATTTGCAATTAGATAAATGACTTTAAAAATAAATGAAATGATAGAAAGGTTTTCAAATATTCATTGTGAGGTACAATAACAAACTTGAGTGCCTATACATACTATGACCTCTGAATGCGAACATATGATTCATACGATACAATATTAACCTACATGTATTAAGGATGATTTCATTTTCATTCAATAGGCCTTTTCAGTGGGTTTCTCCCAAAGGTGATCTTGGCCTTGGTATTCAACAAATATGGTATAGACAATTGGCACAGAGTTGAACTCATGAACTTTAGAACCACACTAGAAAATTTTAAAACAAAATTTCACGACAAATTCAGAAAAAATCATGGAATTTCTTATTCTACGAGAGAGTAAGGCAGCTAATGTTGCAAGGTATCTGACGAGATATAGTTATGTGAATTTACCTTGACCAAATCTCTCTGGTCTTTCTTGTAAGCCCAGAGCACGACGGTGAGATAGACTGCAAACATGCACACCATGAAGACAAAGACAACTGGATTCTCATTGAGCTTAGAAAAGGCTGACTGTGACAGGTCAATGGAGTTCATAGGAACCTCGAAGCCTCCACCGAAGGCGGTCAAGTGAGTGCAGAAACACTGGGTATTCAGTAACCGAGAATTCGGTCCAACCTAGAACAACAAACCAGACGGCACAAAAATAAAGTTATTTCATTCAGAAATAATAAATCATGTAAAAATTGGAGGAATTAAGGCAATGTACTTTCATCTTCATAATACCAGTTATTGATATTGGCTTTGCTTTCACTTTTCATAAAGTGGCCTGCAAATAAAATACTTAAGTCCAATAATCTGATCATTTCATACTTATATCACAATTTAAGCTTACGCTCGACCTAGTAGTAGTAAGCTTATGCCCTACATTATTAGTGTGCTAACTATCACTGGCAGATCTCTACTTGTTCCCTTCACATTGTAGGACTGTAAAATATGATAAGACCAACTTTGTTAAACTACACATAGTGCTTGTAACATCTACCATAAATTATGATAATTTAAACAAATTTTATGATGAGAATTCCTCAAACGTAAATCCAATTGAGCAGCATCTTACTTTCCACAGACAGGAAAAGGAACTCTTAAGAAACACACCACACATCTTCTTTAAAGGTAAAGACCAGTTATGGTCATGCGATTGCATTGTAAAGAAACGTTGTGGAATCGATTAAGAAAAGGTTGATCATCTAGCATCTAGCATCTGCAAGGTTCTGGAATCATCAAATGATAAGAAATTTGGCTCATTCTTCGTAAAGTTACAAGCACTATACACAGAAAGATGTATATGGGACTACCCTATATCTCTCACAGACCATGAGAGAAACAAATTTACCAAATATATGAATTAGTAGGCGGTTTCCCGGCAATTTTTTTATCATCATGTATTAGTCAAAACATATTCTTTCACATGATTGGTAATG
Organism: Strongylocentrotus purpuratus; assembly: GCF_000002235.5. Classification (NCBI taxonomy): domain Eukaryota; kingdom Metazoa; phylum Echinodermata; class Echinoidea; order Camarodonta; family Strongylocentrotidae; genus Strongylocentrotus; species Strongylocentrotus purpuratus. Next base: position 3,490,942 of record NW_022145599.1, on the reverse strand, counting down.
AGAGCTTCCATTTCATTTTTTGAAATTGGGGCGTTTCCAATACTGGTCTTTACCTTTAACCTATTACAAGATCATTCCACATTTTGTGATTTGGCTCCATAACTTTTGTTTCACAGCCCTAAGATAGAAGTATTATGAGACTCACCTCACAGCCATCAGTGCCCCAATCATCAGTCTCCTCATCGTAGAACTGACACTTGGAGGTGAAAGGTCGGATACGGTAATGGACAGGCCAGAACGCTGTGTCGATATCAGCATCAGATCCCAGGTATTCACTAATCGAACTCTCATTGGCTCCACCGATCGATTTGACACCGACGTAGACTTCAGCCATGGATCCATTGAAGTAACTATGATTCAAACATAACAACATTGTCATGACATTGAGTTCACAAGTACTCAGCAGAAGTTATCTTCGAGACAACATTAACAAGTATCTTTACAAATATGATCAAAATTAGTCAATGAGTCAAACTTAAAATGAACTTTGTTGGAGCTGCATCCTAGTACCTAACCTACATGCATATACAGTAAAGGGGATGGCAGTTGTGGCAGCAAATATCACTCTAATCAAAGCAACAGTGTTATGACATAAGGAGATTGACAGCTATACTTTACATGTGTACTTGATGGCATTATTACATTAGTTAATTTACAACACTGTATTGGCATTAATACATCATCAGGTACACGTATAGCAATTGAAATATAGGCATAAATATCCTGAAAACACCAGATATGAAATAAATATTCTGTTCAATAAAGTATGATAGGGGGAGGGGTATATTGCATGTGAACATTACTGTTTGAAATCAACTATTCAGATAAACAACCTCTCTAGACGCACGACTTCTGGGTATAATATATCTGTAAAGCGCTTAGACACATCATTGTATCGGTGTATTGGGCGCTATATAAAAGCGGAATATTATTATTATTACAAAATACAAACCTTCTCACCATGCATACATCACTGAGAGTAAAATGCAACAATGAACAAAAAGCCAGAATCAAACAATGCAAAATGTGTTGTTTCTATAAACTTGGATAGCTACCTGTCTATGATAGTATTACTGAGGAAGCACACATCAGGGTCGGGATAATCCAGCTCTCCACACTCTGTCCCGTTACCAAGATATGGGATTGGGTGCGGCAGGGTGCAGTTGAAATCATAGATATCAATAGAGGGCGGTCTTCCCATCCTGATGAAGAGCTGTAGGGTCACATTGTCTGCCTTGGTTCCGTTCCAGTTCAAAGGGATGGCTTCGATGTGCAGAGCAGCATGTCCAGGGGCCACTAGAAAGACAGAAATCAAATTTCAATCCAATTTTAAATCGGTAATCTAACATATCATTATCTCCCCCCTTTTTTTTGTGTTTGGTTTTTAAAAAGAAGAAGAAATATACATTTAAGTCCCACCGCGGCACTAATGTCCTTTGGCAAGACATTGATCTACATTTGCCACTCTCCACCCAGGTGTTAAATGGGTACCCGGTAGGATGCGAAAGCTAATGTGCTTAGATTAGCAAGTGTACGCTTGTAAAAATGATGCCTGGTTGGAATGCTCCCCAGGGAGTGGAGAATGTGCATACATTGTGTGTGGGGTAAGCCTGAATCCGATGACCGGGGTAATAATATATATATCTGTAAAGCACTTTGATAGGGCCCTCCTGAAAAGCGCCATATAAGAAATAGTTATTATTATTGTTATTATTATATACTCACATATTATGTGAGCGTATATACGTAAATTTGAATTCAAAACAAATTTGTTATAGTTTTCGGCAATAACGGTAATAAACTGACTGACTTGCCTAAATTAAATAACAACAACAACAATGCAGGCTTCTGGAATAGTGTTCCACAGCTTATTCAATTGTCTCTTAACCCTCGTTCAGATATGATGCAGTTAACTGCCGCAAAAAAGCTGCCACATTTTTTAAAAATCTGAATGAATGGCAATTGCATGTAATAAAGGTCACTGAGCTGTGTTCCTGTAAGACAAAGAAATGTGTAGCATACAACTTAAAGTTGATCTTAGTCTTTGTGGAACACCCACCCTGAATATGACAGCAGAGCATTATAAAGACGACTTACTAAGAACATGAGAGAGCATCCTCTCATTCCTGGGCTTGGTCACATTGAAGATAGTGACCAGACTATTGACATCAATCTGGTCTTCATCTCTCTGGATCCAGACCTCAATAGGTTCAGCTAGGTCTCGGATCTCCAGCTTCCCTCCTGTAGCGTTCGTGAAGGACAGGGCTGCGGTCTCACCCTGGACCGTGTTGGAATTGTTGGACCAGGTCTTGGAGTTGGTCTTCTCCATCAGTGACTATATTGGGAAAATTGGTGGGGAAAAAATGAAAAAGATGATCAAACTTATCAGGTAAAATAATCATGTTTCATTCGATTTGTTAAATTTCTTATTAATTCACACCTCACTATACATCTTTTACATAATCATTCCTTTATTGTAGAGTAAACGGACATCTTAAAAACAAATGAACATGTCTTAAACAACCATGATAATAAAATACCTGGTTTATGTATATACCTATTATGATACTATCTTTTATCTAAACATCAATACCTTTTGTTTGACTTCATATGAAAATCATTCTCTTCTTTACGTATGTTTTTACTTCAACTTTTCTCTCCTCTCTTCCCATGTTTTTGTTTAATTGACGTTGAAGTAGCAAACTGAAAAGCACAAACTTTGAAGCAAGTAACAATATTATGCACTCCATTCTGTTACAAGTAATTTCCAGTTGAACAAATCATGAATTTAAAATCCATGCAAATAGTCTGTAAGTCATAGTTAAGTATTATTATTTTAAAAGTATTAATTGCAAAAGTAAATTCATTATTTTTGTTTGTTTTGTTTTTGTAACTTTACTTGTACTTTACTTGGTTTAAGGGGTTAGGCTTGATTAGCACATGTGCCATTAGGTGGCCCCGCAATTTACCAACCAATAGTTTCTCTTCTTGTATATGTAAATATCATTGCATGAAATGTATTGCTGTAATCATGTCTTTTTAGGTGGTTTACTGCATTGTGTGAACTAGGCTAAAATTCTTACCTGAGCGTCCACAGCTGAGGCGGTGCCGTTCCCACTGCCAAACAGGGTGGCAGCCATCGGGAGCTTGAATCCAGATCCACATTGTGCTCCATATTGCTCTGAGGGGGAGGGAGAGATGAGAGAGAGAGAGAGAGAGAGAGATGGGAGAGAGAAAGAGAGACGAGATGGGAGAGAGAGATGAGAAAGAGAGAGAGAGAGATGAGAAAAAGATGAGAGATGAGAGAGAGAGATGAGAAGAGAGAGAGAAGAAAAAAAACCCACATACATTAAAAATCACATTACTGTTGTCCTATAAGCAACCATCAAATATCAACCTATGATTTGCATACATTAAAAATAATAACAAAGTTTAACAAATGATGCCTGTGGATAGACACTGAAATTATATGCCAGTGGAGCCCCACCATATTCAATACAACATAAAACCTGAAAACAGGCATGCCAGTATTATAATTGTAATGCATAGCAAACAAAGTAGCAAAGATAATATGTATAACAATCATCTCCACATTATGACATACATGGCACTGCCCCCCCCCCCCCCCCCCCCCCCCCCCCGGACATAAGCCACATCTGATTCCACAAAACATCAAATTACATGAAACAGCACTTTGGTTCAGATTCAGATACTTCCATGCGCTATATTTCAAAGTTTCAAAGGAAAACTGTAATGTCATAAAACAGATATGTAAGATGTAGGTAATGAGAATGGCTTACTGTTATCCATGTTGGCAGTGAAGGCCTTGTCCATTGTGATGTTGACCGCAGGAGAAGCTATGGCCACAGGAGCTTGACCGGTCACCATACCTCCATTGATGGTGCCCATCATGTTATCTACAACGCTATTCATCTGAGAGCTCATATCTCGACTCTGTAAGGATGATAAAGAGAGAGAATATATACATTCAAAACTAAGTTGATGGAGACCTGTATAGAAAGACCACTTATTTTCTCATTGTTACATAAATTACAAGAAACCTTTATGTAAAGATCACCTGCCTATATAGACCACTTTTCTGTATCCCTTGAGTAGTATTTCTATACTGGCTTCACTATATAATTGGACAAAATTTTTAATTTCAATAGTTAACTCATGAAAATCCCTTTGTCCAACCCTGATTCTAAGAATCTCATATAAACTTTAGCAATGTGATTGTACACAGATACAGAAAAGATGGATAAGATAAGAAATGGAAGAACGAAAGAAGATATGATTGCCTTAGGTTCCATACTTTGTTTCTATAGGAGGTACAGAGCCTGTGGAATGTTTCAGGCCTTTCAGGGAGTTACAGAATGGGAGGTTTAGGCCGCTACGGAGCATACGGTCACACAATGATAGCCTTACCATGTGGATAGTTGCAATTACTAGCAACAAAACAGGCATAGTTCTATCTTAAACATGACATTGCTATCAATAAGCCATAAACATATATCCTAGTTACACTGACAAGACCAACATCCGATCGATACGATGACACATCCTTTTCTCCTGCGACAATTGCTCCAGGCTTCATTTCTTCAAAGTTATAAGGTTAGGGTTAGGAATTGGGTTAGGGATAGCGCTGAAGCTAAGAATTCAGTTGGTGTAGGAAATTGTCGCAGTGCCCATATGTTTATGTGTTGATGGAAGCCTTTAATGGCAAGTTTTATACTATGAAAATATTAGTCGGCTATGTTTAGCCTGGGGTTCTAATAAACAAGGTGACTGATTTTTAAAGGGATCTGGTAACTTTGTCTTAGATCCTTTTAAAAAATCCTTGATTATGCTCATGCTGCAATGATGATTATAAACCTTTAGGTCAGTCAGGAACTCCATGACTTTTACAAGCCGATCGCCTGTCCGAATATCAAGATATTTATGATTGAAAATCAAAATCAAATTTTGCGTTTGCCAAACGGTTTTCATAATACTACAGTCTATTGGGGAAAAAAAGTATGGTAAAACCGGTCACTAACAAGTTTTTATGAGGCACTTCTTGATCATTTTGAAGCGCAATTTTTTTAGGGCTTCACTGTAACACCATATCACAGACACTGATAAGACGTAGGGCCGTGCATCTCAGATTTAACATTGTTAAACGATCCCTTTAAGTCTAAATCTGATGTGTTGAATTCCTTTTTATTGGCCTGGTGGCAGCGGTGGGATATTTGTCACAGGAGCAAGTGTGGTACAAACGAGCGATACCAGTCCAGACTCTTACCAGTTGGTTCATGGCTTCTACTTCAGCCGCCGCAGCAAAAGCTTGTGCCTCCAGATCAGATGAGTCAGAGGAGTAATAATCGGCCTCCATGTCATCCAGATCAGGCATACCGGTGGCATACAGGACGTCAAGCTGACTGGTGACAGCGGATGCTGCAGCTTTAGTTCTCGCTACTTTAGCCTGGGCTCCACTCATAGCATTACCTGTGGAGAGGGATTGACAGCAGAAGTACAATGATTTGAGACTCTTTTGTGTCCCTCCAGGGTTGGCCCAAGATTTTTGAATGGGAGGTGGGAGGAGAGAAGATTTACATAGTTGTGTGAATAAATATTTACCAACTTAATAGTGTAATTATCTATGAATTTTACAAATCATAATCATACTAATGCAGCTACTACTACTACTACCACCACTAAATAATCATGATAATACTCCGTTTTCGTATATTCATCTATCGATGGTCTCTTTGCACTTCCAAAGAGCGTGGATTATTACCCTGGCTCAGCCTAGCTGTCCTAAAAAAGGTACTGAAGCTTCAATGAATCAATTCCTACAGTTACGTTGAGCGAGTGTAACATGTAATGATTAATGTCTTGCTGCAGGACTTGAGTGCTGTGGCAGGGATTTGAACCCTGCACCTTGTGATCTATAGTCTGATGACTTATCCACTAGACCATAACACCTCTACTCTACCTTTACAATCATAATGATATTAGTGTCATAATGTGAATAAATGTTTACTTATCATAATAGCATTAATGTAATAAGTATCATAATGATATTAGTGTCATTAAAATGTGAATAAATGTTTACTGATCATAATAGCATTAATGTAATAAGTGAAAAATATTTACCAATCATATTGAGGATGCCATTACTACTTTCCTCCACTTCATCAGCCCCAGATTCATCAGATTTCTCAGATAATAGACCCATGAACTGAGTGCTTGTCGCCAGAGTGTCTTGCTGAAAATCAAATGATTAAAAAAATTTAAAAATCAGTTACAGACATTGAAATTCACAGAAATCACAAAAAGGAGGAACTGGTGGCAGAAAAAGTGGAGTAAATATGAGGGTCATTATTATGAATAGCGACCCTCATCTCACATTATGAATAGCGGTTCTTATGAATAACGGTCCTTATGTCTTTATGATTTTTTTTGTTTTGCGAGTGAACATGAATTTTATTTTCTTCCAGTGAACATAAAATTGCAGTGAACATAATTTTTTTTTTCAGTGGCATTAATGGGCTTAACGCTTTCGTATGAGACAATAGCTAGAATAAACAAAATATTCAATACTTTCAAAATCGAGACATGAAATTAGATTTGACTTACAGCTGCAGAGGTAGAGACTTCTCCTGTAGAGGAGGTTGCTGTTACCATGGCAGATGAGAGTTGCTTCATCGCTCCTACTGTGTTTGGTATGGCCAGAGACATCGCTACTACCATGCTATCTCGCATCTGTATTAAGAAGAATAAATATCAGTGACATACAGATTGAAAGTACATTGTAGTTCTCTTTTAAGGTGTTTCCAGGGGTGATAGTGAGCACTAAAAAAAAATTAAATTGTTTTTTTTCTCAACCAGGCCCCCCCCCCCCTTGACTAAAAAAATGTTATCTTACAACATTCCCCCTCCCCTTTTGAGTGAGAAAATTGGGAAAAATCAGGAGGAAAAAAATCAGGGAAAAATTTGGAGAAAAAGAAATTCGGGAAACCGATTTAAATCGGGTAATTATCAGACCTGTGTTTTTCATTGCTGTTTTTAAATAAAAAGCTCCATGGGTTTCTTAATAATCTGCACGGTGCTATGGAACGTTAATAACGTTTGTTTAAAATTCATAAAAAATGCAATGTTTCTGTCCATCATTAACAAATTAAAACAGTTTTTTTCTTTTTACTTTTTCATAAAATTAAGATATTTCCTCACCCATGGGTACATAATAACCCTTCCATCTAATAAATTATTATCTGATGCTGATAGGTGTGATACCCAAATCTTACTATTTACTTTGAGCAAAGTCATCTCAAACTATGTTTTCAAAAATAAAAAAGGAGCTGACATACTGTACTACAAATAATAAACCGTATGCAAAAATGATGAATAATAGAGGATTGACGATTGACTTAAAGATAAACTTGAGTTCTGGTAAAAAAGAAACTAAATTCTCACAGAATCAAACAAAACTTACACTGAATGTTCAAGATTACAAATAAATGTCATTTGCCAAACAATTTTGGTAGAAAATGTATACCGGTAATGGCTGAGTAATGAGCATAGAAAGATAAGGATATCAAGGTGTTGGGCCCCGAAACCATTTGTATAGTCCCATGTACATCTTCCCGTGTACAGTGCTTGTTACTTTACCAAGACTGGGCCAAATTTATTATGATTTTGATGACCCCAGAACCTTGCAGTACACACCAATACTTACATGCTACATGATCAACTTTTTCTGATCCATTCCACACCTTTTCTTTCACAATGCAATCGCATGACCAGAACTCAACTTTATCTTTAATATGATTAGGCTGAAGGCCAGTTGAAAAGTAAATTATGGAGAGAAGATACTCACCCCTTGTCTCTGTTCAGACTCCTGCTGTGCTTGGGAATCCAGTTCAGTCTGGGCTGCTGCTTCCGCTGCTTCCTGCTCCTCAGGTGTCATATCACCAACATCTAGGAAGCAGCGAAATGATAATAATAGCAGGAATAATATATGAGATTTGTAAGGGGCCAAAGCCACTTGGAATCAAATGTTCAAGGTGCACTTGTGAAACAAATACAACAAAAAGAGATCATATAAAAGCATCTGAATCATAAATGAGGGAACAGAGGTATGGAGAGAACATACAAAAATGACAGAACAATTACTTATGCGCTGAATAAAACAGATACGTTTCAAGATTATTTTTAAACTCTTTAACTGATCTGCTACTAGTATTACAAATCTTTTGAGGGAGAACATTCCACAGCAAACCACAGCAAAGGTTTTATTTCCCCGCACTTAGCATTGAGCTTAGAAATAACAAAGCATCCAGAGTTTGGGGAGCTAAAGATCTAGACGGAATATAGTGATTTATTAAAGTAATATTAACTGTGGAGCAGAGCCATGGACACAATGAAATAAAAGCAAAATAATCTTGAAAACAAATATACAACATATAACTTGCAGAAGTTTCATTCAATGAATGTCAATAAGGTAAAGATGACGTTGGAAAGAAATATAGCAGGAGTTCATTTTACACATTAAAAAAAATGCAGAGGATTTTTTTTTCCGGCAGTTAACCACCCCATATCTGAACAAGCTTTTACAGGTAACCTCACAAACATGTACATGTATGGTCAGATAGAGAGTTATACAAACCTGCACCAAAGGTTGTCATGGCAACTGTATATGCGCTTCTTCTCCGCAGAGGGCTCTCAGTACTGAAAGTCGGCATCTATCAAAACAGTTGGGACACTTTTATAATATTTCGTAATAGACAAATTTATATATCAAAATTGTCAACAAAGATGATTAATATGGTACTAAAAGAAAATAAATATTAATCCTACTTCAGAAACCTACTGGAGATAAAAATATGAAATAAATGAAGAAGATTTTTTGATTTATATATGAATTACCTTTTAGAATTATTCCTTATACAAAAACTAGATTTTCCAATATATGATAAATACATGATGCTTACTGGTAAATGCCACAAAGCTGAAAAAATGAAATTAATAGACAATGAAATGTGTTTTTTTTTGCAAACAAGAGCCAGAAACGATTGACCACCTGTTTGAGAATGTTTATATACACAAGATTACTTGAACAAATTTCTAAGATGGTGGCATACTAGCTTTAATAAAGAAATTTTTCAATTGAAAGACGAGAAGATCTTATTTGGGATACAAGACAAACAGCATGTTCTATTCAATCATTGTATTATTATTGCAAAGAAAACGTTATATTTATGTAGATCTCTTGTGATACTCCCTTCTTTTAATTAATTTCTTATCAAATTAAATCAAAGGTAACTTACAGAAAATATATATTTGTTACAAGGATAGATCCATGCATAAATTACGCAAAAAATGGAATGTGCTGGAATTAGGATGATATAGTAACTTTTGTTTTTTATCCATAATCTTGATTTATACTCATACTACATGTATATTTATCATCATATTTGAAATACATGTGTTTCAGTTTAATTTGTATTATGTACAAGATATTTTAACTGAATAAAAAAAAGACTTCAAATTAAACATAAGAAAATGTACGTACCTCCGTGGATGTTGATGCTGAGGGTGTAGAAGCAGCAACGTTGAGCATACCAGAGCAAGCTGCGATAATGTTGGCTGCGGTGGAGGTATCCCCGTTAGCAATGGCCGCTGACATGACGCCATCATCACCCGTCATATTCTGCATCATCTCCATCTGTTCTGCATTACTCACACTCGGAGGACGAACCTATACAAAATACAAAGAATATACTGTAACTGTATCGCCTCATTTTGGGAGAGCTCTTGAATGAGGAGCGACTTACCGTATCTGTGCAATGTATCTCTTGGAGTGACTGATGATGTTAGTGCAAAAACTGTCATTGTTCTGTTTTCTTATCATAAAAACACATCATATCATAACAATTATCATCTTTTCTTGCATGAGAGGATCGATACTGTGAAGCTCTGCTGTTCTTGGTTTACCGTCAGTATTGAAATGGAAGATGCTGGCTAATATATGAAGAGATTAATTCCAAAAGGAGCTAAATCCAATTTTGATGAAATTGAGTTATTGATATCAGAACATTGTTTACTTCAGTACCTGTCTTTTAAAAAGTATTTACTTAAATTTGGGAGCAATTATGAAAAAATGTGCCCTCTAATATCACTTTTCAATAGACGCCTACCGTATACAAAATCTGGTAAACGAATTCTTTTTTCTCTCAAGTTACAAAAAATGGATTTAGCTCCTTTTGGAATTACACTCTTCATATACATGAAGCATAAGGTAAACAATCTTTAAAATATGGGGTACAAGAATGAATGATGATTAAGTACTCTTAATACGACCAGAAAGTCTTCTGTAGATTTTTTTTTTCACTTTGAATATAAAACTTAACCCTGTTACCGTCTTACCTCTACTGTCAAGAGCAAATCAGAAAAGGATCCTATGTAGTCCGTGACCCGAACCAGTAAGAACACCTGGAAGTTGTTCTCTTCGTAGCCTTGAGGAAACACTGTAGGCGTGTCCATAAATGCTCTCTCCCCTGTCAAAATGTCAAATAAACAATAACACTTAATTTAAGAACAGTAGAACTTTGAGCACATTCCCTATTTTCAATTATGATTCAATTTGAATATGCATCTAGACAATTAGTAGAACTTCCTGCATAGAATATATAGATGTATGCTATTCTCACCCCTAAATTAAACTACAATTGATATAATCTCATTACGATAGGTAATATTGATGAAATACTTTAATAATGCTTTCAATTCAATCCCTGCAATAGTGATCCCAATATTTTTTAAAAACAGTACAGCTTTCTATCCAAATCTTCAAGCTAGAATTATTTTCAAAACCATGTTCATTCTTTAACTGTTACAAAGCTAACAAGTTTATAATTATCTCTAATATTTTGTAGACAAATTCATACTCTAAGGTTCTCTTTTTATCATCTATCTAGATACAGGGTTTCATGTGGGATCACGTTTTAATTATAAGTGCAAAATCTTCCTGCTCTTGATCCAAATACAATTCCAAGATTCTTCTTCCTTAATTAAACTCTCTTGCTCCGTCGGCATCCTCATCCTTTCAATTACTTTATCCCACTTTAGCTGTTATGACTTTAGTTTACCATTACTGTAACTAACTATGATTACGATTTTTTTTTTTTTGTAAAATGATCTCTGTAAATTTTTACCAGCGAAAAACAAATTTCTGAATGGACAATAAATACTCAATTTCATTTTCATAATGTTTAAAAGAGGATTAATTTAAGGCATGTATCCAGAACATCCATGCAAATATATAAAAATCTCTTGGTATCAATATGATTTAAAGAAAATTGTTTGGTGTACCGTTGTATAGCCAGGTCCAAGATTCTGACTCCTGTAGCCTTTGGGCGTAGCGATAGTTGAGAGGCATGTCTGGATCGGTCCAGTCCTGACATTCGATGTTGAATTCGGTTTCCAGGGCTGTACCATTGGGAGGTACAGCAGAGCAGTTACCAACAATCGGTCGCTCATTAGTGATGAAATCATACGAGGCCAGACCTGTTTGGAAAGTAATGAAGTCAGAGATGAATGCTATCCTGACACAATAACTGCATGGCATTGCATAAGAATATTTTAAAATGATATTCAAGGATATGTTGTGAAAATTATAATTGGGATTAAAATAATGAAATGAGGTTTAATATTAAGCTTTGATCAGCAAGGTAATACATAATACATAAGAGGCAAATTTCTTTATAAAATGAAACATATATTTATATATAATGCCTAGTTTCATGCCTCATTTTTGTGTGTTCTGAAAACGGACCCAGAAAACTACAGTAGGTAAAACCAAATAGACCAAAATCGATGTAGGGTTATAAGGACATGACTGTCATTATAATATTTGGAATAGATCACATGGGAGTACATGAATATGTATTGAATGGTTGTTTGGTGAAAAATCAGTTCAGTATCATTCCAAAGTCAAAGCAATGAACATTCTACTGTACTGCAAATTTGGAAGACAATATTGGGACAAGGACAATTCTACATGACCTTACCATAGTTCTGTAGCGAAGGCGTTCTGGCAGCATAGACTCGTATTCTGTAGGTAGACTGGTCCTCAAAGGGACCTGCATCAATAGCGATGTTTGTGTTGGAATCTCCTGTACCAGCGAACTGAAGCCATTGAGTCTTAGGAACGATGACAAACTCATTTTCAAGCAACACAGGATTGTATACTTGCTTGAAGATCTCCCATCTATTAAAACAGGGAAAAAAAATCACATTAGTAATAGTGACAACATAGTATAATAACGATTATAATAATAGGCATTTTTATTGCGCCATCTATCTAGAACTTCTATTTCAAGGTGTACAAGGAAAAATAGATAAGAAATAAGAGTTCGAATAAGTGCCATATTCTTGTCAAGCATTGCTAAAAAGGTGTGATTTCAACTTGGACTTGAACTCTCTAATGACGTTGTAGGTATATTTATATATATATAAAGGTAATTTGTTCCACATAAAGGATACTGCTGCAGAGTAGCCCTTTTGCCGCAGGTACATCTTGTGACACACATTGCTTTGGAAGACTATAGTCAACTAGTATTGCCAATTTTGTAAAGCGCTTAGAAACATTGTATTAAGCGCTATAGAAATACAATGTATTATTATCATTATTATTATTATTTAACTAAGCTAAGTCAAGTTACAAATTGCCATTTCGATGCAACAAGAAGTTTGCATTCCAGAGATTAATTACATTTTTCAATAAACAGAAAAAGTTATAAAATTGCACTAAAAAGAATAAAAAGCAACACAGCAAAAGAAGCATGTTAATAATTATGCAATTGCAAGAGATATAATATTGAATGCAAAAGATATGCATGTAGGTATGGTATAATTTGCATTTTTCTAAAAAACTTATATTTAACTTTCGATTTCCTTTGCACCTGTAGTGGGCAATCAAACCCAAATTGATCTTAATTCACTTGAGTTTCCTCACCATTTGTTTTTATTTCAATAATCATAATGAAAATCTTAATCAAGATGATGGAGTTTAAAATTCTTGGATCGTTAATACCGGTAGCCTATTTCTAGTTTAAAACATCTTAAAACATATCCAAAGGATGCATGACAAAATATAAGAGGCCAACTACTCTCTCTGAGGGCCAGTTCAATTCCCTGAATGTTTCCTGATGTGAGTAATTTTTCTCTAATTTCCTGACTTTTCAGTGACTGGAAAAAGAGTATTTTTTCAGCTTACCAGGATAGTTCACATAATTATAATTCTTATCTATAAAGGCTGGTATAACAATAAACAGGGTGAACAACTATTTCAGGGGGGCAAGAATATTCCAGAATACAGTATTCAACTTCCATCTTCTACTCATAAACTCCAAAATGAAAAACAAACAAAAACAATGGTATTTGTTGTGGGGTCTAGGGTCGAAAGTGAAGATTGCCACCTTACCGATAGTACAAGATTTGTCCTTTCCTTGCATCTAAGTCTGCAGACTCCAGAGCAAAGCGACTTGTTGGGTTCAACTTGGTCTTGCAGTTCGTACGGCAACTACATGCATGAAGAGAGTGAATGTCAAATGATAGCTGAAAATGATGACAACAGTTTCTAAAGATATAGTTTAGCTTAATTGTTAGAGCTACATGTACATGTATGTCACTATTCCAAAGGTAAGGGTCTGTAATTAAGAGGAGACAATTCAATCATTCTTAGAGACAATGGAGAACTATGCAAATTTAGAAGACACGTCCATCAATATATTTATATTTATGCAAACATTTATCATACATGTGAGGTTGCTCTTGATGACTAAAAATCTTGCTGGTCATCTTCGTTAACTATTCTTTCAACCATCATTTTGACTACTATAATAAAATAACTTGTTAAAGGACAATGCAATAATTCATCACTACAAGCTAGGAAATAATCATAGAACTGAAAGCATTTTTTAAACTGCATTGGCTTTTGAAATTCACAATACCGGTCAATTTCGTCACACAACAAACACTAGGTGTACTTGACACAGAGAGAAACTAGATGGAATTCGACTGCGCGCAGTCGAAAATGATGCCTCCGTTATAGAGCAATTTTACAAACCAAAACAGAAAAAAAAAATTGAATTCACGTTCAATGGTAATCCATTGACAGGTTCTCAGAATATTGTGATTACAAGCAATTTCTCATATACATATATGACCCTTTGATCTTTGACCTCATGACCATAAAATCTACTCAGTTCATTGGCTCTGCAAGATGTTCTGAGTTAAATAGTAATCCATCTGTCAGTTCTAATGAGAATGCGTTCACAAGCTATTTTTGCATACATAATGGGCCCATGACCTTTGACCTTTGACCTTATGAACCAAGAATCTACTCAGTTCATTGGCTCTGCAAGTAACAAACATGACCTAATTTTGGCATGAATCCATCAATCGGTTCTTGAGATAACGCGATCACAAGCTGTTTTTGCATTCATAATGTGCGCTGTGGCCTTTGACCTTTGACCTACGTGCTCCAAAATCTAATCAGATTGTCTTCCTATGGTGATACACACTATCATTAAGTTTGAAGTTTTTACATCTCCAGTGGTTCTTGAGATATCATGATAACAATCTCAATGTATGGAATTTCATAAGTTGACCTCTGTGACCCTTGACCTTTGACCTACGTGCTCCAAAATGTAATCAGATTGTTTTCCTATAGTGATACACACTATCACTAAGTTTGAAATTTAAATCTCCAGTGGTTCTTGAGATATCATGATAACAATCTCAATGTATGGAATTTCATAAGTTGACCTCTGTGACCCTTGACCTTTGACATACGTGCTCCAAAATCTAATCAGATTGTTTTCCTATAGTGATACACACTATCACTAAGTTTGAAGTTTAAATCTCCAGTGGTTCTTGAGATATCATGATAACAATCTCAATGTATGGAATTTCATAAGTTGACCTCTGTGACCCTTGACCTTTGACATACGTGCTCCAAAATCTAATCAGATCGTCTTCCTATGGTGATACATACTATCCTTAAGTTTGAAGTTTAAATCTCAAATGGTTCTTGAGATATCGCGCTAACAAACTCAATACAAGGAATTTCATAAGTTGACCTCTGTGACCTGTGACCTTTGACCTACGTACTCCAAAATCTAATCAGATCGTCTTCCTATGGTGATAAATACTATTCCCGAGTCTTAAGTTTAAATCTTAAATGGTTCTTGAGATATTGTGATAACGGTCAAACGGGACGGACGTACGGACGGACGTACGGACGGACGGACGGACGTACGGACGGACGGACGGACGGACGGACGGACGTACGGACGGACAACCCGAAAACATGATGCCTCCGGCACCACCTTCGGTGGCGGAGGCATAAAAAGGGATAATATTTGAATAAATTTCTTACGCGATGGCCATCTTGGGTGGGTTGCCGCTAGCGACTTGCATCTCCTGAGTGGCAATGGCCATACGGTCTCCTTTGAAGGCAATCAGCTTGAGAAAGTAGGTCATGTTTTCATGCATGTAGAAGGTGTCGAGTGTGAAAGATCCCTCGGTGAAGTTAAGTATACCTGAAGTAAAACAAAACACAATTAATTGCTGATAAGTACAATCAGAAAACTATACCCGTTTCCATCGGCATGTATTTGGAGTCAGCGATGATGATTACATACAAATAACCATCTACACAATATTCAATGAGCTTTGATCATGGACTTGGAAAGCGTTTAATGTATCTCCTGTATTAAATACAGCAGCTCCTACGATAAACTTTCATGTTGTTTATGGTATTACCTGATGGGTTTTTTCTGTTAAGTAATCTCGCCCCAAGGACTATAGTTGCTTCTTATCTTCCTTTGTGCATCATTCAGTTCAATTCAACAATTTCAATAAATATTTTGGCAGATCATCATAGCATTTCTTAGGAGTATTAAAACTCAGTGGAAAATTAGTTTGAATATGTAAACTTCTATTTCCCATCACAGATAGCCCTTAAGATTACCATCAACAGAAAACATATAGTTGACACTTTTTCTAAACTTACTTCCAATTCCTCCTTTGTCAAATCCGAATCGACCAAAGCAGCCTCCATAGTCATTAGGTTCTACAATGTAGGGATCTTTGGCATTATAGCCATCATTGAGTAGTGTGGTATAATCCTCGTTCCATTCCTGGAAAGCCTCATGTTCTCTTCTACAAATCCAGACATAGCGGATACCGCTCTTATCGCTTGGATCTACGTCAGGGTCTATAGTCTCTGCAAGCCCATCCATGTAGATCTTGTCATTCCATCGGACACGAATCTCTGATCCTCCAGTGATTTTAGCAATAAGAGGAGTAGCTTTGACACGTAATTTGGTCCTATCCAAAGTCTCCACACCACGTTCACCGTACATAGACACGTTGAGTTGGAAGGCATAGAGTCCATACGGAAGGACAAACTTCTTGATGGCTAATTCTCTTTGGGTGTATCCTGACATGACAGAGTCCCCTAGATCATAGATCTCTGTCTCACTTCCATCATCAGCGACTTCATAAGCCTGCCAGGTGTAGAAGGCATACTTGACGGATGTGCAGTTGATTTTCACCCTAGCATAGACGGTTACATCCTTAGATGCGTAGTACTCCCTGTTACCATCATCATCACAGAAGGGATAATATTGATTGCAACCATTCTGTTCAGCAACATCCACTTCAGGGTAGTAACAAGGAGCCTTGGTTACGGCAGTTGGTATAGAAACAGTTTGAGAGGAAACCATGTTGTGAGCAACAACCGAGATGCGATATCTATTTACAGTCTGGAAAACGTTGGTGAGTGTGACATTTGGATCTTGTCCACTGAACAGTAGACCTTCCAGGTAAACATTGCTCACTTCCTCAAAGCGTAGGAACTCGTCTTTGAACTCTAGAGGGTAGCGCGCCTCACAGGTCGGCCGATGGCCCCAGAAAGCAAGGTTATTAAAGTCTGACGTGACATCTTTGAAATCCACAAAGTAGCAGACATCCGTGCCTACGTTTCCTGCGTTCAGCTCAAACTCAATAGTGGTATTTCTTGATCGTGGACCATGATCAGACAACACAAGATCTTCAACGCTTCTCTGAATGACTACAGTCTTTGAGACCACCACCCAGTGAACAGGGTTAGAGACATTCAGTGTTATGGTGTATACACCACGTTGGGCATACCACCAGATGGCATAGGGCTCTCTGGTTTGGAGCACATAGGGTGGACGAGTAGTTGGAGTCTCAGTTATTGGAGGTGTGGTAGACGAGGGAGGGTCTGTAGGTGCTCTGGTTGGTAACGGATCTGGACACAACGTGACATCAAGAGACACATTCTCCCTCACAAAATGTCTACCAATCCAAGTGAGAACTTCATAATTCAGACAGTTCCATTCACCAACCAAGTCAACGAACGTCTCCAAAATAATCGTTTTATTCTCGTTCACGAAATATGTGTAATTTGACACGAAGAACCAGGTATCATTTCTTGCCGTTTCATTGAAACCATCACAGTTGTACTTTTGGCTCTTTATGATGCTGTCGGTGCAGTTCTCATCTAATGCATAATGGGGTGTAGTAATTGGACCTACTGTTGCGGGAGGAGCAGTTGTACAGTTATCACTGCTTGAACTGTTTCCATTACTGGTACAGTTCACTGCAGGTGGCGGTGATGTTGGTGCTGAGGTCACGGCTGGGGGAGGAGGGGTGATGACGATGGAGCCACTGGAACAGGCCAGAAGATCATCATCCCTTGTATCCAAACGATCCAACACTGACTGCACCCAATCTTCAACAATGAAAGTACAATTTAGAGGCTCTTCGGTGGTGGTGGTCATCAAAGGAGTGGTTGTTTCAGACTGTGTTGCTGTCTGAGGCTGTGTACTTGGAGCTTCAGTGCTTGGATCGGGCACATGGAAGGTATCCCCAAAGTCCCAGGTGTAGGTCAAGTCTGTTCCTGATGCATGCGTTCCCTTAACGACAATTGCATCCTCCAGAGGGAAGTAATTCTGCAGAGTACCGAACCCTTCCTGGTCATTCTCTGTGTCATTACCAAGCATGTAGTCACCATCAATGATGAACTCATTGTAGCTGACTTCCTTCTGTAGCTGGATGACAGTCTCGTAAATGTAAATGGTGAACACATGGGTCTTATCACTAACAAGATTCCATATGCGAAGGGTAACATTATACTGACCCCATTCGTCATAGTCATGCTCCACGGTCAAGATGTGATTAGTGGAGTCTGTGTTCCTGCTACCAACAGCTCCATTCTCAGTCAATGATTTCTCATCGTGGATTGACCCGTCACCCCAGTCGATGGTGTAGTAGGCTGTAGTAGGGAAAGGTAAATCCTTTGCTTGGTACAGGTGAAAGGGAACTGAGCTATAGGTGTCCTCAACCCACAGTCTGTTCAGTCTCCGTCCAAGCCATTCAAATCCCTTCACTGGGTGTTGGACAACAACAGGATCTGAATTCAAATTATAGGTTTCGCTACCCAAGAGATTAGTTGCTATCACCGAAACTGGGTAGATACCTGGTTCTCGATACTTATGATTACGTGTGCGCTTTCCTCCAATGTCGATATCCACGATGCTTCCATCCTTGAAGTCCCATTCCCAGGTGACCCTTGAACCCCAGCTGATGGAAGCTGTGATCTCCCCGTGCTGTCCTACACGGATGTGAGGCCTTGGGCAGACAAGCACCAGGTCTAGGATTGGTTTCTCCATCTCAATGTCCGCTTCAAAGATCATGAAGCTCACAAGGTTGGAGATATGATGTAGACAGCATACGGACCCGTCTTGGCCAGTGGCATGTGCTGCTGGACTGGATTGGAAACCGCAATGGGAAAGTCCTCTACTGGCTTTATCTTGGAAGTGAATTCATATGCCACATTAGCATCGGTTGGAGGAGTGCTCTGGTCCCCAGTGTACTCGTATTCAAAGAGGATAGTACCAACCTCCTGGTATGGAATTACTCCAGGAGAATGGAAGGTCATCTCTAAATTTTCCACAGGATTCTGGACCTTGATCAATATCCATACCAGCTCATCACTAACAGCACTTGTACAGTGGATCGTGACGTTGTAATCAGCCGCAACGTCGTAAGAATGCCACTCCAAGAACTGGTCACTCCAGCTTCGCCTCATTTCAACTTCTTCGTAGGTATTGGAATCGCCATCATCAAAATCCATGACCATGGTGAGGTCGGATCCTACCTTCATGTCAAAGGCTATTGAAATGGAGTCATGAGGCATAATGTACATCTCTGAGACCCACATCATGAGGTCCTTGATAGCATATTCCACTTGTACCGTGACTACATCGGTGAAGGGTCCACTCACCAAGTTCAATGTTGTCAAGGACAAGTCATAGAACCCACGATCGCTGTATTTATCAGGTGGTATAACAATGTAGCCTTCCCGATGGCATCGTTCATGTAGTACAGTGATTCATTTGTCAAATCTAGAGCGAGGCTAGCAAATTCGCCTTCAAAGGACAGGTTGGTTCCAGTATCAA